>NC_081311.1:81919393-82222424 GCF_026419965.1 Kogia breviceps
TGGGGGCCAGGCCCTTCCTGGTAGGGTTGCTAGTGCTGTGTCACAGGATTCACCCAGCAGTTCTCTGCTCTACCCTGAGCAACCACCAAGACTGTTTGTACGTAGCCCAGGATGCAGGGGACTGCACAGTCTCAAGATGGGAAGAGAGAACCGCCTGCTAGGGTACCCTCGTGTCCCTAACTTCCGTCTGGACAGGCGCGTGAAAGACAATCAGACTCATCAGTTTGCTTCCTCAGTGGGAAGGAATTATTGAGACATACGTTATTTTTACCAATTTACTGTCTATATAAACTATTCATTAAGAGTGGCATGAACATAAACAGTCACCAATTTGATAATATTTGTGAATAAAAAGCTACACACATATATATATCAACAGACCCATCTGCATACGTATTTCCTCCTTCTGAGATAGTTCATTCCACAGACAGATGAATAACAAGAACTTGAAGAAGCCAAACATATACAGCTCCCACAGAGGATTCTTAAGAGTGAAGATGAGAGACTGTAAAACGAACTGGCTCAATGACTATTTCTTCACTGGGGAGGATACGCAAGGAGCAGCTGTACTTGAGATCGGTCACCACAAGTTCCCACTCAGACTGAGAAGCAGAAAAGTTGATGGGGGCTGTCTGCAGTGTCCCTGGAGCCACGATGCCCTGAGTGGACAGCTGACACGAGGCATCTTGGGGAAGAGAGATGCTCTGTGCCCCGGGCCACACCGGATGGGTGGTGCTCTCAAGGTCATCAGACTTGGGCAGGAGAAGACAAACCCAGCACTGGGGGTGGGGGGTGATGCTGTGGGGAGAACCCGGGCTTGGAAGGCAGACCTTTTCGGATCCACCACCTCCTAGGATTCTGACCTAACCTGAATCTGCAGGTAGTTTGATGAGAACCGGTGAAATAAAGCAAAAAGAACAGAAAACAGGTACAACCTCTTGCATCAATTCGGTCAGAGGAGCCAGCCTTCCAAACATGAGTAGAGACGGAGAGAGAAGCTGGTGATCTGGGGCTCAGCTGGCTACTAGCTGTTGATCCTGGGACAGACCACTCAACACAAGAAGCCTCAGAAGCCTCCTTTGCAGAGGAGCAGGTGTTGTGAACAACAGCTTCTGGGGAGGGCTGAAGGAGGCGGTGAAAGGAAAGTTCTAGCTCAGTGCGTGGCCTGCAGGAAGGTCTCAAAAATGTAATGAAGGTTCTTACATCCAGGCTGTGACAGGGTCCCTCATATTCTGACTCTAGCGGTTACTTGGTCATTTATGGGGAGCAATAGGGAGGCGGGGGTTACACAAGTGGCAAGTTGCTCCATTAAGGGGGAAGAGTGGTTAGGCTCCACCGGCCCCTCCACTCCTACAGCTGCGTCATCGGCCCGGATGCCTGTGACCTCCCCGTTTCGGGCTTCTTTTTCTAAGTTTGCATGATGGCATTTATATGGCCCTGGAATGAAGCAGCCCCTAGCACCCTGGAATCTTATCTGGGAGAGGAATACGATTTTGCCCCTCTTTTCCTAGGTGCCTCTGGCTTTCCCAATCTCCCTGGTACAGTCCTGTTCGCCCCAATACACCCCCATCTCCATACTCGGCCACCACAGTGGTGGGAACTCAACATTCTCTACTCCAGAGATGGTCAGATCTCCAAGCAGATGCTATAACTCGGTCCAACGTAGTCACCCCTTTGCACCCCAGGAGAGCAGGGACCCACACCCTGCAGGTTTGGAAAAGAGGGCACCTCTCAGGTCTCTCTCTCTGCAACACTACTTTCTTCTTCTACAGCTCCATCCCTCCATCCCTCAGCCTGGTGCCTTCCTCCCCACCTTCAGGAAATTCCTCTTTCCCGAAGGAGAAGGAGATTCTGAAGTGCACTCCTCGAGCCTGGAGCCTCTGGTTTGATGCCCACGAGTCTGTTTTCCCCTAGTGCATTGTGTGCAGTGGGAAAGGGGCGAGGAAGAGTGCTCAAAGGAGTGTCCCAGAAGCTGGAGGGAAGGTACCACTTCTGCATCTGCTTCCTGGCCAGCAAGACTGGAGGCCACGTTCCTCCCAAATCTAAGGAGAAGCACACAGAGGCCAGCATTCATCCCTTCTGGGAGAGAGCACAGTCTAGTTTCGCTCTGGGAAAAGAACATTTCTGTCATTGTCATGGATGGGAACTTGCCCCTTGTGAAATAAAAACCCAGCATTATTAGGCTAAAGAGCACTTGAGTCTTTTCTGCACCTGGTTTCAGTGCTAAGAAGATGTTAGGTGAAACGGCACGCCATCTACCTGCCATCCTGGCTGGGCGACCCAGCTCATATTAGATTGTATGTTTTTTAATTCCAAAATAGTCTTCCTAGTCAATGGGTTTTTAGTTTTTTCCTCTAAGTTGATATTGCCACTGTTACTGACAGTTTGTCACTAACCTACAGTCCATATACAAGACAGTTCTCCAAAAACTAGGTGAGGTCGACAGGAGGAGAGTCAAGATGTTGACCTGGACATCTGAGCCTTCTAGAACGACTCAGACTTCAAGGTTTGCTTCATTTAAAAAAATAATACATTTACGTATTTATTCATTTATTTTTGGTTGTGTTGGGTCTTCGTTAGTGTGCACGGGCTTTCTCTAGCTGCAGTGAGCGGGGATACTCTTCCTTGCGGTACGCAGGCCTCTCACTGTGGTGGCTTCTCTTGTTGAGGAGCGCGGGCTCTAGAGTGCAGGCTCAGTAGTTGTGGCTCTCGGGCTCTAGAGCGCAGGCTCAGTAGTTGTGGCGCACGGGCTCTAGAGCGCAGGCTCAGTAGTTGTGGCACACAGGCTTAGTTGCTCCGCAGCATGTGAGATCTTCCCGGACCAGGGCTCAAACCCGTGTCCCTGAACTGGCAGGTGGATTCTTGACCACTGCGCCGCCAGGGAAGTCCAAGGTTTGCTTCCTTTTGATCATTGTTCTTACACTGGAGAGGCCGCCACCGGGCAAAGTTCCGGGTGGACGCAGCTCAGGAAGAAACAGCGAAACGCAGGATGACTCCTCAACACAGAGGGAGTTGACAGCAGAAGGGCACTGGTTAGCCGTCTTTGACAAAGACAGTGAAGCTGCTTTGGGTGCTGATAGGAAAACACAGTATGGAGATTATCTAGAGGGTGAGTGTAGCAAGAAAAGACAGAAAGCTGTAAGACGCTCCAGTATTTCTAGGTCAGGGAGATGAGAAGGAGCCTACAAAGGGGTCTGAGAAGTAGGAGCCAGAGAAGTGGGAGGACCAAGAGAAAGCGGTCCCCTTGGCTTAAAGGTGCTAGAAGGGAATGGTTGTTGAGAGGTGAGAAAGACAGGATTTGGCAATGTTGGTCATTGGCAGTCTTGATGGGAGGGTTTCCTTCAATGATGGGTATGGAGGTCTGACTGGAGAAGGTTCAGGAGAGAAGAGGACTTCTAAAGGAAGCTAGCCATCTAAGGGAGCAGAGAAATGTACCAATAACTGGAAGACAGGGGCATATTTTTACTTAAGATGTAGGGTATTTCAGCAAGTTTGCATGCTAATGGGAATAATCTAGCAGAGAGGAAGAAATGGGAAGGGAAAAGTTAAGGGTTAGGGTTAGGGTTAGGAGCACTGTCCTTGAGGAGGTGAGAGTACATAAATTTAGGGGACAAATGGTCTCTTAAATAAAAGCACACACAGGTGCTTGGAGTTCCCTGGTGGCCTGGTGGTTAGGATCCTGGGCTTTCACTGCCGTGGCCTGGTTTCAGTCCCTGGTCGGGGAACTGAGATCCTGCAAGCCACATGGCATGGCCAAAAAAAAAAAAAAAGAAGAAGAAGAAGAAAAAAAAAAACGCATACAGTTTGCCCTTCCTGTGCCTCTGTTTCCTTATCTGTGAAATAAAAATGATAACGTATTTGTCACACAGGATTGTGATGAGGGTTAAGTGAGTCAACGGGTGTAAAGCACTTGGAACTGTGCTTGGAAAAGTAAGCACTCAACGTTAGTTCTTTGTCTTCTTACCATTATGATCAATCGTCACAGGAGGAAGAGAGAAGACAAGACCAGAGGATACTGATGGATTTGGCAATGGGTGGATGAAGAAATCTCCTGTGAGCTTCTACTTTCCTAATGAAATAGAGCTCCAGTGAGCGGAGCGGTCGTGCTGCCGGTGGAGTGTAGTATGATCAGGAGTCATGCTGAGGGCCCACTTGAGCTCTGTGGTGAAAATATCAAAGAAAGACCCCTCAGCATGGCTGTGTCTTTTCTCTGTATCTATATTCAGCTGCTCAGACGCAGGTGTGCAGTAGGTGGAGAGTTGGATTTAACTACATTTGGGGTTTTTCCTGGTCAGTGAGATAGGGGAAGAGAATGGTAAGGGGGCTGCGGTAATAATAACAGGTCACAGAATCTAAGTTAAGTAGGAAGGAAGTGAGGATATTAGGGGAAAGGAAGGACAGAGGGGGGAACGGTGGTGGGCTCCTTGATCAGAGGTCCTAGCAAAGAAGTGTTGGAGAGCGAAACTAGGGCAGGTGAGCCCCAAAGATGAGAGGCTGTGATCAGAGAATAGGATGGTGGAAAGCAAGAATTTAGAGCTGATGCCATTTTGGTGATGACAAGATAGAGTGTGACCTCGAGGTGGGAGTCTGGGGTGGGAGGAGGAGGAGGAGATGGAGGATCTGAGAGGGTGAAGGTGGGGGGTGGATGGGGGGAGTTACCAATGCGAGTGTTGAATCTGCCAAGAAGCAGACAGGAATCAGTGGGCCAGGTGTAAAATCATTCATGATAAGGGCACATGGCCACAAGTCAGCTGCACAAAGGAGGAGTAGTGGCTGCGGAATAATCAGATAGCACGTTCTTTGTAGGAGCTGCATTGGTGTTTTGTTTTTTTGTGTTTTTTTTTTTTTTTTTGCGGTACGCGGGCTTCTCACTGCCGTGGCCTCTCCCATTGCGGAGCACAGGCTCCAGACGCACAGGCTCAGCGGCCATGGCTCACGGGCCCAGCCGCTCCGTGGCATGTGGGATCCTCCCGGACCGGGGCACGAACCCACGTCCCCTGCATCGGCAGGCAGACTCTCAACCACTGCGCCACCAGGGAAGCTCTGGATTGTTTTACTGTTTGGTTTGCTTTGCTTTTGTTTTGGAGGACAGAGAAGCAATGCTCTGGAAGTGGCAATGAAGCACCAGGAGGGCTTTTATGTTACTCCAGGCCCAAGTACATGGGAGGTGGGAAAAACTAAGAGGCGCCACTTTGGAGGGCTACAGAGGAAGCAGTGTCCTCCAAGGGCAGCCATGTATCCGTTGGAGCAAGAAGGGAGACTGCTTTCACTGAAGCAGTCACAAATATAGAGGACTTGACTGAGGACACACCTGAGTGGCCCAGGGCCCAGGGCGGAGGTCTGGGGGATTGAAGAGGGCAGTGTGAGGTAAGTCTAGGTGTCAGTGGGGGACCTGGGAGGCTTGGACTGAGGCTGACTGAGGCTGAGAGGTAAGGCAGGTGGTTTCTTAGGGCATGATTAGGAACCTTCTTTGCAGCTTGCCATTCACCAAAGCACCCAGCAAAGATGGCCTGCAGATCCACCTAAGCAGCCTGGAGATCAAACATGCAGGTATTGGTTGCAATTACCAGGCGACATGGCCAAAGGAAGCACTGACAAACGGAGTCCAAGATAATTATTAGAGATTAGAGAGTTTGCAGTGAAATGCGCATGGGCTGTGGCTGCAGGCAGGTTTCCCTGCAGGGAAATGCTGTGACGCCTTGTGAATCCCTGTCCACTTAGTATATTTGTTTTGGGTCATCAGACCCTGGGCACAAAAGTACTGGCTGGAGTCCCTCGCAAGTCCAGGGGTTGGAGTATTTCCCTGATGAAGGGGGTTTCCCATCTTGACTGCAGTTGAGGCCTCCCATATTACTTCATTCAAAAACAAACACTGACAGAATGAACCATCTTGGTTAAGTCTTTGGAATTGAGATCACACAATGGTCTTGAGACAGGCAGACATTCTTTCTTTTTTTGGTATTAAAGTTAGTTTAAGTTTATTTAGTTTAGTTAATACAAACATGTCTTTAGAGTCATCAGCATTAAGTATAATACTTTTACTGTACCTAGGTTTACTGGGAGTCAAATAAGAGCCTATCTCTGTTACAAAATTTGTCAGCAAGAAAATGAAATTGGTATGATGAAATTTTTATAAGTAAATTAAATATAAATGAGATGAGATTTTTTTAGGTGAACTCTTTAGGAGTAATTATGTTTCAAGGCATGTCTACTTCAAAATAGTTGCCCCAGATTTTTAGTAACTTAAAACTTTAAAGTTTTGCTAAATTAAGTTAGACGATGAAAATTTACTGATGACCTAGATCATTGTGAAACAGGAGGGGACAGGGGACAGGGGACGCGGCAGGGCACAATCTTTAAAAGAATGACATAGCCTGAGGACACGACATAAACGGATTAGAACCAAATAGGTCTAAGATGGCAGATGAGTCAGCTTCCGCTAGACCTTTAGCCTCAGTATACAAGACAGGCAGACCTTTAATTAAAGTTTCTGGCAGTGACTTCCCAGAACAGTAGGGTGGAGCTGTCAGCAGTAAGTTTTGTAAGAATTAGACTATAAAGGAAAGCAGAATCTAGGTGTTGGGGCCAAACCCTCCATTTCCCTAGCCGTCAGTTTCAAAGCAGGTACGACACCCATTCCTACGGGGGTTGGAGGGGTTCTAGTTCCCATGAGTCTGCACCAAAAGGCCAGTATGGAAACCAGCAAACCCCAGAATGGGTAGAAGAGGCAGGCGGGGGCAGGTGGATGCTGAGAGATGAAGCCCTTTTCAGCTGGAGAAAAGGTGTTTAGCAAATGAACAAAAGTGGGGAGGCTTAGGGTGTGTTTGGAAGAATGGAAGGAGCCTCCTCCTGTAGCCACAAAGTCTGTGAAGGAAGACAAGAGTCTGGATACGATTCAGAGAGCTTGGAATGCAGGGTGTGGCCTTTCTATTTATCATTATTACAACCTCTGGCTTTCTTCCCGGTGTGGGAGTGATCCAGATAGGGACGGGGAGGGAAAAGCCTTGAGTAAGTTGCATTTCAGCCTGTGAAGTTAGTTTTCAAGTCCAGTGAACAGATCTCATAGTAACAGATCCCATAGTAATTTCTTTAGTGGTAATGTGTGCTCAGAGCTGAACTCAATCCCTCCCAGGGCCAGCGAACCTGGAGGGAGGGAGTGGATTCTTGGCCTCTTCTCATAGAGCCAGGAGAAGGTGGAAACCTTGATACCTACTCAAGGATTAGCTGGGGAGTGAAAGGTTGGGGGCAGGAATGTGGGAGAAGGGGGAGGATTAAAAAGGTGTGACTAGGGATTTTCAAGCTATTTTGAGCAGCAAAATTCCCTTCCCCCAGTGAAGCTTGCACAGAAGCCCAGTACAGGATTGATGAAGGCAGCTGCCCCGGGTGAAGTAACAGGGTTCTGCTTCCTCCCGGACCCCTGCCCCCGCGACCCCCTGTGGTCACCGGCAGCAGCCGCAGAGGGGCAGAGGGTCTCGGTCAGCCCTTAGCGCAGCTGACAACCCACCGGTTTTCAGCTGGTTTTCCTCTTAGCAAAAGGAGCAACATTTTTAGAATTTTGAGCTTCAGTATTCTGTGATTTATTCAGCCTTAAAAAGGATGGAAATTCTGATACTTGCTACAGCATGGTGAAGCTTGAAGCCCTTACTCTACGTGAAATACGCCAGTCACAAAAGGACAAATACTGTATGATTCTCGCATCGGTTAGGTCCCTAAAGGAGCCAACTTCATAGAGACAGGAAGTAGAGGGTGGCTGCCAGGGGCTGGGGAGAGGGACTGGGAGGTTGTTTCATAGGGACGATCTCAGTTTGGGGAGAAGACAAGGTTCTGCGGATGGATGGTTTTGATGATGGGCGCCCACGATGTGAATGTACTGAATTCCGCGGAACTCTACACTTAGCTGAGGATGGGAAATTGTATGTTATTTATATTTTACCCCAATGAAACAAAACCTGTGGATGGGAGTCGGCGAAGAGTATAAGGGAGTGACGGCTCCAATGTCACTTGAGAGCTCCCCTCCAGTGACATTTTCAGAACTGAAACAGGTGACCCCAGGACCCGCCTCCTCTCAAGCTTCCCAGCCGCCCGGCTGCAGGGGCGCGAGGGTCCTCCGCGCTGCCAGCGGACCCGCGCCCGGGCAGCAGGGGCGAGCGCCACCTAGAGGTGATGCACCCCGTGCAGCCCACGCCTGGGGCCAGGCTCAGAGCGACACAAACATGGCCCCATCGCCCCGCTTCCTGCTCTCTCTTTTTTTTTTTATCGGTTGCCGCAGGCTGGGGGAGGGGGAAAATGGGAAATGACTACTTTTAATGGGTAAGGGGTTTTTCAGAAGTTCATGAAATTGTTCTGCAAATAGATAGTGGTGACGGTGGTACAACATCGTGAATATGCTTTAAAAAACCACCAAATTGTACACGTTAAGACTGTTTAAATGCTGAACTTTATATTAAGGAAATTATTTTTTTGAGGTGAAATTCACATAAAATTCACCGTTTTAAATTGTACAATTCAGCGGCATTCAAAACATTTACAAAAAAATAGAATAAAAAATAATAATTAGGGGCTTCCCTGGTGGCGCAGTGGTTGAGAGTCTGCCTGCCGATGCAGGGGACGCGGGTTCGTGCCCCGGTCCGGGAGGATCCCACGTGCAGCGGAGCGGCTGGGCCCGTGAGCCATGGCCACTGCGCCTGCGCGTCCGGAGCCTGTGCTCCGCAACGGGAGAGGCCACAGCAGTGAGAGGCACGCGTACCACACACACAAAAAAAACCTAATAAATAAATAAATAAAACATTTACAAGGAACGTGAGGGAAGACTACACTCACATGTAACATGTGGAAAGAATGTCAGCTTTCCCCCCGTTCCTTCTCTTGCTTCTGTTATTGCTTTTCTCAAATTCTGTGCTGGATTTGGAGAAGGTTCCCTGGGATTAAGTCAACATCTGTTTCTAGCTGTCATTCGACTGGTAAGCCCCCAACACCCAGGGGTGGCATGTAGAACCCCGTGTCTAGAACCCCGACTGTCCTAGAATCGTTTTAAAGTCTCCCCATGATAAGTCAGCAGTGCCTCCTGAGTGATCAGGACACGGAGCTGGAGACTGAGGCTGGGGGCGCTTCCTGGGCAGAGGGGGACAAGCCCTGCCTGCTGACAACTCATGTCCCTAAATTACAGACCTGCTACATGCAACCGGACATGGTACACCATACAAGTCATTCTCTAGAAGTATTAAAAAATACAAAGCCTTATTAATGGAATTTTTTATTGAAGTAGAGTTGATTTACAATGTTTCAGGTGTACAGAAAAGTGATTCAGTTATACATATACATATATATTCTTTTCTTAGACCCTTTTCCATTGTAGTTATTACAAGGTATTGAATACAGTTCCCTGTGCCATACAGTAGGTCCTTGTTATCTATTTTACATATAGTAGTGTGTATCTGTTACTCCCAAACTCCCAATTTACCCCTCCTCTCCTCCCCGCTTTGGTAATCATAAGTTTGTTTTCTACATCTGTGAATCTTTCTCTAGTTTGTAAATACGTTCAATTGTATCATATTTTAGATTTCACATATAAGTGATATCATATGATATTTGTCTATCTCTGTCTGATTTACTTACTATGATCATCTCTAGGTCCATCCATGTTGCTGTAAATGGCATAAATAGTGCTGCTATGAACACTGGGGTGCGTGTATCTTTTCGAATTAGAGCTTTCACCTTTTCCAGATATATGCCCAGGAGTGGGATTGCTAGATCATACGGTAACTCTATTCCTAGTTTTTAAAATAATAATACAAAACCTTTTTTAGACTAGTTGGGGTATATCCTATTTGAACAATCAAAACTTTTAAATATTTTAAGGGAAGCATTTTATTACTTTTAAGTTTACTGACTACTAGCAAATCACTGCCACAGATTCTGTGCAGCAATTAGGACTCTGCTGCAGGTGCTAGAAAACCATGAGCCCTCTTGGCTTAAGGAAAAGAAAAGATGCTGTGTTTTCACATGTAACTCGGAAGCCGAATGGTAAGGCGGGCTGGAGTTGCCTCCTGAGACGGGCGCTCAGCTGATGCTCCCAGGACCCTACGCTTTGTAATTTTTAAGCTCTTACAGAAAAAGGAAAAGTGTATGGACCATGCACATGTTGGGAAATAAAATTTATGTGTACCATTTACTCAGCAACAATGAAAAATGTACACAATAAGGCATCGATGTAAAACAATGCAATACAATGTAAAATGATAATCATTTAATATCAACAAAGAAAACAAAAACAAGTACCCTCTGGAAGAGACCGCTAACACCAGTCAGTTCCGGAGCTCTCTACCCTGCTCTCATGATTCCTCCTCCTGAACTAAGGGCCACCGGACCCCACCTGTTGCCCACTGACTGGTCCCTGGGACTTATCTCCAAGTCTCCATCTTGGCTTGGCTCCAAGGCACTCAAAGGCATGGGAGGTAGGAAGTGACAGGGAGGGCAATACGACAGATATATGGTGTCTTAGCCTGGGTTCGTCAGCAAACACCTCCTGAGGCTAAAGCTGATAGGTCACTGTTTCATTAGGCATTATACTCCCAGGGGAGCAGGAAAGAGAGGCAGGGAAGGATGGAGAGCCACACCAGGATGCACGCACGGACCATCAACCTCCACTGAGTGCTTGTCACATGGGCCCATGTTCCCTGGGGCTGTAAATATAAACACGTTTCAGGGCAGCCGCTCCAGAAGAGAAGAATTATCCTTTGGCTCTGGTCCTATGGGACATAACTTTCCCCACAGGTGTTAACCCTCCCACACTTTGGGCTGAGCAGGTGTGGGCACCTGGTGGGTCATGAAGCATCTCATGCAGCAGCACTGACCGGGAAGGGGACACAGGGCACGGGTGCAGGTGAGGCACAGGGGACTGTACCACGTGGAGCTGGTCAGAGCATGTGCAGTGCTGTGCCTCCTGGTGACACAGTCTCCTGGTCAGAACAGTGGCCAGAGGCCCCAGAGGAGGGTGAGGTCAAAACGTCGGATGTAAGAGCTGTGCGACTCACAGAGCTCTCTAAAGAGAATTTGCTAGAGAAGTGACGAATGTGGGGTAAAAAAGGCACAGAACTGCCATGAGGGTCAGAGGGGGGAGAGGGCAGGGGGGTTGAACCCTGGGGATGGCGAGGGAAGGTTTTAAGAAGAGGAGACAGAAGTGGCCTGGCATAACTTGTGGGCCAGACACTCCATCTGTCAAGCGGCTAGAACCAGACCCCAAAGCAGGGATAGCATTTTGGCAAGTTGATCTCTTTATTAAACGAAACATCCTTGTAATTTTGTTGTCAGTATTCATTTGTTTTGTGAAAACCTTTCCTCATAAAATAGAAGCCACAGTAAAACTCAGCTCAGCCCAGATGGACTTATTAGGAATTCCAAACCAGTGAAATCTGAATCACATGCACACACAGAGCTGGGTCACGGGGACGCGGGGGCCCCCGGGGACGCAGAATTCATGGTGGTGACCAAGTCAGGTGGAGCTGGACGAGAAGAGAGTCTCCAGGGAGGAGCGTGCTGTGCTGAGCTGAGATGGGGGAGGACAGGGGTTGTTAGGAGGAAGCTGGGGAACACCCAGCCTGTGGAGGAAAAGGACCCGAAAGAGGCGATGCTATAGACCCTCTTCTGGCAGGGAGAGCTAGTAATTTTCTCTTAGAGATGACTTCAGGAGATATTCTAGCAGAGTGATCTAAACTGGAAACCAGGCCAAAGAACTTTCTTTTGTGTCGTTGCTGTCCTCTCCAGGCCCCTAGGTGCCCATCACATGGCTCCCAGCCCCCCTTTCTCCATCTCAGAGAGAGGCTGGGGTGAGGCTCTCAGAGACAGGCGGACTACATCAACTGGCAACTTGGGAGTTTCTCAAAGGAGCCCCAAGCTGAAACCCACAGCTAGGTCTGTTCCAGGAACACAGAGGTAAGGAGGCCCACCCGTAGCGCCTGTGCACAGTCCCCAGTGAGATGGCGGGGCCCCCGGGGACCAGCATTTCTCGGCAGAGCGTGACCGGGGCGGCCACCCAGGGGCGTCTCTGGCGAGGCTGTGAGGAAGGTGGGGCGTATTTGGTGGTCCCTGGACCACCTCTCCTGGGCCTCTTCCTAGAGTGACTGACCTTCCAGTTGACTTGGAACTTTCCTGGTTCTAGTACTGAAAGTTTCACATCTCAGGAAACCCCTCAGATCTGGGGAAACGGGGATAGATGGTCACCCTACCTCCTCCTCCTTTATTCCAGAAGTGCCCAGAGACTTGCCCTTTCCCCAGCAGCTCAAGGAGTCCCTCCAACTAATTAAAGGTATGGTTCACAGACTCCAGTACCAACAAGGCCAGGGAGAGAATACAAATGGGAGATGTACATCATTTATCATTATTTGTATTATTTATCATGGGTAGAAATGTCCAATTTGTTTCACAACACCTCCTTAAGTTGTGTTCTTTCAGCATTGTCTGTTTGCATATTAAACGTGTATGAAGACACACAGGGTCGTCCTTGGGCTCCACGTTGGGTAGACAACGGAGAACAGTGGAATTGAAGCGCGGCCCTGGGGGAAGGGGTGCCTGTAGGTTACTGCACGTGGGAATGGCAGTTCTGGGGGACCAGGCTTCCCGATTCTTCAAGAGAAGCTGGAATTTGCAAATGTTATGTGAAATCTGTTTTGAAATAGGGACGCACCACTGAATATTTTTGAAAACAGTATGGCCCAACTTTGTTGGGGAAAAGCAAAACACGTCCACGGGTCACATCTAGCCCACAGGCGATCTGTTTTCCCACTATGGATTAAACTCCCTAAGCAGTTATTGCAATTTTCCTCCCTCCCCAATCCCTGAATTGGGACATTAGCAGCTTGACGTTTTAGTCGTCTGCAGACATCTGCTAGTTTTCAGAAATGGTCACTGCAATGGCCCCGGAAGGCAAAGCCTCGGCCCTCACTCTACCGTGGGCTCTCCCATCTTGCTGTCCTTCCCCAGGGACAGCTGAGGATGCACCCACAACCCCAGGGCACACCTGCTCTTTCGACCCTCCATTCATTCCTTCCAGAGCCATCAAAGGAACAAAAGGATGAGAAATGAATGATCCGTCTTATCTCATGGAGGCGTTCCCATCACCAATCATTTCCCCCTCCCTACGCATCTGTAGAGATGCTGCAGAGCTGAGGCCAGCTCCTTGGTGAAAGCACCCACCTCCAACTGAACAGGGAGGGTCCTGCCTCCAGGGTCAGCAGCTCAACAGTCTGGAGAGAAATTATTTGAGGATTGCAGCTAGGAATGTGGCATGGAGGAGACATCTTCTCTGGATATTCTAGCTTAAGGGTAGAAGGGAGCAAAAAGAAGACTTTGCACTTAAATGCAGTCAAGAGAGTTTCTTGTGGAAATGACCTCTGGTTGGGGTAGAAGGAACCATGCCCTCTAGCAAAATGGTACTTATCATCACCGTCATCATCCCAGGATGGGATTGTTCGGCTCATGGGCCAATGTGATAGGCTAAACATCCGTGGCTGCTTTGTAAAAATAATCATTAAAATCTCATTTCAAAGATCACATCAGGGCTTCCCTGGTGGCGCAGTGGTTGCGAGTCCACCTGCCGACGCAGGGGACGCGGGTTCGTGCCCCGGTCCGGGAAGATCCCACATGTCGCGGAGCGGCTGGGCCCGTGAGCCACGGCCGCTGAGCCTGCGCGTCCAGAGCCTGTGCTCCGCGACGGGAGAGGCCACAGCAGTGAGAGGCCCGCGTACCGCAAAAAAACAAAAAAAGAAAAAAAAAAGATCACATCATAACAGGAAATTAGCTTATTATTCTGTGTTAGCTGGGATCTGCGTCTTACAACGGGGAGCCAGTGGTTACATCATGATATTTAATGAGTTAGTGAAATCAGATCTAAAAAGCAAGGATCAACTTCCCATCATTGTTAGCCCATGCCCAGATCTGCGCATTGTCTTTGTTCATAAGTGGCTACAACTTTCTGCCAAAATCCTCTTAACCAGTCTAGGAAAAATGCCCCTGTGTGTGGTCAGCTGTCACTGAAGCCAGCCCTCCCTTTACATATGTAGGGAAATGAGACCCAGAGACTTTTTCCCCCCAGTGCCCAGGTCCAGCAGGCGTGTCCAGCAGCCCAGGTACTTTCTTGTAGGGTCAAAGGCCTCTCAGTCCTGCAGAAAGCCATTCCAGGCATGGTGCCCAAACTCCCAAGATTAGCTTGGATGACCACCTGGCCATTTTGTGAGGCTTCCCCTTAAATTTAGGCTTCCTCCTTCAATCTCCTTTGAACACATCAGCCTCTTTCTGTTACTACTTCAAATGCATTCCTGACAGACAGGATCTTCTCTTGGTATTTTAAAATATATAACATAATTCCCTCACTTGCAAATAGTCTAATGTATCTTTTGGACTAATGATAGGTGATAGCCTGAGTGGGTCAAATATTTTAAGATTTATTTGAATTCAATGGATATTTCTGCATGGATAGGTTTGCATTTTATGCCACAATGACTGGAAAATTGAGTGAATGATAAATTGAACCTCAGATGAATAACAATAAACCAGGTCAAGCAACCTCAATTCTGTGTTACTGTCACCTTCACAAAATGCAGCTTGAGAGAGAGCCAGGAAGTCATGGGGTCTGCTTCAGTCTGGAATAGGTCCCAAAGCTGAATCTCGTTTTCTCTCTCATCTTGTGTGCATGTAGGTACACAACACACACACACACACACACACACACACACACACACACACACACACTACTATTCCCTTTATCAGGTGCTGAGTAAATACAGATACATTGAATGGATCTCCGAGAGTTATCAAGCAGATATGTATCTGATGAATAAATCACACAGTAACTACACTTCATTAAAAAACCCAAGAGACATTCTTTAATGTGCCAGGTATTTACAGAGCACTGTGCTATGTGTTACGGTGAATTCAAAAACAAAAACAAACAAACAAAAATCATCGTTCTTGACCTTAAGGAGTTGGAGGCTGTATCAGCCAGGGTTTAACCAGAGGCAGAACCAGTAGGATGGATAGATAGATAGGTAGACAGACAGATGAAGGATATTGGTCAGACAGATGGATGGACAGACAGATAGATAGAGGAATCTATGGATCTACTATAAAGAATTGGCTTATGCAATTGTTGGGGCTAGTTAAGCAGATCCAAAGTCTGTTAAGGCAGGTCATCAGGACGGCAGGATCAGGAGCAGCTGGGACCCGTTGGGTACAGGCTGAAACCGTCGTCCAAAGGGCGGGAGCTCTCCAATTGATTACGTAAGGCCTACCTAGGATAATTTCCCTAACTTAACAGTCAGGTGATTAAAGACTTCAGTTTCATCTGAAGTCTTCATTCCTTCACGGCCCTAGATGTGTGTTTGATGGAACATCTGGGAGAAGGGGTGTGTGCCCTACAGAAAGCCTGCAGCTCCCTTCCCCCCAGGAGAGAGTCTCTTTCAGCCCAGTTTCTCACGTACTTGAAAGGAAATTCTGGGGCGTGTAATTTAGCCTGGTCAAGCAGACACACCACAAAACCAGCATAAGAGCATAGTCTAAAACAGAAAACAAAATATGAAAACCCAAAACAAGACAGGAAATAGCTCAAGGCCACGGGCCTACCAAAATGAATGGCGTCTAAAGTAGATGCACGTACACACTGACGTGTCCGTTTGTGATCTAGTTTCCTCTGGTCCTTAAAGGAACAGGGATCCCTCGGTCTGGCTGACGTGAGGCATGGAAGTGCCACAGTGTTGGCCACACTCAGAAAGCGACAGGCTCACTGAACTCCAGCTCAACCATCTGGGATCCTTGCCGATGGGGAGCAGACAGTTGTCATTTTGTACAATAACAGCCATAAACTATATAGTGAAACATATCGAATATGTGCACAACAGCTCCACTGGGCACGGTGAGATCTAACAAGCATGAATTTTTCTCAGCAAACTGCATTTCTTCCTGGTTGGAGCACGTCTGTCTTCAGTTCTGTGCCAGGCCAGGGATGGAGTGTTATTCTTCTGATAATCGGCCCCTGCTGTTGATACCAAGGGTTGTTGAAACTTGTCGGTTGCTGGATGCCCGGGCCTTGGACACACCCACTCCTGCAGCGGGATTGAAGGGAAATGGTACCACTGCATTCCTCGTGATTAAATCCTCTATCAGGTCATAGATTTCACACAAAACACTCAAAACAGGGAGGGGCGGGGAGAAACCACAGCTCTCCCAGCTCAGGATAATTATTTCTTAGCACATATTGGAGTATCCTTGGTGAGAAAGCATGGCGGCATTATTGGTTTGCCTGCTTGCAAGTTTTTGGAGCTCACCCTAACCTAATTAAGTGTCTGTTTACCCTTAGGCCTGGCACTCTCTCTGGGTGAAGCAACAGCTGGAACACTGCAAGCAGCCACATGAAAGGCAAAATATTTGTTGGTTGCTGCTGTTTTCAGCCTTGCCAGAGTAAACGATGGGCTTAGCCCTATCAGCTCATTAAGAAAAATGTATCTTGAAACATGCTGGCCTACATGTGTCATTGCTCATGGTCTGAGACAGTGCTGTGGACTTGCTGAAGAATACAGGATGGGGGAAGGTGCTGGAGCTGATCTGTTCCACCTGAATCAGAGGAGCCAGGGGGGGACTACATGTTTGGTCCCATTTAAGCAAATGTACAAAGCAGTGTCGTCAGTCTTATAGTGTATACAGGCACTACCTCTAGGAATTCATTGACATGTGGATTTTTGCTGCACCCTCAGAGATTCTGAATCCAGTTTTTGGGGACACAGGACTCTGCATTCTTTTTGAAGTTTTTTTTTTTTGATGTGGACCATTTTTAAAGTCGTTATTTAATTTGTTACAACATTGTTTCTGTTTTATGTTTTTGGTATTTGGGCCACAAGGCATGTGGGATTTTAGCTCCCAGACCAGGGATTGAACCTGCACCCCCTGAATTGGAAGGTGAAGTCTTAACCACTGGACTGCCAGGGAAGTCCTGGAATCTGCATTTACAAGCATTTTATCATTTGATTCAGATGAAGATGGTTTGAGAAGTACTAGTTTAAAGAATAGAGAATCAAGAATGTTAGAACTGAATATAATCCTGGAAGACTGTTTCTAATTTTAAAGATAATTTTAACATTTAGCAGCAAAGGGACAGGACCCATGAAAGCAAGCTATACAATCTTATTGAAAGACCCAAAACGAAAACTAAAAGAAACTGGGAGGTTTACCTTGTGTGTGATGAGAGACTTTATAATCATCAAAGAGAGAAAAAGAGAGAGAAGCAGGACTTTCCTGGTGGCACAGTGGTTGAGGGTCCACCTGCCGATGCAGGGGACGCGGGTTTGTGCCCTAGTCTGGGAGGGTCCCACGTGCCGTGGAGTGGCTGGGCCCGTGAGCCATGGTTGCTGGGCCTGTGCGTCCGGAGCCTGTGCTCCACAGCGGGAGAGGTCACAGCAGTGAGAGACCACAAAAAACAAACAAACAAACAAAAAACAAAAGAGAGAGAGAAGCAGAGACGGAGAGAGAGATTTACATACATAGAGTCATGAAAGGATGCACTCCAAAGTGATACCTTCAGATAAGACTGAAGGGGAAACAGATGAGATTAGTAACCTTCTTCTTGGTTAGCTTTAGATTCTAGGCATAATACATGAAGAGACTTTTGTCAAATTTTAATGAGGGTTGTCTTTTCGTCTTGTTTACGGTTTCCTTTACTGGGCAAAAGCTTTTAAGTTTCATTAGGTCCCATTTGTTTATTTTTATTTCCATTTCTCTAGGAGGTGAGGATCTTGCTGTGATTTATGTCATAGAATATTCTGCCTATGTTTTCCTCTAAGAGTATTATAGTGTCTGGCCTTACATTTAGGTCTTTAATCCATTTTGAGTTTATTTTTGTGTATGGCGTTAGGAAGTGTTCTAATTTCATTCTTTTACATGTAGCTGTCCAGTTTTCCCAGCACCACTTATTGAAGAGGCTGTCTTTTCTCAATTGTATACTCTTGCCTCCTTTATCAAAGATAAAGTGACCATATGTGCATGGGTTTATCTCTGGGCTTTCTATCCTGTTCCATTGATCTATATTTCTGTTTCTGTGCCAATACCATACTGTCTTGATTACTGTAGCTTTGTAGTATAGTCTGAAGTCAGAATGGGAGAAAATATTTTCAAACAAAGCAACTGACAAAGGATTAATCTCCAAAATATACAAGCAGCTCATGCAGTTCAATATCAAACAAAAAACCAAAAAACAACAAAAAAGAAACAACCCAATCCAAAAATGGACAGAAGACCTAAACAGACATTTCTCTGATTAAGATATACAGATTGCCAACAAACACATGAAAGGATGCTCAACATCACTAATCGTTAGAAAATGCAAATCAAAACTACAATGAGGGGCTTCCCTGGTGGCGCAGTGGTTGAGAGCCTGCCTGCCGATGCAGGGGATGAGGGTTCGTGCCCCAGTCCGGGAAGATCCCACATGCCGCGGAGCGGCTGGGCCTGTGAGCCACGGCCGCTAAGCCGGTGTGTCCGGAGCCTGTGCTCCGCAATGGGACAGGTCACAACAGTGAGAGGCCCGTGTGCTGCAAAAAAACCCCCAAAAAACTACAATGAGGTATCACCTCACACCAGTCAGAATGGCCTTCATGAAAAAAATCTACAAACAATAAATGCTGGAGAGGGTGTGGAGAAAAGGGAACCCTCCTGCGCTGTTGGTGGGAATGTAAATTGATACAGCCACTATGGAGAACAGTATGGAGGTTCCTTAAAAAACTAAAAATAGAACTACCATATGACTCAGCAATCCCACTACTGGGCATATACCTGAGAAAACCATAATTCAAAAAGAGTCATGTACCACAATGTTCACTGCAGCACTATTTACAATAGCCAGGACATGGAAGCAACCTAAGTGTCCATCAACAGCTGAATGGATAAAGAAGATGTGGCACATATATACAATGGAATATTACTCAGCCATAAAAAGAAACGAAACTGAGCTATTTGTAGTGAGGTGGATGGAACTAGAGTCTGTCATACAGAGTGAAGTAAGTCAGGAAAAGAAAAACAAATACCATATGCTAACACATATATATGGAATCTAAAAAGAAAAAAAAAGGTTCTGATGAACCTAGAGGCAGGACATGAATAAAGATGCAGATGTAGAGAATGGACTTGAGGACAGAAGGGAGAAGTGTAAGCTGGAATGAAGTGAGAGAGTAGCATTGACATATATACACTACTAAATGTAAAACAGATAGCTAGTGGGAAGCAGCTGCATAGCACAAGGAGATCAGCGCAGTGCTCTGTGACCACCCAGAGGGGTGGGATAAGGAAGGTGGGAGGGACATGTAAGAGGGAGGGGATATGGGGATGTATGTATACATATAGCTGATTCACTTTGTTATACAGCAGAAACTAACACAACACTGTAAAGCAATTATACTCCAATAAAGATGTTAAAATAATAATAATAATTTTTTTTTTTTTTTTTGTGGTACGCAGGTCTCTCACTGCTGTGGCCTCTCCCGTCGCGGAGCACAGGCTCCGGACGTGCAGGCTCAGCGGCCATGGCTCACGGGCCCAGCCGCTCCGCGACATGTGGGATCTTCCCGGACCGGGGCACGAACCCATGTCTCCTGCATCGGCAGGCGGATTCTCAACCACTGCGCCACCAGGGAAGCCCTAAAATAATATTTTCAATATGATTGAAAACCAGTGACAAGGGTGGAGAGGGGTCTGGAGACCATTATACTTTCCGCGTAAGGATATGTGAGAATGAAAAGAGACAACCCAAGGAGAACACATAGTAAGCACTCAATAAAAATTCACTTAAATTGGTTCAAAGAAACTACAAGTTTAACCTGGAGGAGAGAGAACATTAGAGAGAGACCCAATCACAGTTTTCTAACATTTGAAGAATCTTCTGTCCACTTTGAGTGTAGTTGCAGGACAGTAGGTTGCAAGTCCATAAAAGGAAGGATTTCCAAACTTACGGCAACTTCCCACCCTTGCCTCCATCCCCATCACTAACGGGGCTCCTATGGCGATGGCCTGTCAAGGCTGTTTCACGAGAGGTGGACAAGCCTGGTTTGGAAGGTACCTTCCAAGTCAATCTTCACATCACTGTGAATCAAGTCAAAATAAGCTGGCTGATTGGAAGGAAGGTCACAGATTGGATTGGAAAGGTCACCCCGTACTTCTCCATTCCACGTCGAGGTTTGCTGACTTGCCTCAGACGGCTCTTGTCAGATAGTAAGCTAGTTAACATATACGGTACTATGGTATAAGTTAGAACCTGAATATTACATATGGGATTTTTTTAAAATCAAAGGTCCAAAATAGTTCATTAATTGGGTGGGTCTGCAACTAAAAGGATAATGAAAATGTAGCCCTGTAAAGAGTTTGGAGGGCATTTACTTCCCAATGTCAAGAGAAATCATGATAGGAAAGCACTAGAGAAAAAGTAGTTATGGGTGACTGACAGGATGTCTGTGTCACATCAGTCTGCTAATTTTCTCTAGAAATTGGGAAACAATGCAGTGGGGTAGAGTGGAAAGAGTTGCAATTTTTAGGATCAGTTCAAACCCGGGCTCTGTCATAGGTCAGTGAGTCACCATGAGAGACTCCCTGTCACTTTCCTTATCTGCAAAATAGGAATGATACTAGTTAATGAAGGAAAAATGAGACAACGCACACATCAACTACCCAGGCCATCAAGACACACTTACTAAACATTGGTTTCTCTCTATTCTCTTTTTTTGATAGTACATTCCTGCCCACCGCTATTTTCCCAGGAAATCAAAGTGTAAGATGGTGATGGCTTTGTCTGATCCCCAAAGCACCCCTTCCTCTGTGCCTGCCAGGGCTCTGCGGCGGTGGCAGTGGGGATGGGTAAAACAGACACATCATGCAGTTCAGCTGTACACCCATGGGAGAGACAGACACGAGGCTATCTTTCGATTCCCATGGCTTGTATAATTGGGGTAGGCATGCATGATTTATACTCACATACAGATCCCAGGTTCAGTTTAGAAAGGGTTCTTTTAACATTTCTAAAATTATTACACAAGTAAAGCCTATTCTTGGATAAAAAATTTTAAACTATCAAAAAGCAAACAGGATGAAGTAAAATTCACCGATAATTATACCACCTAGAGAGAATTACTTTTAACATTAAGCAGGTATCCTTTGATATATGTATATGTATAAACAGAAATATAGTATCTAAACAGATATATGATAATATCTTCAATCTAATTATACATGTATTATTTGATATGTATCCTGACTTAAAAATACAGTGAACAGGAAGTACAAACAATTCTGTCTCTGGGAAAATGTAATCTTTTAAAAAAATTTTTATCTTATATTGGAGTACAGTTGATTTACAGTGCTGTGTTAGTTTCAGGTGTACAGCAAAGTGATTCAGTTCCACACATACATGTATCTATTCTTTTGGGGAAAATGTAACCTTAATGATATCACCTATTATCTCTCCATTAAGTGCCAAATCTGAGTCATGATTTTCAATAGGGAGAGAACAGAGAAAAATTACTATGTGTCCTTTCTGCGGCCCAAGGTTCTTTTTTCCCCATTATAGAATGTGGTTTCTTCTCACTGGCCAGACTGTAGTAGGGCTAGAATTTTTGAGTCTAGAAATAGTGGAAAGTAGGCTTCCAATCAATAGTTTATGGTATTTTTATTCCAGGAACTTCCTTCCTGGCTCTATCTGAAGACAGAACAGAATTTCAATGTTCACTAGTAGTGTTTAAGAACATATGAGAGCCTCAAAGGAGATGGTTTGGGGTATTATGTAGGATGCCAGGAGGCCATCGGCCTCCAAATATGCTGCAATGGATGACAACAAGGAATAACCATTTACACGATGGATGGGCAAATAAAATGTCATGACAACGTGGAGAAAGCCCTGTGCACTTGGTGAAAAATGTTATCAGCGATAAATAAGACAGGCTGATTCATGGAGCCCCTCGCGTTCTAGCCATAAAGATGGGCTTAGTGACCAGAATAATTAAGTGTCCGTGTTTGTGACTAATCATCTGATAGCATATGGGCATATATCCTGTGAGGTGAATATTTTATATACTTAAACTTATTAAAACAGCTTGGGTGAGTAGATTCCTTCATGAAGTTTTAAAGCATTATTCTATATCCAGGAAAGCAAACATCTTCTGGCTATTGTGTGAGCAGATGGGAAATGCTGAGAAAATCTGGAGATCAGACAACTTGGCAACTATAGTACCCCATTAAACTGGTTTATACAATGATGGATATTCACAATAAACTAACAAGGTGTTTCCTGGTGTTGCCAGAACTTGCTTTTCTGGTACTTCAATTATAAAAGAGGTACACATATTCTGTAGATTTGTCTTTGGGTGGGTACTATAAAGGGAGAAAAAGAATAAGGGAACTCAAAGGTCCTCGCATAATTCTGAGGTCATCTTTGCCCTGATTACAAGTCACCCTTTCATCTGCCTTTTGCTGCCCAGCCTTCCTGCTACTCTTATTCAAGGAAGTGGTGCTGTACCCAGCATTCAACTTCAGAAACCAATCATTTAATTCTTGTTAATTATTAAAAGAATGGAACTGTGTCATTCTTAAAGAAATGCTTTAGAACAAATTCGTCCACTTCTAGAGCATACCTCCAGTGGACTTCGTATGTTTAACTATCTAATCCGAGGTCAAAGGTATCAAAGATTGCAGATGAGGTCTAATATGATCCATACTATTATACTCCATTTCAAAGGTTAATCCTAGATGGAAGCCAAATGCCCTCTGCAATACATTCCACTGAGTAGAAAACGTTAATCACTACATTGATTCTACCTTTATATCAAGCCATTAACTTAGCTGACCCTTCAAAAGGATCATTTGCATTGAAATGACCAGTTTCAGAGGGTGATGCTGGCACAACTTAAAAACCATCAATGGATATGAGAGATTTTGGAGAATCCAGGGTTGATTCCTAAATAATCATGACCCTGCTTTATTTTATACAGAACTTAGCAAATCATGAACCCTTGGTTCCGTCCTAGCTGCACAGAGCCAGGAAGGAAGTTACTGCTTAAATATCTGCGTTTGGAAGTTAAAAAGGTTATACACGGTTACTAGAATACACTTTCCACCATTTCTGAGGGTCAAACCTCCAACACCTCTACAGGTGGCCCCTGACTAGAATCTGCATTCAATGAGGGGAACACAGAATTCTCAGGCTACTGGAAATCTTACATAATAAACAATTATAAATTAAATGAGGATTAGGCTTTTGGAAGAATGGCATTCCTTAATAGAACACTTTCTGATTGGACATTTGAGTATATTCTCTGGCTTCTTTAAGTGAAATCAACCATGCACCATCCTGCACAGACACCAGCTCTGGCCAGTGGTTCACCAGTCACTGCTAGAATGAGGCTTTGTAGTCAGGGATTTCAGACATTTTTCTGCCACTGGGCACTTTTGCACTTTCAGGGGATAGGCGGGAGAAACAAAATGTTGATTTGCCGCTGTATAAACTGCCAAGTAAGAGTCGTGACATTTTATCCAGCCTGCTTTGTGAAGATGCCTGCAAACTCTATAGAGATACTGCCAGCTTAGTCCTGGGTCTCCACTCCATGGCTCTGCAATTATTCCTTCCCCCTCATGGCTGGAGCCAGGCCATCCTCACCAGCAAGTTTAGCAATGTGCTCCGTCCTCAGAATCAATTTTAGTGTGAGGTAGGAAGCATTAGGCCAGTTTCCTAAAGTGATGTTCTATGTGGATAGATAGATGATAGATAAGATACCAGACGAATGATAGATGATGGATAGATAGATGATAGACAGATAGATACCCGATGGACAATAGATGATGGATATGTAGATAGATAGATAGATACCAGATGAATGATAGATGATGGATAGATAGAAAGATAGATGATAGATAGATACCTGATGGACAATAGATGATGGATAGGTAGATAGATAGATAGATAGATAGATAGATAGATAGATAGATAGATAGATAGATAGATAGATAGATACTGGATGAATGATAGATGATGGATAGATGGAAAGATAGATGATAGACAGATAGATACCTGATGGAAAATAGATGATGGATAGATAGATAGCAGATGAATGATAGATGATGGATAGATAGATGTATAGATAGATGCCAGATGAATGATAATGGATAGATAGATAGATGATAGACAGATAGATACCTGATGGACAATAGATGATAGATAGGTAGATAGATATAGATAGATAGATAGATAGATAGATAGCAGATGAATGATAGATGAAGGATAGATAGAAAGATAGATGTATAGATAGATAGATGCCAGATGAATGATAGATAATGGATAGATGGATGGATGGATAGATGGATGGATAGGTAGATAGATAGACAGATAGATAGATAGATAGATAGATGCCAGATGAATGATAGATAATGGATAGATAGATAGATGATAGACAGATAGATACCTGATGGACAATAGATGATGGATAGGTAGATAGATAGATAGATAGATAGCAGATGAATGATAGATGATGGATAGAAAAATAGATGTATAGATAGATGCCAGATGAATGATAGATAATGGATAGATAGATGGATAGATAGGTAGATAGACAGAAAGGCAGACGGATAGACAGGTAGATGGAGAGACAGATACAGAAAAGTAGAAAGGTAAGGACGTGTGTATATGTACATTTTTCTGCTTGCTGCTAGCTTGCCCTAATGTTGGGGTACCCCAGGTACACTAAGCAAGCTTTCCTCTTAGTCTTACTTTAAGGTGCCCATCTAGGATCTCAGGGCACTGCTAGTTCTGGGTCTCTACTTGGATCTCATTAGGCCTTCTCCTGGGACCAGAGCTTGCAGCCTGTTGACTGTCCTATGCACTGACTACTGACCAGGAAACTTCCAGTACTGCACACCACAGCACCTTCCTTTCATGAGCACTTTTTTTTTAAACATCTTTATTGGAGTATAATTGTTCTACAGTGTTGTGTTAGTTTCTGCTGTATAACAAAGTGAACCAGCTATATGCATATGTATATCCCCATATCCCCTCCCTCTTGTGTCTCCCTCCCACCCTTCTGATCCCACCCTTCTAGGTAGCTGGAAAGCACCAAGCTGATCTCCTTGTGCTATGCAGCTGCTTCCCACTAGCTAGCTATTTTACATTTGGTAGTGTATATATGTCCGTGCCACTCTCTCACTTCATCCCAGCTTACTCTTCCCCCTCCCGGTGTCCTCAAGTCCATTCTCTACGTCTGTGTCTTTATTCCTGTCCTGCCGCTAGGTTCATCAGAGCTTTTTTTTTTTTTTTAGATTCCATATATATGTGTTAGTGTACGGTATTTGTTTTCCTCTTTCTGACTTACTTCACTCTGTATGACAGACTCTAGTTCCATCCACCTCACTACAAATAGCTCAGTTTCATTTCTTTTATGGCTGACTAATATTCCATTGTATATATGTGCCACATCTTCTTTATCCACTCAGCTGTCGATGGACACTTAGGTTGCTTCCATGTCCTGGCTATTGAAAATAGTGCTGCAGTGAACATTGTGGTACATGTCCCTTTTTGAATTATGGTTTTCTCAGGGTATAAGCCCAGTAGTGGGGTTGCTGGGTCATATGGTAGTTCTATTTTTAGTTTTTTAAGGAACCTCTATATTGTTCTCCACAGTAGCTGTACCAATTTACATTCCCACCAAGAGTGCAAGATGGTTCCGTTTTCTCCACACCCTCTCCAGCATTTATTGTTTGTAGATTATTTTGATGATGGCCATTCTGATTGGTGTGAGGTGATACCTCATTGTAGTTTTGATTTGCATTTCTTAAATGATGAGTGATGTTGAGCATCTTTTCATGTTTTTGTTGGCAATCTGTGTATCTTCTTTGGAAAAGACCACCTTCTATTTAGGTCTTCTGCACATTTTTGGATTGGGTTGTTTGTTTTTTTAATATTGAGCTGCATGAGCTGCTTGTACATTTTGGAGACAAATCCTTTGTCAGTTGCTTCATTTGAAAACATTTTCTCCCATAATGAGGGTTGTCTTTTTGTCTTGTTTATTGTTTCCTTTGCTGTGCAAAACCTTTTAAGTTTCATTAGGTCCCATTTGTTTATTTTTGTTTTTATTTCCATTTCTCTAGGAGGTGGGTCAAAAAGGATCTTGCTGTGATTTATGTCATAGAGTGTTCTGCCTATGTTTTCCTCTAAGAGTTTTATGTAGTGCCTGGCCTTACATTTAGGTCTTTAATCCATTTTGAGTTTATTTTTGTGTATGGTGTTAGGAAGTGTTCTAATTTCATTCTTTTACATGTAGCTGTCCAGTTCTCCCAGCACCACTTATTGAAGAGGTGGTCTTTTATCCATTGTATACTCTTGCCTCTTTTATCAAAGATAAGGTGACTGTATGTGTGTGGGTTTATCTCTGGGCTTTCCATCTTGTTCCATTGATCCATATTTCTGTTTTTGTGCCAATACCAAACTATCTTGATTACTGTAGCTTTGTAGTATAGTCTGAAGTCTGGGAACCTGATTCCTCCACCTCTGTTTTACTTTCTCAAGATTGTTTTGGCTATTCAGGGTCTTTTGTGTTTCCATACAAATTATGCAATTTTTTGTTCTAGTTCTCTGAAAAATGTCATTGGCAGTTTGATAGGGATTGCACTGAATCTGTAGATTGCTTTGTTTAGTATAGTCATTTTCACAATGTTGATTCTTCCAATCCAAGAACATAGTATATCTCTCCATCTGTTTGTATCATCTTTAATTTCTTTCATCAGTGTCGTATAGTTTTCTGCATTCAGGTCTTTTGTCTCCTTAGGTAGGTTTATTCCTAGGTATTTTATTCTTTTTGTTGCAATGGTAAATGGGAGTGTTTCCTTAATTTCTCTTTCACGTTTTTCATCCTTAGTGTATACAAATCCAAGAGATTTCTGTGCCTTAATTTTGTATCCTGCTACTCTACCAAATTCATTGACTAGCTCTAGTAGTTTTCTGGTAGTATCTTTAGGATTCTCTATGTATAATATCATGTCATCTGCAAACAGTGACAGTTTTACATCTTCTTTTCTGACTTGGATTCCTTTTATTTCTTTTTCTTCTCTGATTGCTGTAGCTAAAACTTCCAAAACTATTTTGAATAACAGTGGTGAGAGGGGCAACCTTGTCTTGTTCCTGATCTTAGAGGAAATGGTTTCAGTTTTTCACCACTGAGAATAAAGGCCATATATGGCCTTTATTAGGTTGAGGTAGGTTCCCACTATGCCTACTATCTGGAGAGTTTTTATCATAAATGGGTGTTGAATTTTGTCAAAAGCTTTTTTCTGCATCTATTGTGATTATCATATGGTTTTTATCCTTCAGTTTGTTAATATGGTGTATCACAGTGATTGATTTGCACATATTGGAGAATCCTTGCATTCCTGGGATAAACCCCACTTGATCATGGTGTATGATATTTTTAATGTGCTGTTGGATTCTGTTTGCTAGTATTTTGTTGAGGATTTTTGCATCTATGTTCATCAGTGATACTGTCCTATAATTTTCTTTTTCTGTGACATCTTTGTCTGGTTTTGGTATCAGGGTGATGGTAGCCTCGTAGAATGAATTTGGGAGTGTTCCTCCCTCTGCTATATTTTGGAAGAATTTGAGAAGGATAGGTGTTAGCTCTACTCTTACTGTTTGATAGAATTTGCCTATGTAGCTATCTGGTCCTGGGCTTTTGTTTTTAGGAAGACTTTTAATCATAGTTTCAATTTCAGTGCTTGTGATTGGTCTGTTTCTATTTTCTATTTCTTCATGGTTCAGTGTCGGAAGGTTGTGCTTTTCTAAGAATTTGTCCATTTCTTCAAGGCTGTCCATTTGATTGGCATATAGTTGCTTGTAGTAATCTCTCCTGATCCTTTTTATTTCTGCAGTGTCAGTTGTTACTTCCCCTTTTTCATTTCTAATTCTGTTGATTTGAGTCTTCTCCCTTTTTTTTTTTGATCAGCCTGGCTAATGGTTTATCAATTTTGTTTATCTTCTTCTTCTTTTTTTTTTTGTGCTAGGCGGGCCTCTCACTGTTGTGGCCTCTCCCGTTGCAGAGCACAGGCTCCGGACGTGCAGGCTCAGCGGCCATGGCTCACGAGCCCAGCCGCTCCACGGCATGTGGGATCTTCCTGGACCGGGGCACGAACCCGTGTCCCCTGCATCGGCAGGCGGATTCTCAACCACTGCGCCACCAGGGAAGCCCTTGTTTATCTTCTCAAAGAACCAGCTTTTAGTTTTATTGATCTTTTGTACTGTTTCCTTCATTTCTTTTTCATTTATTTCTGAGCTGATCTTTATGATTTCTTTCCTTCTGTTAACTTTGGGGTTTTTTATTTTCTCTTCTTTCTCTAATTACTTTAGGTGTAAGTTTAGGTTGTTTATTTGAGATTTTTCTTGTTTCTCGAGGTAGGATTGTATTGCTATAAACTTCCCTCTTAGAGCTGCTTTTGCTGCATCCCATAGGTTTTCAGTCATCGTGCTTTCATTGTCATTTGTCTCTAGGTGTTTTTTGATTTCCTCTGATTTCTTCAGTGATCTCTTGGTTATTTAGTAGTGTATTGTTTAGCTTCCATGTGTTTGTGTTTTTTACAGTTTTTTTTCCTGTAATTGATATCTAGTCTCATAGTGTTGTGGTCCAAAAAGATACTTGATACAATTTTAATGTTCTTAAATTTACCAAGGCTTGATTTGTGACCCAAAATATGATCTATACTGGAGAATGTTCCATGAGCCCTTGAGAAGAAAGTGTATTCTGGACAATCTGTCCATTGATGAAAGTGGGGTGTTAAAGTCCCCTACTGTGACTGTGTTACTGTCAATTTCCCCTTTTATGGCTGTTAGCATTTGCCTTATGTATTGAGGTGCTCTTACATTGGGTGCATAAATATTTATAATTGTTATATCTTCTTCTTCGATTGATCCCTTGATCATTATGTAGCGTCCTTCTTTGTCTCTCGTAATAGTCTTTATTTTAAAGTCTATTTTGTCTGATATGAGAATTGCTACTCCAGCTTTTTTTTTTTTTTTCCTGGTACGTGGGCCTCTCACTGTTGTGGCCTCTCCCGTTGCAGAGCACAGGCTCCCGACACGCAGGCTCAGTGGCCATGGTTCATGGGACCAGCTGCTCCACGGCATGTGGGATCTTCCAGGACCGGGGCACGAACCCATATCCACTGCATTGGTAGGTGGACTCTCAATCACTGCACCACCAGGGAAGCCCCCAGCTTTCTTTTGATTTCCATATGCATGGAATATCTTTTCCCATCCCCTCACTTTCAGTCTGTATGTGTCCCTAGGTCTGAAGTGGGTCTCTTGTAGACAGCATATATATGGGTCTTGTTTTTGTATTCATTCAGCCAGTCTATGTCTTTTGGTTGGAGCATTTAATCCATTTACATTTAAGGTAGTTATCAATATGTATGTTCTTATTACCATTTTCTTAATTGTTTGGGGTTTGTTTTTGTAGGTCTTTTACTTCTCTTGTGTTTCCTGCCTAGAGAAATTCCTTTAGTATTTGTTGTGAAGCTGGTTTGGTGGTGCTGAATTCTCTTAACTTTTGCT
Organism: Kogia breviceps; assembly: GCF_026419965.1. NCBI lineage: Eukaryota > Metazoa > Chordata > Mammalia > Artiodactyla > Physeteridae > Kogia > Kogia breviceps. The sequence goes on from NC_081311.1 coordinate 81,948,996, forward strand.
TATTTGTAAAAGTTTTAATTTCTCCATCAAATCTGAATGAGGTCCTTGTTGGGTAGAGTAATCTTGGTTGTAGGTTTTTCCCTTTCATCACTTTAAATATGTCCTGCCACTCCCTTCTGGGTTGCAGAGTTTCTGCTGAAAAGTCAACTGTTAACCTTATGGGGATTCCCTTGTATATTATTTGTTGCTTCTCCCTTGCTGCTTTTAATATTTTTTCTTTGTATTTAATTTTTGATAGTTTGATTAATATGTGTCTCGGTGTGTTTCTCTTTGAGTTTATCCTGTATGGTACTCTCTGTGCTTCCTGGACTTGATTATTTCCTTTCCCAGGTTAGGGAAGTTTTTGACTATAATCTCCTCAAATATTTTCTCAGACCCTTTCTTTTTCTCTTCTTCTTCTGGGACCCCTATAATTCGAATGTTGGTGTGTTTAATATTGTCCAAGAGGTCTCTGAGACTGTCCTTAATTCTTTTCATTCTTTTTTCTTTATTCTGCTCCCTGGCAGTTATTTCCACCATTTTATCTTCCAGCTCATTTATCTGTTCTTCTGCCTCAGTTATTGTTATTGATTCCTTCTAGAGTATTCTTAATTTCAGTAATTGTGTTGTTCATCACAGTTATTTGCTCTTTAGTTCTCGTAGATCCTTGTTAAATGTTTCTTGTATTTTCTCCATTCTGTTTCTGAGGTTTAGATCATCTTTACTATCAGCACTCTGAATTGCTTTTCAGGTAGGTTGCCTATTTTGTCTTCATTTGTTTGGTCTTGTAGGTTTTTACCTTGCTCCTTGGTCTGTAACATATTTTTTTGTCACTTTTTTTTTTGATGTGTGGTGCTGTATTCTGTCTTACTGGTTGTTTGGTCCGAGACGTCCAGCACTGGAGTTTGCAGGCGGTTGGATAGAGCTGGGTTTTGGTGCTGAGATGAGGACCTCTGGGAGGCCTCACTCCGATTGATATTCCCCGGGGTCTGAGGTTCTCTGTTAGTCCAGCGGTTTGGACTCAGAGCTCCCACCACAGGAGCTAGGGCCTGACCTCTGGCTTGGGCACAAAGATTCTGCAAGTTTCGTGGGATGGTTAAAAAAAAAAAAAAAAGGAAGAAAGAAAAAAGGAGCAGTACAGTATCAAAGAATTAAAAACAAAATAAAATTAGAAAGATAAAAAATATATTTGGAAAAATAAAACTATAATTGAAACAACTGCAACAAGGTAGAATAAAACCACAAAAGAAAAAAGAAAAAAAAAGGGGGGTGCATGAACAAGCCAAAAGGAGAGATCATTAACAAAGTATAAAGAATAAAATAAAATTAGAAAAACAGAAGATGTATTAGGAAAAATAAAAATATAAAAGAATCAACAACAATGAATCAACAAGGTAAAACAGAACCCCAATCTAAAAAAAGAAAAAAAAAATGCCTTGGCTATAGGGACGGGGTTTAGGCGAGGGTTGGAACTTAGGCAGGGTTGGGGGTTTAGGGTGCAGCAGAACATAGGCGGGTGGGGGGGGGTGACGTTTCAGTGTGGGGTGGGGCCTAGGTGGGGCGACGTTCAAGTGTGCGGCGGGGCCTCTGCTTAGGACCTGTGCAAGGGGAGAGGCAGCGTGTGGAAGGACAGCCTCCAGAATGTGGAGCTCCGGAGTTTGGAGGCAGGGCCCTGGGTGAGGGTGTGTGGGTGGGGTTTAGGCCCAGTGCATTGGAGGGGGTCTCAGAGGGGGTCTCTGCATGTAGAGGTGGGGCCCTGGGTGGAGGGATAGGGGCGGGGCTTGGGCTCTGCACAGCAGGAGGGAGGATCCCAGGGCAGAGGATTAGGACCAGGAGCCCAACACGTTCCCTGATGCCTAAGTGGACAGGGAAATCACTGGTCCCGTTCCCCTCCGTTCCTTCGCTCCCCTCCCCCACCATTTCCCCCAGGGCCTCCCCCGTAGCCACTGGACCCCTAAGCGTGGGTGGGTTCTGCTGGATGTAGGAACTCCTCCCCTCCCCAGCCGCCCCTCAGGGGTGCTGGTCCCGGAGGTTCAGCCTTTACTTTTGCTCCCCGCCCCCCCCCCCCAACACTCCCTCAAGACCTGCGCGGCTAGAGGGCGCCTCGGTGGGCAGAGGATCAGGCCCGGGATCTCAGCAGGTTCCTGGGGGCCCAAGTGGGCAGGGGAAACCTGGCCATGCTCCCTTTTGATCCTCTGCCCTCCCAGTGGTCCCCCAATTTGCCCCTCGGGCCTGGGATCCCTTCCCCTCCCCCAGCCGCCCCTCAGGGGTGCCAGTCCCGTCCCACCTCCACTTCTACTCCCCCTTCACTCTCCCCACACCCCACATCCTACCCGGTCGCTGGGCATTCCCCCCGTCCCCTTAGGTGTCCGTGGTCCCCCACCGGTGCTGGGTAGGTGCCCTAGTTGTGCGGAGACACGAATTCCGTGTCCTCCTTGTACACCATCTTGACTCTGCCCCCGTGAGCACTTCTTATTAGGAGACTCTGGCATCTCTGTTGGAAACCATTTGAACCTTGTGCTCACAGTGAACACTGATGGCTGTACCTAGTGGACAGTCTGTCTTTTCCATCAGACCACCATATACTCAGCTGGTTCCATTCATCTGGGCAACCTGCTGAGTCTGGTTCCATTACTCAGCCATTTCCCACCTCCAAGACCAGCACTTTAGAAAATATTACTAGATAGTCACTGGGAATAAAAGCTGCCAGATTTAGCAAATAGAAGTAGAGGATGCCCAGTTAAATTTGAATTTCACGCAAACAATGCATACATTTTTAGTATAAATATGCCCTATGCAATTCTAAAAAGTTCTTCATTGTTTATGTGAAGTCCACATTTATCTGGGTGTCTGGTGATTGATCTGGCAACCATAGTTGGAATGCCAGGTTGAGTTCATAAATGCCTTTTGAAGATGGCAACCACTGGAGTCTCTCCTGTTACTAACGTTTTCTTGTTGAACTCAGCTCCACCGGCCTCCTCGTAACCTCCTGCAGGAAGAACGTGGTCTGCCTGCCTGTTAGCCATTGCTACCTTGGGGAAGAAATCTTTGTTCTTCAAAACTTATCTTGTTTCTGGATTTGTTTGTGTTCTTTGAAATTAACAAGACTCTCAAGATATTTGTCTGAAGGAACCATTGTCCACTGTGGTTTGACATTTCTTAGGAATCCCCTCTGCTCAAGGAATTCCAACCATATTCCAGCTCCTTTGCTGTGTCTCTGGGCTTCAGGGTGTTGGAAAAAGGAATGCTCTAGCTCTCTTTCCCACTTTGGACAAAATGTGAGCATTCTTTGGCTATTCAGTCTGAAACCCATCATGTCCTCCCTTGTATTGATTTTCTCTGGCCACCTTTTCCACTAGTCTCATCTCTGTTCTTTTGTCACTGTCAGTTCTACAGGCAATTTTATTTGCTGTCCTGCTTCTCCCAAGGCCATGGTTCTGAACTCTTTCTGTAAGCCACAATAACCTAGAGATGTTTGAGAAAAGAGACACGCCTGATCCCCAAAGATACTATGTAACTGGTGTAGCATGGGCCCCAAGCACTGATAGCTGTAAAAGCTCCCCAGGTGATTTAACATGCAGTGGAATGTGGAAACCCTGTCTTAAGTCATCTTTCCAGAATGAGGATTCCCAGGTGCACTTGCAGTCCAGGTGTCGGGGCAGCCTGCTGATCCAGCACGTTACAGCCGGCACATTCCCATTTGAGCATGATCACTCCCCCCACGATGCCATTACAAGTGATTTCTGACAATACTGGCAAACATCCTCAAATCAATCCCAACAGAACAAAAGCAGAAAATGACAGAACTACAATCCTCTAGCATTTTTCAGTAAAATCCTGTGCAATTTGGGTACACTTGTTCAAGTTTTTGGTATTGACTAAACAATCCATGTCTGTGCTTGCAGTTCAAGACTGGGCTTGCATAGTCAAAACAGAATGGAAAATAAGATACCTAATCCTATAGTAATCATTACATTCTAAATTGTATCTAATTATATATTAATTAAAATTAAATCTTTATAGCTCAATTCACAGTTCTCTATTGTACTACATTATTTTCTATTTCAGTCTCACTCACTTTCTGCCATTTAAAAATATTTCTCTTCAAATTGGTTCACCAAAATTAATTCATGATTTCCCAGGCTCATTGATCTTTCCATCTAATCCATGGAGCATTTCTCTTCACACAGGGCTTTTTTATAACTTTCAACAGCCTCAAACACTTATGGAAATATTCTTCTGCCTGCCCATAAAGAGAGGTGGAGAAAATTCCTGGAGATAACCTGCTCTCAACCCAGCTGTTCCCTCGAGTCTCCTTGCCAACCATGATTAGGGACAACTTTCTCCCCCTCTATATACAGTTATTCAAGTAATAAGTTCCCAGTCCCATCCACTGCACATGTCTCCACTCTTTTCTGTTTCTGAGGCTGAAGGATTTCTGGGCAGTTGACTGCTGCATAATACTGGTTTTGTTTACCAAATATGGGGGAAATATTGGAAGGAAGGAAGGAAAAGAAAAAGAAAAAGAAAGAAAGAAGGAAAGAAAGAAGGAAAGAAAGAAAGAAAGAAAGAAAGAAAGAAAGAAAGAAAGAAAGAAAGAAAGAAAGAAGAAAGGAAGGAAGGAAGGAAGGAAGGGAAGGAAGGAAGGAAGGAAGGAAGGAAGGAAGGAAGGAAGGAAGGAAGGAAGGAAGGGAAGGAAGGAGGAAAGAAATTTATTTAGCAAAACCTGAAAATGAATAAACAGTAAAAATAAAATGCAGTTTTTAATGACTTCTTATATTACAGCCCTAGAATTTTAGCATTCTCCAGAAATGTTTGGGTTGAGATACCTAGAATTATCAATGTCCCTTATCTGAAACATTAAATACCTCTATCAGTTTCACTAAGAAAAGTAATGGGTCTTCCAACGAATTAGCCAAAAGCTAAAATTCCAGCACATTACACACAGTCTTTGCCACACAAGTGTAAATTCAAAACAGAAATGGCTATCATTCTACACTCACATTTTCAAGTCAATGCATAGCACATAAAAGATATTCAGTGTTCTTGAATGAAAAAAAAACCTGATTATATCTTACCATCACTATTTCTTCCAATCCACCCTCTAGATGCTCAAAGACATCCTTCCAAGGGTTGCCCCCTTCTTAACCCAGTCACTTCAACTTAGATCCTTAGAGAATTTATTGGATTTTCCCATGCACTGTCCCTTTCCTTTCTGATTTTCCTCTAGAGAATACCTGCGCCATTGTATGTAGTCCTGTTGACCAAGGATTTCTGCTCTATTCTGACCAAGGATAGAATACAAACTAAGCCAGAGCAGTCAGACTCTGTTCTTTTGGTAATTTGAGATTTGAGAGCGGTGAAATCATTGCTATTCTGGCCAACCTAACCTCCACAACCCCATCCCAAGATCTTTTTTTATTATTTATTTATTTATTTATTTTTTAATCTTATTGGATATTTAAGTAATTCCCAGCCCCCCCCCATTTTTTTCTTTTTACTATTAACAAGTTAAATTTTTTTAAAAATAAATTTATTTATTTTTGGCTGCACTGCGTCTTCGTTGCTGCATGCGGGCTTTTCTCTAGTTGCGGCGAGTGGGGGCCACTCTTTGTTGTGCGTGGGCTTATCGCTGTGGCTTCTCTTGTTGCAAAGCACGGGCTCCAGGTGCGCAGGCTTCAGTAGTTGTGGCATGCGGGCTCAGTAGTTGTGGCTCACAGGCTCCAGAGCGCAGGCTCAGCAGTTGTGGCACACAGGCCCAGCTGCTCCGCAGCATGTGGGACCCTCCCAGGCCAGGGCTCGAACCCATGTCTCCTGCATTGGCAGGCGGACTCTCAACCACTGCGCCACCAGGGAAGCCCCATCCCAAGATCCTGAAGCAAAGTTTATTTCAGGCCAGCTCTGGTGAACTAGCCGGCCTGATCTAGCTTGCTGCTCTTAATCAAGAGAAGCTATTATTGTTTTCAATACCACCCTTAGGTTTGAACTCCCCACAAATGAAGTCAGTTCCTTTGGAGAGCTTTAGAGTTCTCTTCTTACTGCTTGCTTCTCCCCATGGACAAAACATCTAAGCCACTACTCTGCATGCTGGCTGGGAGAGCTCTCTGGTCTTCTTGACTTTCCCCTCCTGATGTAGAATCTTTATTATCAAGGTGGGGTGAGACAGTCAGGGCCCCAGGATTTTCAGCCTGCCCTGCCTATGGTAGAGCAACCATTCTCTTGAGTGTGGACTCTCAGTGGAAGAAGGTAAGCCCCAAATTCTCAGTCACACTCACCAGGAATTTAACCTCTTCAACATGGAGTTGGAGGAGATGATGAATGACCACAGTCTGCCCCTCCCACTGGCAGGTAACCCTTGATTGGGAGCTGAGGGGAGATGGAGCTGTGTCTTTTTGGCCAGAACCTACTTGGAGAGGAGATTCTATCAGACTGAGCTGAGTGCGGGTGAGGGAGAGGGAAAAAGTGGGCTGTTGTTCAAACACCACAAGAGAACCCTCTTGCTGTTCTCACCGAGTTTTAGTAGATTTTCTTGAATAAATGTTTACTTGCTGTATGCTCTTAGGAAAGTTTTCAGAAACTTTAAATGGCTTGGTTTTTTAAAAAAAACAATGTTCACCAGTTTGGCTTGTTTCCCTGGGGGGTGGGCCCATAGAGCTCCTCACACTGCCCTCCAGAAGCAGAAATCCCTGCCTGGAAGTTTTATTTCATCATGCCACATGGGTTACGGTCTCAGGCTTGGGAGTCTAATGCATCTGATTTGGATTCCCATCATGGATTTGATGCATGGCTCTGGAAAGATACTTACATTCTCTAAGCATTAGTTTAATCATATGTATGTAGGACTAATATGAATCCTTGTTTCAAAAAGTTATCATAGCAATGTAAAATGATAAAAGAATAAAAATACAGTGCCTGGCACATCATGATCCCTTATTACATATCAGTTGTTATTCTAATCTTAAAGGAAATGAGAAGTCATCGAAGGACTTCAAGCAGGAAAGTGTCAGGAGGAGATCTGCATTTTAGAAAGCTCACTCTCGGGCTTCTCCAGTGGCACAGTGGTTGAGAATCTGCCTGCCAATGCAGGGGACACGGGTTCGAGCCCTGGTCTGGGAAGATCCCACATGCCACGGAGCAACTGGGCCCATGAGCCACAACTACTGAGCCTGCGCGTCTGGAGCCTGTGCTCCGCAACAAGAGAGGCCGTGATAGTGAGAAGCCCGCGCACCACGATGAAGAGTGGTCCCCTGCTTAACATAACTGGGGAAAGCCCTCGCACAGAGACGAAGACCCAACACAGCCAAAAATTAATTAATTAATTAATTAATTTTTTTTAAAAAAGAAAGCTCACCCTCAGTGCATAGGTCAAGTGATGAGGAAACCAAAATAACACGTGAAAGCCAGGAAGGGATCACTGGAAACTGAAGATGGAGACATGAAGGAGGAAGAGTTAACAGGACTTGGGGTCCAGAGAGATGCCGGGAGTGGGAAGTGAAGGAAAGGGGTATGAGATGACTTCTGGGCATCTGACTTATGTGGCTGGACACTCTAGACCTCTTCTCATGAACCAAGTCTTACTGTTTCACAGCTGTGGCCTTCAAGGCCTGGACTCCTAAAGGGCTGGTGCAAACTTCAAATCTAGGTTCTTTATTTTCAGTCTCTAGACCTTAGACCTCTTGAGTTGTTCCTGTTGTTTAGTGCATTGAAAGTTACTCAACGTCTACCTCCTTACTTGAGAGACTAAAATAAAAACAACATCAAATGGTGAGGATATGAAGAAATTGTGGGTACGTAAAATGGTACAATCAATTTGAACACTGGAAACTTCTTAGAAAGTTAAACATACATCTACCCCATAACCCAGTTATCCCACTCCTAGATATTAATCCAGCAGAAATAAAACATCCACAAAAATTTTATAAAAGGCTACTCATAGCTTCTATACTCATAATAGCTCCAAACTAGAAACAGCAAGTGTCCATTAATAGAAAAATAGATGAACTCTCTATTGGTTTATTTTTACAGAGCAGAATATATTCCTCATCCATAGAAAGGAGAGAATGACTGTTACGTGCTACATGGATTAACCCCTAAAACCTCTTTCATCGAAGAAAAGCCTTCTTCATGAAGAAGCCTCACACAAAAGAGTACATGCTGTATGATTTCATTTACATGACATTCTACAATAGGAAAAATGAATCTGCATTGGTTAAAATCAGATCAGTGGTTGCCTGGGAGGGGGCAGCAGAGGGAGTGACTGGAAAAGGGCGCAAGAAAACTTCCTGGTGTGATAGAAATATTCTCTATATTGACAGGGGTGTGAATTACATGGATGTATCATTTGTCAAAAATGACTGAACTGTAGACTTAAGATATGTGTATTTCACTCTTTGTAAAGTATATCACCATAAAAAAATTCTTAAAAATTAGTCAAAACTCATCTGCAATCTTGACACCTGCCTCTGGTGCATCCCAATACTAGTCATGGCCTTAGGGCCGTGTACATACTGTACTATTTTTTCTACCTGACCTCCAAAAAAATGTAGACTTAGTCTCAATCCAAGTAAAAGCTTACTTTCTTTGTTCTTGTCATCTGCCCATTCTTTTTTAAAAGGCAATACCAAAACAAAAAAGAAAAAGCCACTCTTCATTAAGAGCTAGAAAAGCTGAATTAACAGTAAAAGTCACTGGAGACTTTACTTTCTGGGATATGATATCCATTCAGTAACCTTGAAATGTGGAAGAATCTAGGCCCAGAGGGGACAGGTCACCCAGGTTGCAGATGCCTCTGGTATGTCCCATCCAGCGCTGGATTCTGGCTACTGAATCACACAGACATTACTCAGCAAAAGTCCGGGAAGAGTTCAAATAACTTTCCAAGGGTCCCAGCTGTAGGTTATGCCTTCTATGATGAATTACAGCTCTACTTAATTATATGTTTTTCAGAAGTGCATGGAAAAGAAATGGCTTGAGATTATCTTTAGCTTACTTTATGGGAATGAAAATTAGACTTCTTTTTGACAACTCTCCAAGTTACTACTTGAACAAGTAGAATTTTGGTGTGATTTCTTTTTTCTTGACTATCTGCAATAATAATAGACATTTCTAATGGTGACAGATTAGGAAATGAGGACCTTGCTTGTTGAGTGATGAGACACATTTCACTACTAAAAACCACAAGCCCATTTGTTCTCCCATTCATAATCCAGACCCTGGTCCTGAGACTTGCTGACAGTGTTCGATGTTCGCCCTCCTGGAATGATGCAACCACAGTCAAACCACTGTTGGATCATGACATCACTTCCTCAGAGCTGTGAACTGGTCTTCAGGAAATGGATACATGACTCCCAGCAAATCAAAATTTATTAGAGACTGTTGAGATATGATTTGTGTTCTCCCCCCTTGCAAATCATCCTTTTATCAAATGCATGATTTAATTCAGTCTCTCCAGCTAAAGTGGTGAATCAACATTAATCAGACAGCTCTGGACTGTGTCGCACAGCCATTTTAATTTACTTTCCATATGGGTATCACTTTAAAAACAACCGCCACGCTTACCAGCAGTGCTTGTTTCCAAGACCTGGTGGACAAACACATTATTTACAAAGTCTGTAATCAGGGAACCTGATCCAACTCATTAACTATATGACATCCCACTCTTTATTTAGACAGTTTACTGGCTATGGACTTCCGTACAGGATCTGTCATTTACACTTCCTCATAATAAAACTTAATTGAAATTTCATTCCTGTACAAGCAAGATGCCAGTTTAACAGATGGTCGGTACTTGTTATGTCCACATATTTTATATAGGATGGTATCACACACAATTTCACACAACCGCTATTCATTTAAAGGCTGGGTTCATTTAAGGCATTTCTTTCATATTAAAAACCTTATTGTTTAATATGAGTGTAAAATCTATCATTGAAATGAATCAGTTGATATTGACAAAAATGATTAAAACTGTCCTACTGAAACTAAATAATAATGAATGATTCAAACCTGAGCTGTATCATTGAGCACAGTGAGAATATCTGTACAGAAACATCTAGGTTCGTGTGTGTGAGGCCAGAATTGACACAGAAGGGCAGAGTATAATGCCGAATGTAGCATATTTTAACAAGTAATCTCACTAAATTTTAATTCTCCTTTGATCATTCTAAAATCTTTTTATGTTCTTAAATATTGATTTTGGGGTCTGCTGACTTTAGTACTCTGTATTCAGAATGCCAGGAATTCTCACCCTTAAGATTGGGATGGAAAGGGGTTTGCAGGAAGGAATACATAAGGGGCCCTGAATATGTATAGAGGAATTCCAAATATTTTCATATAACCCTAGTGCCATTCTATCCCGTGTTATAGTCAGTGGAATTTGAGTACTTGTGATTAGGCTAATTTTAATTGTTAATGTCATGTTTAGAGGGTTTTTTTTTTTTTTTTTTTTTTTTTTGCGGTACGCAGGCCTCTCACTGCTGTGGCCTCTCCCGTTGCGAGCACAGGCTCCAGACGCACAGGCTCAGCGGCCATGGCTCTTGGGCCCAGCCGCTCCGCGGCACGTGGGATCCTCCCGGCCCGGGGCACGAACCCCCGTCCCCTGCATCGGCAGGCGGATTCTCAACCACTGCGCCACTAGGGAAGCCCTAGAGGGTATTTTAAAGGAACTTAGCAATATAGTCTGAAAGTAAAGTAAATTTAGTTCAGCTTGAAAGGCTGACTTGTTTCTCCTTTGTAATGGCAGCAACATCAATTTCCCTTCTCTACCTCCTCTCCCAATAATTGCAGTTACCTCCTGCTCACAGTTTTTCTATCTTTCATACTCAAAACCTATTCTCAGAAAAGAATTAAATGAACTCACTCACCCCAATAGAGAAAGGACTTATAAGACTCAAAACAATGATTTCCCCATGGGTATTTACACTCTAGCCAGAGTACACACCTTTCCGAGACAAGAATCTCTAAGTATGGAATATCGGACATTGATGAGTAAGGGAAGTCCCAGAGTCTCCCAAATTGTACCACTCCCTTGGTGGCTTTCTTTATGTATTCCTCCATCTTACCCTGCCGTCCACATTCAAGAAACAAACCGCTTAAATAAGGAAACACCCATCATGCTCTTCTTGGAGGAAAAGGGGAAGAACACAGTAAACAGAAAAGGTGGGGAAAATGAAAAGGGTCTACAGAAGGTCCTGAAAGTCCACTCTGGAATTCTCAGAGAAATGGGGAACCAAGTGACCAAGAAAAAGGAGAGAAACACAGGGAAATTATTTGGAAATATTTTCCACCTCGCATAAGAGTTCACTGTCTGCCAGAAGATATTCTAGAGATACTACTGCAGTGTACCTCTACTTGTCCAGAATGGCTGTGAATGGAGTGCTCTGGTGGTTCCATTTTCATTTCCTGCTTGGATTTGAGTTGTCATTTACTTCCCAAGAGGGAAGGAGACCATGCTTGTCTTGGTCACCACTACGTCCCCAGCACTTAGCATAATGCCTGGCACAGAGTAAGTATTCAATAAATATTTGCTAAATAAATAAATGAATAAATGAGGGAATGGCTTGACAGTTACCAAGAATTATAACACAAAACTATTGTTTTATTTTTTAAAAATATAATTATAATTATTATTCAGCTATAACAAGGAATTAAGTAATGATACATGCTGCAACATAGTTAAATCTTGAAAATTTATGTTGAGTGAAAGAAGTCCATCCCAAAGAACAAAATATTGTATGATTTCTTTTATATGAATGTCCAGAATAGGTAATACAGAGGCAGAAAGTAGGCTAGTGGTTCCCACAACTGGGGAGAGAGGTGATGGAGAGTTTTTTGTTTTTGTTTTTTTGGCCATGCTACGTGCAGCTTGAGGGATCTCAGTTTCCTGACCCGGGATTGAACCCAGGCCACAGCAGTGAAAGTGCCAAATGCACTAGACACCAGGGAACTCCCCAATTTGGGCTTCTAAAAAGTTTTGCAATTAGATAATGTTGACATTTACACTATTTTGTGGATATACTAAAACTCAGTTATATACCCTGGAAGTGTGAATTTTATGACATATGAATTATGTTTCAAGTTTTAAAAATATGTGGAATTAAAATGATATAGCCAAATCCAGTACATAAAAAAGTCTATAAAATAGATTATCAGGTTTTTTTTTTCTGACAAATGAACAGCAGTTAGAAAACAACAAGGGGAGGGCAAACAGTCATTTGTCACCCAAATGCAGTGGTGGACTTTGATCTTTATTCGAGCAAACCAATTATTAATTACAGAAAATGACATGATATTAAGAAATTTTAATTAATTTTTTAGGCTTTATAATGGTATTATGGTCATGTTAAAAAATGTGTTCTTATCTCTAGCATTATGTGTTGATGTATTTATAGGTGAAATAATATGATGTCTGTGATTTGCCTTAAAGTTATTCACTTGGGAGAAAGGAAGGTTGGTATTGATAAAGTAAGATGGGCCATATATCAATTATGCTGAAGCTGGGTAATGGGTGTGGAGAATAATTATATTGTTCTCCATTTTCATGTATGTTTGGAATTTCCATAATATAAAGTTAAAAAAGAAAAGAAAATAATAATAATAAATCTTTCTGCTCCAAATTACCAACTTAATCATACACAGCAGGAAATACATGGCCCATGCTCTCTTGGAGTTAACATTTTTGTATGGGGAAACAGAATAAACAAGTAAACACAGAAAGTAAAAGAATTATTGCCTTTGTTCATCATTTAGGGAGAAATCAACAAGATAGATAATAGAGAATAGCAAAGGTGCTTTATATAACACAGCCATAGATGGCCTCTCTGAGGAGATTCCATTTAAGTTGAGACATGAAGTATTAAGATGACATATATCCATATGAAGAGTGGGAGGACAGGCCTGGGCTAAAGTAAATACACTCTATTTACCCCTCTATGCCCTACAAATATTATGGGTCTACATGTGCCAAGGCATGAGAACCTTTGCTGGAGAAGTGAACAAAATGGGGTGGGGGTAAAAGGATGCTGGAAAGGGGAGGGGCACAGATGATATCAGAAAAGGATAGATTCTGCAGAAACTCAAAGGCCCAAATAAAAAGTCTAGATTTTAAGTGTAGTGAAGTCACTGAAAAGTTTTAGGAAGCAAAATGATTCATTCATTCATTTGCATATTCACTTAAATATTCTTTAGCCTCTGTTCTACCTCTTTATTTACATTCTCAACAGTTCACTGGGGTTATTGTGCAGAGAATGGATAATAGTGAGAAAAAATAAAAGCAAACAAACCAAAAACTCTCATAAATCATTTTAGCTGCCATGATTTTAAAACCACCAAAACCAATAACTACAAAATAAAATTTCTGAGGACAATTTTCATTTGTCTGTGTCCAGTTAAAAGAATATAAGAGAAAAACTGGATTAAACAGCACACTTCTCACGGCCAAAAAGGAAGTCACAATGGAAATGAGAAAATATTTTAAAATGAAAAAGAGTGAAAACACACTATATCAAATTTTCGGGATATAGGTATAGTAGGACTTCTAGGGAAATTTATAGCAGTAATGCTTGTCCAAGGTATTCTTCATCTCTGTTAACTCTGTCTTTTATTTCTGAAATTTGCTTTTTAAAAAAAATCTTATTTTACTTATTTTTTTATGCAGCAGGTTCTTATTAGTTATCCTTTTTGTTTGTTTGCTTTTTGCGGTACCCGGACCAGGGCACAAACCCGTGTCCCCTGCATCGGTAGGTGGACTCTCAACCACTGCGCCACCAGGGAAGCCTCAGTTATCCATTTTATACATATTACTGCATATATGTCAATCCCAATTTCCAATTTATCATCCCCACCCCCACCCCCACTGCTTGCCCCACTTGGTGTCCATATGTTTGTTCTCTACATCTGTGTCTCTATTTCTGCCTTGCAAACTGGTTCTTCTGTACCATTTTTCTAGACTCCACATATATGCGTTAATATACAATATTTACTTTCCTCTTTCTGACTTACTTCACTCTGTATGACAGTCTCTAGGTCCATCCATGTCTCTACAAATGACCCAATTTCATTCCTTTTTATGGCTGACTAATATTCCATTGTATATATGTACCACATCTTCTTTATCCATTTGTCTGTCAATGGGAATTTAGGTTGCTTCCATGACCTGGCTATTGTAAACAGTGCTGCAATGAACATTGGGGTGCATTGTGTGTTTTTGGATTATGGTTTTCTCTGGGTATATGCCCAGTAGTGGGATTGCTAGGTCATATGGTAATTCTATTTCTGTTTTTTTAAGAAACGTCCATATTGTTCTCCATAGTGGCTGTATCAATTTACATTCCCACCAACAGTGCAAGAGAGTTGCCTTTTCTCCACACCCTCTCCAGCAATTACTGTTTGTAGATTTTCTGATGATGCCCATTCTGACTGGTGTGAGGTGATACCTCATTGTAGGTTTGATTTGAATTTCTCTAATAGTGATGTTGAGCAGCTTTTCATGTGCCTCTTGGTCATCTGTATGTCTTCTTTGGAGAGATGTCTATTCTGCCTATTTTTTTATTGGATTTTTTGTTTTTTAAATATTGAGCTGCATGAGCTGTTTATATATTTTAGAGAGTAATCCTTTGTCCATTGATTCGTTTGCAAATATTTTCTCCCATTCTGAGGCTTTTCATCTTGTTTATAGTTTCCTTCATTGTGCAAAAGTTAAGTTTCATTGGGTCCCATTTATTTATTTTTGTTTTTATTTCCATTACTCTAGGAGATGGGTCAAAAAAGATATTGCTATGATTAATGTCGAAGAGTGTTCTTATGTTTTCCTCTAAGAGTTTTATAGTGCCCGGTCTTACATTTAGGTCTCTAATCCATTTTGAGTTTATTTTTGTGTGTTGTTAGGGAGTATTCTAATTTCATTCTTTTCCGTGTAGCTGTCCAGATTTCCCAGCACCACTTATTGAAGAGACTGTCGTTTCTCCACTGTATATCCTCGCCTCCTCTGTCATAGATTAGTTGACCATAGGTTTGTGGGTTTATCTCTGGGCTTTCTATCTTGTTCCATTGATTTGCATTTCTGTTTTGTGCCAGTACCATATTGTCTTGATTTCTGTAGCTTTGTAGTATAGTCTGAAGTCAGGTAATCTGATTCCCCCAGCTCCATTTTTTTTCCCCCCCAAGATTGCTTTGGCTATTCGTGATCTTTTGTGTCCATATAAATTTTAAGATTTTTTGTTCAGGTTCTGTAAAAAATGCCATTGGTAATTTGATAGGGATTGCACTGAATCTGTAGATTGCTTTGTATAGTCATTTTCACAATATTGATTCTTCCAGTCCAAAAACATGGTATATCTCTCCATCAGTTTGTGTCATCTTTGGTTTCTTTCATCAGTGTCTTATAGTTTTCTGAATACAGGTCTTTTACCTCCTGAGGTAGGTTTATTCCTAGGCATTTTCTTCTTTTTGTTGCAATGGTGAATGGAATTGTTTCCTTAATTTCTCTTTCTGATCTTTTGTTGTTAGTGTATAGGAATGAAAGACATTTCTGTGCATTAATTTTGTATCCTGCAACTTTACCAAATTCATTGGTTAGCTCTAGTCATTTTCTGGTGGCATTTTTAGGATTAACTATGTATAGTATTATGTCATCTGCAAACAGTGACAGTTGTACTGCTTCTTTTCCAATTTGGATTCTTTTGTTTCTTTTTCTTCTTTGATTGCTGTGGCTAAGACTTCCAAAACTATGTTGAAGAATATTGGTGAAGGTGGACATCCTTGTCTTGCTCCTGATCTTAGAGGAAATGCTTTCAGTTTTTCACCATTGAGAATGATGTTTGCTGTGGGTTTCCCATATATGGCCTTTATTATGTTGAGGTAGTTTCCCTCTATGCCCACTTTCAGGAGAGTTTTTACCATAAATGGGTGCTGAATTTTTTCAAAAGCTTTTTCTGCATCTTTCGAGATGATCATATGCTTTTTATTCTTCAATTTGTTAATATGGTGTATCACATTGATTGATTTGCATATATTGAAGAATCCTTGCATCTCTGGGATAAATCCCACTTGATCATGGTGCATGATCCTTTTAATGTGTTGTTGGATTCTGTTTGATAGTGTTTTGTTGAGAATTTTTGCATCTATATTCATCAGCGATATTGTTCTGTAATTTTCTTTTTTTGAGTATTTGTCTGGTTTTGGTATCAGGGTGACAGTGGCCTCATAGAATGAGTTTGGGAGTGTTACTTTCTGTACAATTTTTTGGGAAGAGTTTGAGAAGGATGGGTGTTAGCTCTTCTCTAAATAGAATTCACCTGTGAAGCCACCTGGTCCTGAACTTTTGTTTGCTGGAAGATTTTTAATCACAGTTTCAATTTCATTACTTGTGATTTGTCTGTTCATATTTTCTATTTCTCCCTGGTTCAGTCTTGGAAGGTTATATCTTTCTAAGAATTTGTCCATTTCTTCCAGGTTGTCCATTTTATTGGCATAGAGTTGCTTGTAGTAGTCTCTTAGGATGCTTTGTATTTCTGTGGTGTCTGTTGTAACTTCTCCTTTTTCATTTCTAATTTTATTGATTTGAGTCCTCTCCCTCTTTTTCTTGGTGAGTCTGGCTAAAGGTTTATCAATTTTGTTTACCTCCTCAAAGAACCAGCTTTTAGTTTTATTGACCTTTGCTATTGTTTTCCTTGTTTCTATTTCATTTATTTCTGTTCTGATCTTTATGATTTGTTTCCTTCTACTAACTTTGGGTTTTGTTTGTTCTTCTTTCACTACTTCCTTTAGATGCAAGGTTAGATTGTTTATTTGAGATTTTTCTAGTGTCTTGAGGTAGAATTGTATTGGTATAAACGTGCCTCTTACAACTGCTTTTGCTGCATCTCATAGGCTTTGGATCATCGTGTTTTCATTGTCATTTGTCTCTAGGTATTTTTTGATTTCCTCTTTGATTTCTTCAGTGATGTCTTAGTTATTAGTAACGTATTGTTTAGCCTCCATGTGTTTGTGAATTTTAGTTTTTTTTCCTTGTAATTTATTTCTAATCTCATAACATTGTGGTCGGAAAAGATGCTTGACATGATTTCAATTTTCTTAAATTTACTGAGGCTTGATTTGTGACCCAAGATATAATCTATCCTGGAGAATATTCAATGAGCAGTTGAGAAGAAAATGTAATCTACTGGTTTTGGATGGAATGTTCTATAAATATCAATTAAATCTATCTGGTCTATTGTGTCATTTAAAGCTTGTGTTTCCTTATTAATTTTCTGTCTGGATGATCTCTCCACTGGTATAAGTGAGGCATTGAAGTCCCCCACTATTATTGTGTTACTGTCAATTTCCTCTTTTGTAGCTGTTAGCATTTGCCTTATGTATTGAGGTGCTCCTATATTGGATGCATATATATTTATAATTGTTATATCTTCTTCTTGGATTGATCGCTTGATCATTATGTAGTGTCCTTGCTTTCCTTTTGTAACAGTGTTTATTTTAAAGTCTATTTTATCTGATATGAGTATTGCTACTCCAGCCTTCTTTTGACTTCCATTTGCATGGAATATCTTTTTCCATCCCCTCACTTTCAGTCTGTATGTGTCCCTATGTTTGAAGTGGGTGTCCTGTAGACAGAATATATATGGGTCCTATTTTTGGATCCATTAGCAAGCCTGTGTCTTTTGGTTGGAGCATTTAATTCATTCATATTTAAGGTAATTATCAATATGTATGTTCCTATTACCATTTTCTTAATTGTTTTGTGTTCGTTTTTGTAGGTTCTTTTCTTCTCTTGTGTTGCGCACTTAGAGAAGTTCCTTTATCATTTGCTGTAGAGCTGGTTTGGTGGTGCTGAATTCTCTTAGCTTTCGCTGGTCTGTAAAGCTTTTGATTTCTCTGTCGAATCTGAATGAGATCCTTGCCGGGTAAAGTAATCTTGGTTGTAGGTTCTTCCCTCTCATCACTTTAAATATATCATGCCACTCCCTTCTGGCTTGTAGAATTTCTGTGGAAAAATCAGCTGTTAACCTTATGGGAGTTCCTTGTACGTTGTCATTTTTCCCTTGTTGCTTTTAATAATTTTTCTTTGTCTTTTTGTCAATTTGATTACTATGTGTTTCGGTGTGTTTCTCCTTGGGCTTATCCTGCCTGGGACTGTCTGCACTTCCTGGACTTGCGTGGCTATTTCCTTTCCCATATTAGGGAAGTTTTTGTCTCTAATCTGTTCAAATATTTTCTCGGCTCCTTTCTCTCTCTCTTCTCCTTCTGGGACCCCCATAATGTAAATGTTGTTGCATTTAATGTTGTCTCAGAAGTCCCTTAGGCTCTCTTCATTCCTTTTCATTCTTTTTTCTTTATTCTGTTCCACAGCAGTGAATTCCACCATTCTGTCTGTCTTCCTGGTCACTTATCCGTTCTTCTGCCTCAGTAATTCTGCTACTGATTCCTTCTAGTGTATTTTTCATTTCAGATATTGTATTGTTCATCTCTGTTTGTTTGTTCTTTAATTCTTCTAGGTATTTGTTCTTTCATTCTTCTAGGTCTTTGTTAAACATTTTTTGCAACTTCTCGATCTTTGCCTCCATTCTTTTTCAAGGTCCTGGATCATCTTCACTATCATTATTCTGAATTCTGTTTCTGCAATGTTGCCTATCTGCAATTCATTTAGTTGTTTTTCTGGGGGTTTATCTTGTTCTTTCGTCTGGTACACAGTACTCTGTCTTTTCATTTTGTCTTTCTGTGAATGTGGTTTTTGTTCCACAGGTGGCAGAATTGTAGTTCTTGCTTCTGCTGTCTGCTCTCTAGTGGATGAGGCTATCTAATAGGGTTGTGCAAGCTTCCTGATGGGAAGGACTGGTGCTGGGTAGAGCTGGGTGTTGCTCTGGTGGGCAGAGCTCAGTAAAACTTTAATCCTCTTGTCTGCTGATGGGTGGGGTTGGGTTCCCTCCCTGTTGGTTGTTTGGCCTGAGGCCACCCAGCACTGGACCCTACCCAGCTCTTTGATGGGGCTAATGGTGGACTCTGGGAGGGCTCACACCCAGGAGTGCTTCCCAGAACTTCTGTTGCCAGTGTCCTTGTCCCCATGGTGAGTCACAGCTGCACCCTGCCTCTGCAGGAGACTCTCCAACACTATTAGGTAGGTCCAGTTCAGTCTCCCATGGGGTCACCGCTCCCTCTCCTGGTTCCTGATGTGCACACTACTTTGTGTGTGCCCTCCAACAGTGGAGTCTCTGCTTCCCCTGTCCTTTTGAAGTTCCACAATCAAATCCTGCCAGCCTTCAAAGTTTGATTCTTTGGGAATTCCTCCTCCCATTGCCAGACCCCTGGGTTGGGAAGCCTGACATGGGGCTCAGACGCTTCACCATTGTGGGTGGACCTCTGTGGTATAAGTGTTCTCCAGTTTGTGAGTCACTCACCCAGCGGCCATGGGATGTGATTTTATTGTGATTGCACCCCTCCTACCATCTCATTGAAGCTTCTCCCCTGTCCTTGGATGTGGGGCATCTTTTTTTGGTGAGTTCCAGTGTCCTCCTGTCGATGATTGTTCAGCAGTTAATTGTGATTCCAGTGCTCCCGCAAGAGGGAGTGAGCCCACGTCCTTCTACTCTGCCATCTGGCCCAAACTCAGTTCTAGGGCTATGGATTAGGAGACATAAAATAGATTTATCTTCACAAATAACTCCTTTCCTCTCCAGATCTCTGGCCCTTGAAACTCAAGGTTAAGTTAAAATTAATTTCCTCTAAATTGTTTATGATTAGTTTTCAGCTATTCTGAGTGTAAATATGGGGCAAAGGGCTAATGTATATTGACTGTCTACCATATGCTACACCAATGGTTCTCAAGCTTTCGTGAGAATCAGAATCACATGGGACTCTTGGTAATAAGACAAAGAGTCTTCTCCTACCTCAGTGCACATGGGCTTCTGTATTCTTTACTAATTTGTAGGTGATTACGACACACATCAAGTTTGAGAACCACTGTGCTAGGCACCTAATAAACATGGTCTCATTTAATCCTTTATTCTACTAAAATAAATAGTGTTACACTTATTTTACAGATAAAAAAACTGAGGCTCAGAGTGACTAAGTAGCCAGCACAAAGTCACAGAGAGAATAAGTGGCAGATGTAGTGTGGAAATGCAAGTGGGTCCATCTTTAAACCCATGTTCTTTCAGTTCTACCGTGCAAGGATATAACACTTTCACTATGCACTTCTTAAAGAGGTGGTAAAGGGCAACCTTTCCCCACTGAGCCTGTAAAGCAAACCAACACTGCTTCCCAGAGCTTATAACAATTATTTTGTTTTGCCTTTTTAAAAATGCAAACACAGTGGATTATAAACATCTTCTCTCCTAAAGGATCCATTAATTGCATCCCCACTGCACCACCATCCATATGTCTATGAGAAAGCTGAAGGATTTTTGGAAACACATAATTAAGACCCAAAAGGGAAGCCAAGATTGAAGAAAAGCTTCCAAAGGATGGAGTGACTGCCAGCAAGGCTTCCCAAGGAACTGTCCTGAGACAAATGAGGTGTGAACATAGGTGGTTTTCTTACAAAACTACCAGGAAGGAAGAGGGATAAAGGGTCCCTAGGAGTATAAACAACATCAATTAAGGACAAGAAAGGAAAAGGAGATATTGTTGCCAGCCAGAGGGATAAAGGGAAATAAGATGCCCTTTTACTGTTGTGTCAGGAGAGAAACCAATGCCAGAGAGGATCATTCTAAACCTATTAAGAAATAAAGGGAGAATTAGATCCCCGGGCCCATTTGGAAGCTAAGACAGCAAAATGGTTTGCTGTCTGCCAGTGGGAAGACCAACAGAAAGCTAGAACAATTTATAAACATATTTATCCAAGAGATTTGGACTGCAAGGAACTGTAAAAGATTGGAAGAAGAGACTGCCATCAAAAAAACAAGCAAACAAACTGGGGCTTCCCTGGTGGCACAGTGGTTGGAGTCCGCCTGCCGATGCAGGGGACACAGGTTCGTGCCCCGGTCCGGGAAGATCCCACATGCCACAGAGCGGCTGGGCCCATGAGCCATGGCCGCTGAGCCTGCGCGTCCGGAGTCTGTGCTCCGCAATGGGAGAGGCCACAACAGTGAGAGGCCCGCATAACGCAAAAAAAAAAAAAAAACTAAAATATGAAAAGCTCGGTGTGATTGTTTACCCTCAAATTCAATTCAACCCTGTCCTAGATTAGAAGGCCCATAATATACTTTCTGCCAAAAATAAAAATAATAACTCTTTTGAGATTTCTGCAGTATGCTGGCATTATTTTGAGTTATCAAAATAATATTTAACTGATTCCCACACCTAGAGTCCCTAGTAAATTTCCTAAAAGATGTTCGGAGTTCTGTGTTTTGATATATGAGTACAACATATGCCCTGGCATGTTTAAATGGACCATTTTCACAGTTTGTCTGAAGTAACAATACTTTTCCTCCATATGTATTGCATTTCTATGTGTGACCATTTGGTGAGCTGCTGGAAATTTCCCACTTTAAGAAAAGCTGTACTTCACTATGTTCTTCTAGAATGTATCCTGCTTATTTTGTCTCATTTGATTATAGTTAATTGATTATCTCCAGATTGGTGCTTTTCAAACTACAGGTGGTGACCCATTAGTATCGGCCAATCATGAAATCAATTTAGTTGAGTCCCCACCAGCACTGAAAAAAAATGAAATAGAATACTGCAAACAGCAATTTCAAACCATATCATACTTACTGTTATCCAGTGTCTTGTTTTGTGGCACACGTGTGCACGTGAGTATGTGTGTGTATGCTGAGTCACAGCATAGTACATATTTCTCACTGGACACAAAAGTGTTTCAGAGCTGGGGCTCTGTGTTGTGCTCTGCAAGGCTTCTCGATGGTTGCCATAACTCTAGCTTCTCTCTCCTAATTTGTCCTGCACCCTACTGTCAAACTTATCTTCTTTACAACTATGAGTTGATTATGCAATTCTTATCCGTTAATTCAGCAGATGTTCAGCAAGTATTCATTCTCCGCCAGACCCTGGGCTACCAGAAACAAGTCACAACTGTTCCATCCCACTTCCTTCCAAGGAGACTGCAGCCAGAGCATCAGGGCTAATTCCCAGTGCAGGGATCGGCCCTTGTTCCCCATTCCCCATTAGACCAAGACTAAACTCTTCTCATCTATCAGGCTCCTCTCTGATCTAGATTTACGCTCTCCAACCAAACTTCTTTTCCATTGTCAATGCTGGTAAGAGCTCACCTTGTCTACAAACCTGAAAATACTTGTCTGCACACCATGTGAATTCTGACTCTTGTGTTCCTCCTCCATCACTGATGCTGTCTTTGTTTCTCTCCTCCTAAGCAAATCCTCTTCCAGGCCTTCCTCCCTTCCGAGCACACAGCCTCTCTATGGGCCACATCGGGTCATCATCCCAATTACCACCCCCTTCCTACTCAAGCTGTCAGTGCAGAATTATTCTCTGCAAAGTACTTTCGAGTCCATTGTCGCTTTATTTAGAATGTCTCCGGGGACTGTGTTTCTATCACTTGACTTGAAAGCCTATTTCACAGTCTAGTAGGTCTCACAGTATAGAGAATTTTTCTTATCTTCCTCTGAAAATGGTCTTTTCTTAATTTTAATCTATTATTCCTAGTTATACCACTGACGACAACATCAATAATACTTCAGATTTTGGCAAAATAAAATCTCTTTTCCTGGGCTTCCCTGGTGGTGCAGTGGTTGAGAATCCACCTGCCAATGCAGGGGACATGGGTTCCAACCCTGGTCTGGGAAGATCCCACATGCTGCGGAGCAACTAAGCCCGTGCGCCACAACTACTGAGCCTGCGCTCTAGAGCCCGTGAGCCACAACTACTGAGCCTGCATGCCACAACTACTGAAGCCCATGTGCCTAGAGCCCATACTCCACAACAAGAGAAGCCACCACAGTGAGAAGCCTGTGCACCGCAATGAAGAGTAGCCCCAGCTTGCCGCAACTAGAGGAAGCCTACACATAGCAACGAAGACCTAATGCAGCCAAAAATAAATAAATTAAAAATAAATAAAATTTTTTAAAGTTTACAAAAAATTTTTAAAAATAAAATCTCTTTTCCTCACTTAACTTAAGACTGTGTGTTTAAATTAATCCTCAATCATCAGTTAATTTCATTGCTCGTTATTGAATTCTAGCAGTTCATCATCACACATAATCCTGAAAACAGCACAACTCAAGCTAAAAGTAGCTGCAGTCTAACATGAGAACTGTCATCTTTCTCTTTCTGGAAGAATCCAGGAATGAAAATGGACTATACAATCTTTGATGACCTGGCCTCATTTGATTTCCTTCTGGCTTTATCATAAAAGGAAATAAAAACATGTAAGTGAAACATTTAAAAATTTGCTGTGATGTCTTTAACTTGTATGTCATCATCTGCCTGCTTCCTTTTTGTATCTAGTAACACTTATTGAGTTTCTACCTGGTCCCAGGCCCTTTATCAAATGCAGGGGGTCAAAGGTGAGTTACAGCACTCAAGCTGCTCATTGTCTAACAAGGGAAACAGAATTGTCTGGCCAGCAGATCATTACAGCCCTGTATTACACAACTTCAAATGGGATCAGAAGAATGGTTGCGGTGGTGGGAAAATATCAGCTCTAGTTATGACAGTCATGACAGTTTTCCCAGGAAAGTTGACATTCACACTGGGTCTTGAAGGGATGACTAGAAACTTCTTAGACAGAAAGAGGAAGAAGAATATTCCAGACAAAGGAGTACAGCATATGCAAATGCACAAGAGACCTGAAAGTTGCACCATACCCAGGGAGTAGTGAAAAAGAAGGAAGGCTGGAACCTACTGTCCATAACTAGGTACATTTGGAAATGATCTTAAGTATCTGTGAAGCATTTTAAAAAAATATTTATTTGGCTGCACGGGGTCTTAGTTGTGGCATGTGGGATCTTTTAGCTGCAGCATGCGGGATCTAGTTCCCCAACCAGGGATGGAACCCGGGCCCCCTCCATTGGGAGTGTGGAGTCTTAACCACCGGACCACTAAGGAAGTCCCCTCTGTGAAGGATTTGACACATGCTAAGGAGGTTATCATCCCTTCTGAAGCCACCTGTAAATCAGCGGAGGTTTTTTTAAAGGGAGAAGGAGCGGGGGCTCGTCCAGGTTATTTTAGGTAAGCCATTGTGAAAGCCATATAGAGAGCAGACTGGAGACAGTTTTATACAAGCAGGATCAATTCGAAGATTGTTGCAGTACTACAGGCAAGATAGTATTTTATAAAGAAAAAATCCCACATAATCTACCCTTCAGGGGGAAAAAAGTTATTTTTTAAAAAAGAGAGAAAGAAACTGCTTCTTTTCAAAAGAAATTTATTCCATGGGAAGAGCATCTTGAAAGTCGATGTTCTGAAATGTTTCCAATGCTGTGTAATTTTATTGCAGAAAAAGTGTGTGTCACCTATAACAACTCTCTTTGGGTATAAAATTTTCTAACATATTTAAGGATGTTCCATTTGAAGAATTTCAATGGGTTTTAAACACATCTTTGTGTGTATACGTGCACTTGTGTATGTATATATGTGTTTACACACATATTTATTAAGAAATACACACATACAAAAACATATAAACTTCTCTCTCTCTTTCTCTCTCTTTCAGATCAGTCTATAACATAACTGATTCATATCAGAGGACATAGATTAAATTATAAGACAAATACTGTACACAAATTGGTAGGTAGGATAAAAAAATAATTTAAAAATATTATAATGTTCTAAGTATAGCCCACA
Organism: Kogia breviceps; assembly: GCF_026419965.1. NCBI lineage: Eukaryota > Metazoa > Chordata > Mammalia > Artiodactyla > Physeteridae > Kogia > Kogia breviceps. The sequence goes on from NC_081311.1 coordinate 81,973,725, forward strand.
AGGCATTACCTCCATTTGGATGTATTTGTATTCATGCAGTAATTTATTCAGCTGCAATAGGGATTAAAACCCATTACTAAAGTGAAAACCTACAAAGAGAATTTTGAAGACCTCTGTTTAATTAGGATGTAGCAAATCATGTAACTTTGGCCCATGATGACAAGAAAACCCCAGAAAAGCAAAAATAATACATGTCTAACACCCTCTAACAAAGGGTGTTACGCACAGGTAATACTGGATGAATGGAATTCCAAAGAAAACCAAGCCCTTTATAGCCAGCAGAACAAAGAGCTGGAGCAGCATCCTTTCCTGAGGGTGGCAGACAGAGAAGCAGGCCTGCTTCTCTGTTTTGGAGGACAAGGAGAAATCACGTGAGCCTTAGATAACAATGTAGGCTAGCAGGACATTTGGGGATCTGGAAGAGCCCCAAATGTAGAAACAAATTACCCAGTCTAAAAATTATCCCATTCTACCCCAAATTGGGCCAAGAACATGGCAACGAAGCGTAGTTCTGCACCTTCTCATGTTGTGGCAATATAAGTTTCACTCAGCCTCAGTGAAGAGATTTTGGAAAACTAGAGCACTGAATAGAGACCCAGCGGGTCATACCTTAGCAGCATGACAAACATACTCCTAGAATAAGGACTAGGCTAGAATTACAATAACAAAGCATTAAAAACAAGCCTGGAAAAGAATAAGCTGACCCCCCTGCTCCAAGCAACTAAAACTCACTGCCCAACAACATAATAAAGGCCATATATGAAAAGCCTGCAGTAGCATCATACTCAGTGGTGAAAGACTGAAAGGTTTTCCTCCAAGATCAGAAAAAAGGGCAAGAATGGCTGCTTTCACCACTTCTAATCAAAACGTAGTACTGAAAGTTCTAGTCATAGCAATTAGTCAAGAAAATGAAATAAAAGGCATCCAAATCAGAAAGAAAGAAGATATACAAATAGCCAAATAAGCACATGAAACAATGCTCAACCTCGCTAATTATTAGGGAAATGCAAATCAAAACCACAATGAGATACCATCTCACGCCCACTAGGAGGACTACTATCAAAAAACAGAAAATAATGTGTTGACGAGTATAAAGAGAAATTAGAAATTTATGCACTCTTGGGAGGAAGGTAAAATGGTACTGCTGCTGTGAAATACAGTATGGTGTTCCTCAAAAAATCAAAAATAGAATTACCATAGGGTTCTGCAATTCTAATTTTGGGTATATACCCAAAAGAATTGAAAGCAAGGTCTTAAAGAGATATCTGTATACCTATGTTCATAGGAGCATTATTCACATTAGCCAAAATGTGGAAGCAACCCATGTCCATCAATGGATGAACGGATAAGTAAAATGTGGTATATGTATATAAACAAGGGTATGTTATTCAGCTTTAAGAGGAAAGGAAATTGTGCAATATGCTACAATATGGATGAACCTTGAGGACATTATGCTAAGTGAAAGAAGCCAATCACAAAAGGACAAATATTACATGATTCTACTTATTTGAGGTATTTAGAAGAGTGGAAATTGTAGACACAGAAAGTAGAATGGTTGCAGGGCCTGCAGGAGGGGAGAATGGGGAGTTATTGCTTGATTGGTATAGAGTTTTACAAGATGAAATGAGTTCTTGAGACAGATAGTGGACATAGTTGTACAACATTATGAATGTATTTAATACCATTGAGCTGTACACTCAAAAATGGCTGAGATGGTAAATTTTATGTGTATTCTGCTACAATTTTAAAAATTGAAAAGAAAAAATAATCATTAATCAAGAAAAAACAGAACTGTGACAAGTTTTTATGCATCAAGCTATGCTCTTTAAAGAACTGAAACGTATGCAAAAATAGCTCAGTAATCAACGGAAGCAAACCAAAGTGTCAGGAATCTGATGATCAAACACCACATCTTTCTCCTTTACTTCTATAAAATTAAAAATTAAAATTTGTAATATCTGTAGGTCTTGAATGGGAAAATCTAAATATGCAGAAATTAACTTTCATTATTATTTAGGCTTGTTTTAAGATTTGGTAGAAACTTAGGTTTATAAAGCTATATCCAGTGTTGGTGGGTTTTGAAGCTAAAACAATAATTCTGAATTCTTTTTCCCAAACTGAGATGAGCTTTACTGAATGATGGTGAGTAAGGATGAGTTTTACCAAATTTGTGTGCAGACTGGTATCACTTCATACTAGAATGCACTTTGTTGATCCTGCTAGTCCTTAAAATTAACTTATAAAGTAAAATCCCCTTTGTACATCAAGGATTTTGACTATATTTGGGGATAATTATGCAAACATATCTCAGGCAGTGTGCTGACATTCGGAGCCCTCACTGTGTTTCTAGTAGACGTCTAGCCCACTCCCTTTACAGAACTGTGTCTTCTAAGAGGGGCCATCATTTTTCCTATCTTACTGAACATCACTTTCTCAATCTGTCCTAAGAACCATACCTTTCAACTCTGATTTTCTGATCAGTGTAATGTTACAAAATCACACAGCATATCAGTTTAGGTGTTATCATTTTGCTGTTTTTTAACTCATCTATAGAAGGTCCTTAAAGAAAATTACTGAAAGAAACAGCTGGTAGGTAAAGAGAATACAAAAATGACTAATAAACATATAAAATGTTTACATCACTAGTAGTCAAGGAAATTTCACCAATGTCAGAGAATTTTTTAAAAAATTAATGCTGTTTAAGTTTTTGTGAGATGGGTCCCTTACACACTCCTGGGGGTGAGGAGTCTAAATTTATATAATCTTTTAGGAAGCAATTGGAAACTATCTTGTAATATCTATCAAAATCTCTAAAAATGTTTATTCCCTTGATATCCGTTTGGCTTAGTAGTTATATTTGGGAGCATATGTTCTGAGAAAATAAAACAAAAGCATCGACAAGTTCATCAGAATATAGCTCATATAAAAGCAAAGACTGGAAACAAATTAAACCCTTCATACTCAAAATTCTCCTGCAGAAAGCAACTGTGACTAACCTTATTTGTCTTCTCAACTTTCATCTTCTAGAACTTAGGTAGTACTCTGGTGGACCATTGCTGGCTGATACTGTTGCCCCACAAAGATTATTCAATTATTTCTTCTCTGTGCCTTCTGACTATCTTTTCTACTCAGCAGGCCATACGCAATTTGAAGGCAGGATCTTTGTATTTTTTTTCCCCACAAGATCTAGTAGAGGGTGATCCAAACCCTATATGGGATCTCTACAACCCTGATCCTTTTCCATTTCCATTCTCAATCTTAGTGGGCACAAGGCCAGCATAGCCCCCAAACTTCCTCCAGGGCCTGTGCTGAGAAATGTAAAGGGAGGGAGCACTGGCCTGGCTCTCCTCGCTGGGGTGTGGCGAGCACATCTGATGAGCACGATGCAAGTGGGCTGTACCGTGAGTCACCAGCTCATGTACCATGGCTATGCTCCCCGTTTCTGTTCTTGTCCTGGAGTACAAGAATTCGCCACAGCCTAACTCTCCCATCCAGCCTGGAGTGTGCCCAGTGCACGGACATTGGTGCCTACAGGCCACCAAGAAGAGAACCAATTGTTCCCAGTGCCAGTGTCCAGTTTAGATGTCTATCTTCTTGTTTCTCTGGACTGTGAGCTTCTTGAAGGCAGGAATTAGGTCTTCATGATTGTATCTCCTATATGTAGAATGGTGTGGCCCAAAGGAGGAGCAGAAGATCTATTAAATTTATTTCATCAGACCTACCAGGGCAGCTCGTGGGACGCCAAGTCAGGGATGTGGGGCAGAAGAGGAGGACACGAGATAGAAGACATGCTGTGGAAATGGGAAACAATCATTTCCAACAGATGTTATTCTTAGACTGATGAGAAAATATGCATTTAGGGAAAGTAAAACCACAAAAGAAAGTCTAATAAGACTTACTAGGGAGGCCACAAAGGGAAATTATTTGACACAGAACAGGATTAAGAGAGAGGTTTACTTGTTAAGGATGACAGGGGGTAAGAGGAGAGGAAAGTCAAAAATGTCATTCTGGGTACTGGCCATACTGACCTCCCCGGGCCAAAGCTGAGGTCAACCAAAGACAACAAGAACCAAAACCCCTCTATCCTAGAGAAGCAAGAGAAACTTCAACCACATTTTTAAAAAAATCAGTATTTTGGGCAACACTAGAATGTGCTCTAGGGTGTGGGAAATACTAGAATTTTGTCAAGAATGTGACAGGCTGAGACTAGGACTAAATCAATTGTCTTTGATGAGCTACAAGTATTTCTTCATTCCTGAATCGTCTTCATTCTTAAAATCATTGGCCCACAGAATAAAACATGGTGGTAAACAGAGAGGGTCACGGGAGGTTGAGTGGGGCTCTCAGCATTCTCAAGACTCAGATGTAAAAGTGAGACAGAGAAACCTTGATTGCCCTGCATTCTCAAGAGAGCTGCCAGCAGTGGGCTCTGGACATGTGTGGTAGGGCTTGTTGAGAGGTCTTCCATCGGTTCTGCCCCCCTCACTGAAATTCTCTCCTGCCCTGCTCCTCTGCAGTCATATAAGAGAAACCCTGGGGTGCGATGAGCAGGGAGGATGCTGTCAGTAGAGAGAAGAGGAGCGTCTGGTCCTGAGTCCACCACTTGGTGTAGGGAGATGGGCTTTCCGCTCTCCTCTGCATGGGATGTTGGCACGGCAAACCAAATGGGGGATGCTCTGGGGCAGGGGTCAGCAAACCACAGCCCGCGGCCACGTGCAGCCCACTCCACTTACTCTTTGTAGGTGAAGTCTTGTTGGAACACAGCAATGCTCACTCATTTTCACATATTTGATGGCAGCTTTCTCACTACAATGGCAGAGTCAGAGCACAAACTAGATGGCTCACAAAGCTGAAAAGTGTTTACTATCTGGTCCTTTACAGAAGAAGGCTGCTGACCCCTGCTCCAGGATAGTTACTTACAGAGGGTACGGGTGCTGGGAAAGGGGAGACTGGCTCCACTCAGGTTGGACACCTGCCGAAGTCGCTGTCTAAACAGAGGAAAGGAGGAGTCGAAGGAAATGGCAGAGGGTTGATAGGTACAGCCAAGGAGTCACTTCCTGGCCTGGTAAGGATGGGAGCATTTCCCATGCACCAGGTGGAACGATGGAAGGTTGTGGAGCTCGAAGCCATCCTGGCCCAATCCAAGAGGTCTGTCCTCTGGCAAGAGCAGGTCGGGTGTCCGACTGTAGGGGGTAACTGGAGAAAGGTGAACTGACCTCACGGATGTATGCACTGGGAAGGTCCCTTTCATCCAATGAGGCCCCGCAAAGGGGAGCTAACTTTGCACACCTACTATGCATGGGCCCTGGCAGCCACCTAGCTCTAGCCAGGAAAGCAGGGACAGCCGAAGGAGGACTACAGCGGCAGCAACTACATAAGGGATGCTGTGCTTTTCCATACACCCTCTCCACCCCAACCCAGAAGTGTTAGAACCAAAAGGAGCAGGGCAGAGTGAAAGAGACAAGCCCTTCCACGTCTCACTGCAAATATCGCCTGCAGAGGCCTGGCTGGTACTAGGTGGGTGGGGAAGAGGCCAAGCAGTGATTTGGTGATGGGACTGGACCACTTGTGGAACAGGGCTGAGCCGTCGCTGAGACACGTGACCAGGGGGATTTGACAAAGCACAGATGAACACAAGGATTGAAAAATACAAACTCGTTTGATGTTTATACCCACTCACCCAACTCTTCCCTCCAGGAATTTAGACTCTAAACGTACAGGCGACATTGTCTGGATTTTGTTGAATGATTTACTATAAATTTTCACTTATTTCCCTTACTAGTTTTCTTGGTTTCCTAATTGGGTTAAAATAATTTGTTTTCATTTCTAAACTCGAAATCCGTCTTTGCATACCTAAATTAATCAATTTTGAATTTGTAGTTGTTGAATACCTGGCACCCAGTAGCATATGGTGCTTGAAACCAAAGGGCAGAGCAAAATTCAATTTTAAAAGCTAAGATTTAAAAAAATAATAATAAAGCTAAGGTAAAAGATAAGAATTCTTGCAATGCCTCCAAAAAATAATAGTTGGTAGTTGGGGTGTCATACCACCAAATGCTGTACAGAATATTGTATACCTGGCTTTCACCTAGGACTCCTAGAACAAGAATAGTATACATTAGATTTCTTTCACATTAATAGGCATCTAGGAAAGGTAGGCAACAGGACTTCACGTAGGCTTGTTTTTTTTTTTTTTTTTTTTAACTATTAAATAAAGTGATTTAAGCTTTTAGAAGATGGAATTCAGAGAAACTTACTGTCTTCTCAGAAAATATATATTTAAACCCCCTAATACAGAAATATCTCTTTGAGGAAGGCCGTTTCGTGCTTAGCTTCTCGAAATGGATTTTTCAAACTGTTAAACAAGATAGAAGGTCATGTTGACCCTTAATTCATTCTATCCTGGCCAGGGTTTTGCAAGATTAAAATCGAGCACTCATGACACAGGAACAAGGCCACAGCGTTTATAAACGAGGTGGGTCCTGCACAGCAGAGACCGCTCTGATCCCAAGGGAGCAACACAGACACGTGCTACCTATAAGTGAAATTATGTTTCACTTTCTACATTCCCCCAAAGCTAGGCAAAAAATAATAATAGTGACATAAAAGAAATATTTTCTTCTAACTTGAGATGCTTTCTTGTAGTTACTTTTAAAAAAAAATTAATTAATTAATTATTGGCTACGTTGGGTCTTCGTTCCTGTGCATGGGCTTTCTCTAGTTGTGGTGAGCGGGTGCTACTCTTCGTTGTGGTGCATAGGCCTCTCATTACAGTGGCTTCTCTTGTTACAGAGCAAGGGCTCTAGGCGTGCGGGCTTCAGTAGTTTTGGCACATAGGCTCAGTAGTTGTGGCTCATGGGCTTAGTTGCTCCACGGCATGTGGGATCTTCCTGGACCAGGGCTGGAACCTGTGTCCCCTGCATTGGCAGGCAGATTCTTAACCACTGCACCATGAGGGAAGCCCTGTAGTTACTTTCTAATGTTACAAAAGTAGCCAACACTAGAAGCTGAGTTTCAGTGAAGGATACTCTGAGCATATTATTCTAATCACCTGCTTAATTACCTGTATCTTACAGTGAATGTGAACCGCATGAAAGCAGGGACAGTGTCTGACTGGCTTCCTGTGTATCCCTAGTGCCTTTCATAGCATCTGATATGTGGGAAACATTCTATATTTGTTGAACAAATTAGTGATGATGAGCAGTACTGAGAGTAGGTACCTTGCCTAGAGATAGCTGGAGTATTTTAAAACTCACAATTTACCCTATATTGCTTAAACATCAGGATAGATTAAAAAATTTGTAGCTTATTCATGTGACTATATATCTCTTCAAATTGTCTTTTCAATAAGAAGAGTCCTCATATTCAAAATAGGATATTTGGATTTTTCACATCTAGGGTTTTTTTTTTCTTTCTTTCTGAATGACTCTTTACTAAGCATGGCATACCTCTATGAAATAAAAATACTCTAAACTCGAGGATCTCAACACTAGAAAAATGTTCAGGGAAAAATTTTAAAGGAAATTTCCCAGACATAGTGCCAAGAAAATTCAATCGAAGGAGAAACTTTTTCCCACTGGGTAGTATATCTACTGTTATCAGAACTTAGAAAATAATAAGCAAAGTGCATTTGAATGGAAAAAAAATACTTTTCTTCAGTAATTCTAACTTTCAAAATGTGTATAGGAAGACATTCAGAACTAATGGATTGATTTTAGTGAGCTAGGCAAAAACTGATTTGGATAACCTGCACTTCAATTAATCTGAAATGAAAGCTGTTAGGGCAGAAAAAGGATACAGCTAATAGAAGACATTCAACTCATGCTTTTATTAATCCAAGAAAGAGAGAAAAAAAACTACCCTTCACAATGAGAAAAAAATCTGAATATTTTCCAAAATAAAATTTGTTTCAAAATCAATCTTTAAAGAAAAGCTTATGTAGTAGATTGTTTGAAAGAAAAACAACTCCAATTATTCTCTCCCTGTGTGCACACCCCTTTGCAATTTAAGTCTGTAGCTCCTTGCCTAAGTGGCAAAGTCTCTTTTCCTATTACTTGAACTTCCTTTGACTGACAGATGAGGCAAATGTAATGTGTCAGTTCCAAGTTTAGTATCAAGAGGCTTTGTACAATTCTGTTCATCCTCTTGGACCCTCACGGCTACTGTGTGAACCAGCGTGGGCTTTCCTGCTGAATGTTGGGAAATCACGTGGAGGAAAGCCAAGGTGCCCCAGCTCACTGAGAGTCAAACCCTTAGGCAAAGTCATCCAGCCCAGCTGCAGGTCACCGCAAACTCGTGAGAGAGCCCGGCCACTCCAGCCAAGTCAGAGCCACCCACCTGACACCTGCAGTCATGAGCCCCTAAGTCTTGAGGTGGTTTTTCACACCGCAATAAAAAACTGATGGTTCACCCATTAACAAAAGTTGCACCCCCTTAGTTATCAAAGAAATTCAAACTAAGACAGCAAAAAGTATGACAATTATCACCTTTGACATGGGGAAAGATAAGCAAGACTGTTCATATACAGGGTTTATGCTTATATAGAGAGCTGAATCATGCAACCTTTGGGGAAGGTGATTTGGCAATACGAATCAGATTTTCAAATGTGCCAGCTATTACACTTCTTAAATTTTACTCTTAAAAAATTACACACATATGTGATGATTTGTCAACCTCATTTATAATACTAAATTTAGAGAATCAACTGGGATGTTCTTTAACAAGGGGGGAGTTTTAAAAATATACTATGGTATATCCATATAATGTATACTAAGTAGTCATTCAAAATTATAATATTTATATATGTTGACATGGAAATACCATCACATTTTTATTATTATTAAATGAAAAAAGAATACAAAGCATATAAATAGGATGATTTCATTTTTCTCATTTAACAAAAAATCTCCACATGTAGAAACTGTCTAGAAAGATACATGTCAAAATATCAGTGATTCTCTCTGGGGATGGGATTACAAGAGAGTTTTCACTTTCCATTTACATATTTAAATCACTTATTGTTAAACAAAAGTATGTATTACTTTTAAATTCTGAAAAATCCATTCTAGTTTTAAATAGCTTTAGACACTTTTATAAGGCACAGTATCAAACTACACTGACCTGACTGATTGCAAACATAGTTGTTGGCAAAAACAAAGAAATGTATTTCTAATTTTCTGAAGGATTCTTCAGAATTAATAAATACCTCCTAAATGTAAACAGGTATAAAATTCAGAGATTTACTTTTTTTTTTTTTTTTTTCCAGAAGTATCAGAGGGACAGTTTTTCAGACACCAGGAATGGCCTGGAAAGTCTCTGGTTTTCAAACACAGGTGTTTGCCCCAGCATAACTAAAGAACACCCATCATGGCAGAGACTTAGTTTTCCATCTTAATCAAATTGAGAGGACTTTTTTAGATCTTTGTACAAGGCCTGGAAATGAAGAGGGAACTGGTAAAAAATTAATCAAAAGCAATAATAAAGTACCTACAGTGTATAAGAATTGTTTTGGTTGCAATGGACAGATTTACCAATCCAAAGCTGTCTTGATTTTTTTAGAAGTGAATTTACTTGCTTATGTATTGTAAGAGTCCATGAATTAACTATTTTCAGATGTGTGAGCAGGACCCAGATTCCTTATTTCTCTGTCTGAGTGCTGGCTCCACCTCTAGGAAGACTCTCTCCTGATTGCTTCCAAGATGGCTTACAATACACTTCATCATTCAGACCCAGTGGGAGAAAGAAAGTGTTTCTCCCAGAACAGTTTTAAAACATTTCCTTATGTGGAATCGTATGCCCATCCGATTACTGTTGCCTGGGAGAGGAAATATGCTTGTTTTAAACTAGCAGTGGGATTGACCTCATCAAATCACACTGCTCAAGAGCGTGGGTTAAGGGGCTGCCCCAGAGGAAAATTATGATAAATATTTTATCCGAAGAAAAGTGAATGATTCTGAGTAGTGAGATTAATAGATGTTCACTATAGCCCTCTGGAAGATTATTTAGACAATAAAAAGAAGTTTAAAACACATCCTTAGCCACAAAAGTTACCACAAAGGCAGTGAGGAATAAATCACAGACACATGAAAAAATAATTGCAATTAAAGACTGACCATACTCAGTGGTAAGTTAGTTTTATGAATAACAAATGTGTCTCAGAGGAGGCGACATTGCTGCATGTTTAGATAATTATTCAGATGTCATCCCTTCATCTAACAGTTCTAGTAACAGCATGATGGTTTAAAATATTCTTTCCCAATCCAAGTTTTGTTTTTTGATTCTTGACTTTTTGACCACATTATTAAGTGATTAGTCTTCAGGCTTTAGACTCAAGATCTGAGGCTTTGAAATAATTTTTCTGGGATTGCAATAAAGGTAATAATTTGATTACCATTTGAAATGCTTTTCCATTGGGTTTTCATGTCTTTCTTTCCTTTTTTTTCTTTCTTTTTTCTTGAGCATATATAATAGAAAACATCTTTGCGATTATCCCCAAGTGCTGAAACTTTAATCTCCATTGTGTACTTGACATTTCCTCTGCAGCTAAGTGGTTTTTCTGGATGCTCAATAGGCTAAGAACATCTAAGTGCTGATGGTTCCCTCAAGGGGAAAAAGGAGAATATATATACATATAAAGTCTCTCTCTCTCTCTCTTTTTGTTTTTTTGTTTCTTTTTTAAGAAAATTCTCTCTTTGGTTTCCATTGCCATTTATCGTGAACCTCTTAAGGAAACACTACTTTTTTTTCCCATTTGAATATTTAAATATCTACTCATTGAACAAATATTTCTCAAATGCAATTGTGTGCCAGAATACAAAGGGCTGTATTAAAAACTAGGTATACAGTGGTGAACAAAACAATCGTAAGTCTGTCACACAAAATTTACAGTTGAGCGAAGAAGACAGAAAATAAATAAGCAAAGAACCTAGACAAATAGGAAAGACTGTTACCCTACATATTTACACCTTGTAATAAAGGCATCAAGAGGGGGCAATGATGGGAAACAATGGGGCATGGGCGAGGTGGGATGGGAAAGCTAACTTGGTGGGATTGTCACAAGGCCTCTCTGAGGAAGTGATATGTCAGCTGAAATCTGAAGGATAAGGCACAGGTGCAGAGTAGAGTAATCGTGTTCTACAGAGGGGATCATGAGATCTTTCCAAAGGGAAAAGGACGAGCAGAAGTCCTGAGGCGTGGACAAGTTCACCGTGTTCAAGGAACAACGGGAGGACAGTGTGCCTGGAGCATCAGCGTGCAAGCTGGGGCCACTGCGCGATGGATTCCGAGAGGGAGACAGAGGTCCAATCACACAAGGCCTTGTAGGCCCGTAACAAGGAACTTGTATTTTACTCAAAATCTAAGAGAACACCGTGAGGTTTGAGCTGTGAAGAGATATGACGTGACTTATGTTTTTAAAAGATTTGTGCAGTGAATAGATTGAAAGAGGCTAGAGAAAACTGGGGAGACCAGGGAAGAGGCTGCTACCTAGTCCTGGGGAGGGGAGAAACGGCTCATTTCAGGATGTGTGTAGGAAGCAGAATCCACAGGGTGGATGGGGGCGGAAGGGGGACAGATGGGAAGATGCTGCGGTTTTCTGCCTGGAGCCCCCCGAGAGGTGAGAGGCGGTGGCGATTGAGGCTGGACGGTCCCATCAGTCAGGGTCTGGGCACTCGAGCAGGGTGAGTGAGGAAAGCTGAACGAAGGAGCTATTTAGGAAGGTGTGGCCGGCTTCAGAGGGACCACAGCAATGGTGAGGGACCCTGCGCCACAATGCAGGAGCCATCGGCATCCACAGGCTGGAAAGGGCAAGCGGAGCAGTCAGTTCCTGGGACTCAGAGACCGTAGAGTGGTAGCCACGGCTGCAAAGGGATGTCCCGTGGAAACTGTGACCTTTCTACACAGGAACGCAGCCTACACCACCCCTGTCAAAGGCTGGCCTGGATAGAGTCAGGGAACCTGGCACCATGGCAACTTCCTTCTCCTCCCGCCCTCGCACCTGCTGCGGTGCTGCCGCTGACTGACCCCAAATAGGAGCCGAATCCGGTTTGTCTGCAAAGGCAGCAGAGCCAGAGGACAGAGGTGGAGTGCATGTGAAGGTGAAAACATAGAAGGTTTGACACAGAAAGCTAACCTGGGACTATGTCAGGGGATAGGAGTCAGGTCACGGTGTGCACCTGTTAAGCTGGGGATACTCTTCTGAGGCTGGGACCGGACGAAATCACCAGCTAGGTGGTTTTGGAAGTGTTATTTGATTAAAAAAAGAATGAAATTCACATTCAAGATGGCAGAGTAGAAGGATGTGCACTCACTTCCTCTTGTGAGAGCACTGGAATCACAACTAACTGCTGAACAATCATTGACAGGAAGACACTGGAACTCACCAAAAAAGATGCCCCACATCCAAAGACAAAGGAGAAGCTGCAACGAGATGGTAGGAGGGGCGCAATCATAATAAAATCAAATCCCATAACCGCTGAGTGGGGGACTCACAAACTGGAGAACACTTATACCACAGAAGTCCACCCACTGGAGTGAAGGTTCTGAGTCCCACGTCAGGCTTCCCAACCTGGGGGTCTGGCAACAGGAGGAGGAAGTCCTAGAGAATCAGACTTTGAAGGCTAGTGGGATTTGACTGCAGAACTTCGACAGGACTGGGGGAAACAGAGACTCCACTCTTGGAGGGCACACACAAAGTAGTGTACACAGCAGGACCCAGGGGAAGGAGCAGGGATCCCACAGGAGACGGAACCAGACCTACCTACCAGTGTTGGAGGGTCTCATGCAGCAGCGGGGGGTGGCTGTGGCTCACTGCAGGGACAAGGACCCTGGCAGCAGAAGTTCTAGGAAGTACTCTTTGGCGTGAGACCTCCCAGAGTCCATTAGGCCCACCAAAGAGCCGGGTAGGCTCCAGTGTTGGGTCACCTCAGGCCGAACAACCAACAGGGAGGGAAACCAGCCCCACCCATCAGCAGACAAGTGGATTAAAGTTTTACTGAGCTCTACCGACCAAAACAACACCCAGCTCTACCCACCACCAGTCTCTCCCATCAGAAAGCTTGCACAACCCTCTTAGATAGCCTCACGCACCAGAAGGCAGATAGCAGAAGCAAGAAGAACTACAATCCGGTAGCCTGTGGAACTAAAACCACATTCACAGAAAGATAGACAAGATGTAAAGGCAGAGGGCTATGTACCAGATGGAGGAACAAGATAAAACCCCAGAAAAACAATTAAATGAAGTGGAGATAGGTAAATTTCCTGAAAAAGAATTCAGAATAATGATAGTAAAGATGATCCAGGACCTCGGAAAAAGAATGGAGACAAAGATCGAGAAGATGAAAGAAATGTTTAACAAAGACCTAGAAGAATTAAAGAACAAACAAACAGAGATGAACAATACGATACTTGAAATGAAAAATACACTAGAAGGAATCAATAGCAGAATAACTGAGGCAGAAGAGCGGATAAGTGACCTGGAAGACAGAATGGTAGAATTCACTGCCACAGAACGTAATAAAGAAAAAAGAACAAAAAGAAATGAAGACAGCCTAAGAGACCTCTGGGACAACATTAAACACAACAACATTCACACTATAGGGGTCCCAGAAGGAGAAGAGTGGGAGAAAGGACCTGAGAAAACATTTGAAGAGATTATAGTTGAAAACTTCCCTAACACGGGAAAGGAAATGGTCACCCAAGTCCAGGAAGCGCAGAGTCCCAGCCAGGATAAACTGAAGGAGAAACACGTTGAACACATAGTAATCAAATTGACAAAAATTAAAGACAAAGAAAAATTATTAAAAGCAACAAGGGAAAAATAACAAATAACATACAAGAGAACTCCCAGAAGGTTAACAGCTGATTTATCAGCAGAAACTCTACAAGCCAGAAGGGACTGGCATGATATACTTAAAGTGATGAAAAGAAAAAACCTACAACCAAGATTACTCTACCAGGCAAAGATCTCATTCAGATTCGATGGAGAAATCAAAAGCTTTAGAGACAAGCAAAAGGTAAGAAAATTCAGCACCACCAAACCAGCTCTACAACAAATGCTAAAGGAACTTTTTCTAAGTGGGAACCACAAGAGAAAAAAAGGACCTACAAAAACAAACCCAAAAAAATTAAGAAAATGGAAATAGAAACACATATGGATAATCACCTTAAACGTTAATGGATTAAATGCTCCAACCACAGGTTTGCTGAATGGAAAGAAAAACAAGACCCATATGTATGCTCTTTGCAAGAGACCTTCAGACTTAGGGACACATACAGACTGAAAGTGAGGGGATGGTAAAATATTCCATGCAAATGGAAATCAGAAGAAAGCTGGAGTAGCAATACTCATATCAGACAAAATAGACTTTAAAATAAAGAATGTTACAAGACACAAGGAAGGACACTACATAATGATCAAGGGATCAATCCAAGAATAAGATATAACAATTATAAATCTATATGCACCCAACATAAGAGCACCTCCATACGTAAGGCAAATGCTAACAGCTACAAAAGAGGAAATCGACAGTAACTAAATAATAGTGGGGGATTTTAACACCTCACTTACACCAGGGGACAGATCACCCCGACAGAAAATTAATAAGGAAACAGAAGCTTTAAATGACACAACAGACCAGAGAGATTTAATTGGTATTTATAGGACATTCCATCCGAAAACAGCAGATTACACTTTCTTCTCAAGTGCACACGAAACATTCTCCAGGATAGATCATATCATGGGTCACAAATCAAGCCTCGGTAAATTTAAGAAAATTGAAATGGTATCAAACATCTTTTCTGACCACAACGTTATAAGATTAGAAATAAATTACAGGGGAAAAAATGTAAAAATCACAAACACATGGAGGCTAAACAGTACGTTACAAAATAACCAAGAGATCACTGAAAAAATCAAAAAATACCTAGAGACAAATGACAATGAAAACACGGCAATCCAAAACCTGTGGGATGCAGCAAAAGCAGTTCTAAGAGGGAAGTTTATAGCAGTACAATCCTACCTCAAGAAACAAGAAAAATCTCAAATAAACAATCTAACTTTACACCTAAAGGAACTAGAGAAAGAAGAACAAACAAAACCCAAAGTTAGTAGAAGGTAACAAATCATAAAGATCAGAACAGAAATAAATGAAATAGAAACAAGGAAAACAATAGCAAAGATCAATAAAACTAAAAGCCGGTTCTTTGAGAAGATAAACAAAATTGATAAACCTTTAGCCAGACTCATCAAGAAAAAGAGGGAGAGGACTCAAATCAATAAAATTAGAAATGAAAAAGGAGAAGTTACAACAGACACTGCAGAAATATAACACATCCTAAGAGACTACTACAAGCAACTCTATGCCAATAAAATGGACAACCTGGAAGAAATGGAAAAATTCTTAGAAAGGTATAACCTTCCAAGACGGAACCAGAAAGAAACAGAAAATATGAACAGACCAATCACAAGTAATGAAATTGAAACTGGGATAAAAAATCTTCCAACACACAAAAGTCCAGGACCAGATGGCTTCACAGGTGAATTCTATCAAACATTTAGAGAAGAGCTAACACCATCCTTCCCAAACTCTTCCAAAATATTGCAGAGGAAGGAACACTCCCAAAGTCATTCTCTCAGGCCACCATCACCCTGATACCAAAACCAGATAAAGATACTACAAAAAAACAAAATTACAGACCAATATCACTAATGAATATAGATGCAAAAATCGTCAACAAAATAATAGGAAACAGAATCCAACAATACATTAAAAGGATCATACACCATGATCAAGTGGGATTTAACCCAGGGATGCAAGGATTCTTCAATATATGCAAATCAATCAATGTGATACACCATATTAACATACTGACAAATAAAAATCAAATGATCATCTCAATAGATGCAGAAAAAGCTTCTGACAAAATTCAACACCCATTTATGATAAAAATTCTCCAGAAAGTGGGCATAGAGGGAACCTACCTCAACATAATAAAGGCCATATATGACAAACCCACAGCCAACATCATCCTCAATGGTGAAAAACTGAAAGCATTTCCTCTAAGATCAGGAACAAGACAAGGATGTCCACCTTCACGATTATTCTTCAACATAGTTTTGGAAGTCCTAGCCATGGCAACGAGAGAAGAAAAAGAAATAAAAGGAATCCAAATTGTGAAAGAAGTAAAACTGTCACTGTTTGCAGATGACATAATACTATACATAGATAACCCTAAAGATGCTATCAGAAAATGACTAGAGCTAATCAATGAATGTGATAAAGTTGCAGGATTCAAAATTAATGCACAAAAATCTCTTGCATTCCTATACACTAACAACGAAAGATCAGAAAGAGAAATGAAGGAAACAATCCCACTCACCATTGCAACAAAAAGAATAAAATACCTAGGAATAAACCTACCTCAGGAGGTAAAAGGCCTGTACTCAGAAAACTATAAGACACTGATGAAAGAAATCAAAGATGACACAAACAGATGGAGAGATATACCATGTTCTTGGATTGGAAGAATCAATATTGTGAAAATGACTATACTATCCAAAGCAATCTACAGATTTAGTGCAATCCCTATCGAATTACCAATGGCATTTTTTACAGAACATGAACAAAAAGTCTTAAAATGTGTATGGAGACACAAAAGACCCCGAATAGCCAAAGCAGTCTTCAGGGGAAAAAAAAGAGCTGGAGGAATCAGATTCCCTGACTTCAGACTATACTACGAAGCTACAGTAATCAAGAGAATATGGTACTTGCACAAAAACAGAAATACATCAATGGAACAGGATAGAAAGCCCAGAGAAAACCCATGCACCTATGGTCAACTAATCTATGACAAAGGAGGAGAGGATATACAGTGGAGAAAAGACAGTCTCTTCAATAAGTGGTGCTGGGAAAACTGGACAGCTACATGGAAAAGAATGAAATTAGAACACTCCCTAACACCATACACAAAAATAAACTCAAAGTGAATTAAAGACCTAAATGTAAGACCAGACACTATAAAACTCTTAGAGGAAAACATAGAAAGAACACTCTTCAACATAAATCAGAGCAAGATCTTTTTTGACCCTTCTCCTAGAGTAAAGGAAATAAAAACAAAAATAAACAAATGGGGCCCAATGAAACTTAGCTTTTGAAAAACAAAGGAAACTCTAATCAAGACAAAAACCCTCAGAATGGGAGAAAATATTTGCAAACAAATCAACGGACAAAGGATTAATCTCCAAAATATATAAACAGCTCATGCAGCTCTATATCAAAGAAAAAAACAACCCAAATCAAAAAATAGGCAGAACAGACATCTCTCCGAAGAAGACATCAGATGACCAAGAGGCATATGAAAAGCTGCTCAACATCACTAATTATTAGAGAAATGCAAATCAAAACTACAATAAAGTATCACCTCACACTGGTTAGAATGGGCATGTTCAGAAAATCTACAAACAACAAATGCTGGAGAGGGTGTGGAGAAAAGGGAACCCTCTTGCACTGTTGGTGGGAATGTAAATTGATACAGCCACTATGGAGAACAGTATGGAGGTTCCTTAGAAAACTAAAAATAGAATTACCATATGACCCAGCAATCCCACTAATGGGCATATACCAGAGAAAACCATAATTCAAAAAGACACATGCACCCCAGTGTTCATTGCAGCACTATTTACAATAGCCAGGATATGGGAGCAACCTAAATGCCCATCAACAGATGAATGGATAAAGATGTGGTGTATATATATATATATATATATATATATATATATATATATATATATACACACAATGGAATATTACTCAGCCATAATAAGGAATGAAATTGGGTCATTTGTAGAGACGTGGACAGACCTAAACACTGTCATACAGAGTGAAGTTAAGTCAGAAAGAGAAAAATAAATATCCTATATTGATGCATACATGTGGATTCTAGAAAAATGCTGCAGATGAACCGGTTTGCAAGGCAGAAATAGACACACAGAAGTAGAGAACAAACGTATGGACACCAAGGTGGGAAGGGGGGGAGGGGGTGGTGGTGGTGGGATGAATTGGGAGATTGGTTTGACATGTATACACTAATATGTATAAAATAGAGAACTAATAAGAACATGCTGTATAAAAATAAATAAAAGTTTTTAAAAGTTTTATTCATGTTCACATGTAACGGGTTTACTAATGTTGCTTTTAAATGGATTCACTACACATTTTAAAAACTTTACACTTTCAATTTCTAGGAAATGTTGATAGAAATAATCCACATAAACAAAAGCTCTTTGGAGTACTCAATAATTTCTAAGAGTTTACAAGGTTCAAGAAGTTTGAGAACTGCTGGCTTAGACAACATAAAAAAAGAAGGGAGTGGACTGCCTTTCTAGATATCAGTAGTTATTGTAAAGTTACAATAGTTAAACATAGCAGTGAAAATTAAAATGTCTACTCTTTACCAAGTTTTATGATGGAATATGAAGAAAGAGGTGTTCTCATATGCTGGTTGGCGGTACAGTACATTGCTTCAACTACTCTGGAGAGTGATTTGGCAATGCTGAAGATGTGTATACCATAGAACCTGGAAATTCCAATTCCAGGTATAAAATCCTAAGGAAATTTGAGCACATGTGCACAGAGGGACAAGAATGTTAATTGCAGCACTGTTGGTAATAAGAAAAGTCTGGAAACAACCTACATGTCCCCTCCCATGGGAATGGGAAGGGTATACAGTAACCCAGAGTAATGGTTACCCCTTGGAAAGGAGGGCAAAGAAATGGAGAGGAAGCAAAGGGGTTTTCATTGGTAGCTGTATGTTTTGTTTATGAGGGGGGGGGGGAGGGAGAGGGAGAGCACACGTGCAGGCAAAGCAAGCACGGCACAACGCCAGCACGGGGTTAAATCTGGGTGATGTGTACACAGGACCTGGTTGTATTACATATTCTTCTCAATGTTTAAAATATTACACAATAAAAACAAGTGAATGGGCCCACAGATTGGAGACCAGACACATTCATTCAAACACATTCTTGTTCTTTAAAATGCACACGGTGAAACTGGCTGCCCCTAAAGAGAATGCTAAAAATTTAAATTCAGGTACAAAGTGGTCTAGATACACACCATAGTCTAGCTCTTCCTAACACTTTGAGTGTCAAAGGAAGTGTTATTTGTTGTGAGTTTTATAACCAAGCTATTTCAAGAAATGCAGTCGAAGCACGGAGATCAGAATATTTCAATCTTCTGGTGCTTCTTAGGAGGTGCCATATGTTGGAATAGCTGTCAGCCAGAAAAACATCCGCTACACAAATGTACCCGGATTCCGGGAAGTCGGCTTGCATAACCGATCTGAGAGTAAATCTGGAGAACAAGGTTGACATCAAGGATGAGAAGGGTATCTTCCTGGTCTGTGGTCAGCTCATTCTTAACCAAGGTGGACCTAAGGATTATCAGCCAAATGAACTGGTTGGAGGAATCAACCAAAAATTTTGATCTTGATTTATTACTTAGGATAACAGGGGACGAAGTAAGTTAGTTTCATGGGTCACTATTCCCAGGGCCCCAGCCACCAATTTTCCGGGTGGCAGAGCTCTTAGCTAAGTGGTGAGGCATACAAAGTATACAAGACCCTGATTTGTAAACTATGAATAGATGCAAGTTTTAATTACTGTTTCTATTCAATTCCACCAACATCCATTAAACATATACTTTACGAAAGGGGCTGCAGTAGGCTCCTCACTGGGTATGAGGGAGGAAAACAAAACTGAATAAGACATTCTCAACACATACACATGTAGACGGTGCCTGACACAGGGAAAGTCAGTTTTATTTATTATTTTAAGCCAGGGCTGCCGACTGCTTTTCCGTAACAGGACATAGAACATTCTCCAGAAAAGTTCTTGGACTCTTCTCACAACACTACAGAGGTCTCTGTTATGTAAACATAAGTATATACATCCACAGGCCTTAAGAATCAGACCCGGTTTTTGATTTGATGGAAACTGAGAGAAAAGAAGTCGATTTGCACAGGGTACAGTAGGTTTCAAAGAACAGGATCCAGCCCATGACTCCTTCCCTTTAGGTGTCTGAAATAATTAGGAACTCTGATGCTTTAGGGTTGTTTCAGTCAAAGTTCCCTGGCAGGAGAGGACCCTGAAGACACCACAGCAAACAAGAAAAGGTTCTTAACCTGTCCTAGTGGTCCTTGCTCCGCACAGAGTGTCTAGATCACTAGGGGGAAGGGTTTTAAGACAACTCCAGATCCAGCCACTCTGTGAACGTGAACCTGTACGCAAAAACCAAAGTAACTTGCACCCTCGCAAACTGTGGTGGAATCAGGACCACGGAAGCATCTGGTCTTCGGATGCCACACTTTGTCACCGCAGTAGGTACCATGGCAGCTGAAAACCAAGGCCAATTAGTTAGCAGGTTGGCCTGGCATTTGTAAGCAGGAGAGGCCACTTAAAGAAGACCAAGTAAGCGTCTCAGGACCCTGGTCCTTTGGGATGGCAGAGTTCATAAAAGTTTGATGCTGGATTTCCTGCTAATGTAAATATGTGGAGCTGGCACAATCTACTGCAATATAATAGGAGAATCATTATATTTGTTTTCCAAACTAGAGCTGTGGGCCATAGTGGTTACACGCACATATCCCCAGATCATCTGCAAAACGAACCATATTGAGGAAGTAGCACGACTGCAGAAGTCTGCAACTAGTGCTAAAGAAACATTATGGAGAGAGCCAGTCCTTTAAAAAATCCATAGAAATTATTTTAACTGACAAGAATAAATAGGAAACAGTTCATAAGTGGTTATGTATTGTTCGATCATTTTTGTTAGGCACTAAAAATATTGTATGCAGAATTACAGTAGTTCTACCTCCAAAGAATTGCTATGAGTAATTATGTATAAAAGTTTCAGAAGCCAAATTTATCATTAGCGTGAAATGTAGGCATTTTAGTTCAGACTGTAAATTTTTAAATTTAAAGATAATATTCAGATCCTACAGAGGAAATATATAGCCTCCACATGGTATTCTCAAGTATGATACACACCAGCCATGTCCAGAAAGGCTGTGCTAAAGCCTATGTGCATTGCAGAGTCAAGTAGAAAGACTGTATGCCATTGGCTGTGCCTCTACCAGCTTGGAGTAACAGCCAGGGCCAGCTGCAGAATCTGGGGGGCTCAGTGAAAAGTAAAAATGCAGGACTTGTTCAAAAAACTGGGAGTGCCTAAAATATAAAGCTTTTCCCTTTCTTCCAAGGTCTCCCTCTCAACTCTTCAGTGTTTTTATTGGCTATTTGTATTAATTTTTCTATGGCTGCATGATAAATTACCCCAAACATAGCAACTTCAAACAACACCTGTGGACTACCCCATGGAACCTGTGGCTCAGGAGTCCAGGCATGTATAGCTGCGTCCTCTGCCCAGGGTCTCATAGGCTTCGGTCTGGGTGTTGCCCAGGGCTGGGGTCTCATCTGAGGTTTGAGTCCTCCTCTGTCAAGCTCATGCTGCTGTTGGCACAAAGTATTTTTTCAGCTGCAGGACTCATGGTGCTTGTTTCTTCAAGGCCAGCAGAAGAAAGAGTGTCTCGCTTCTAACCGCTTTTAAAGAGTTTGCCTGACTAGATATGACCCACCTAGGGTAATCTCACTTTGATTTACTTTTTTTTGTTTGTTTGTTTGTTTGTTTTGTTTTTCTTTTTTTGCGGTATGCGGGCCTCTCACTGTTGTGGCCTCTCCCGTTGCGGAGCACAGGCTCCGGACGCGCAGGCTCAGCGGCCATGGCTCACGGGCTTAGTTGCTCCGCGGCATGTGGGATCTTCCCGGACCAGGGCACGAACCCGTGTCTCCTGCATCGGCAGGCGGATTCTCAACCACTGCGCCACCAGGGAAGCCCTGATTTACTTTATTTTAAAATTTTATTTAGTTATTTATTTATCTTTGATTTACTTTAAAGTTAACTGATCAGGGGCTTTTTAAAATTTTCCATGTCTTTATTTTTATTATTTTTTTACATCTTTATTGGAGTATAATTGCTTTACAATGGTGTGTTAGATTCTGCTGTATAACAAAGTGAATCAGCTATATGTATACATACATCCCCATATCCCCTCCCTCTTGTGTCTCCTTCCCACCCTCCCTATCCCACCCCTCTAGGTGGACACAAAGCACTGAGCTAATCTCTCTGTGTGATTAGGGGCTTTAATTACACGTGACAAACTCTTTCACCTCTGCCATATTCTATTAGTTAGAAGCAAACTACAGGTCCTGCCAACATGCAAAGGAAGGGACTGTACAAGGGCATGCGTCACTGGGGGGTCATTTTAGAACTCTGCCTCACTGTTTAATGTCTTTCAAAGTAAAGAAAAATTAAAATCTTAAACAATTAACATGATTTTTACTGTTCATCTTTATATTGTGCAACATCAGTCTTAAATATGAATAGAACATTTACTTGTATGTGGAATCATCAAAATCACACAGTTGGCATCTTATAATGTTGATGTGCACACAGACAGCGGAAATGCTGCCCCAACTAACCTAACTCAAGTATTCTATTTCACTTCTTGATACCTGCACATCCTACCAACACCCTCCACCACTGGCTTCCTGATGACTAAGGAAGAGCTGGAAGGACAAGGAACTCTGGGTTGCTCTATCTTTCTCTGTCCTTCTGTGTCATCATTTTCAACATTGGTGGTTGGCTAACACAGGGAAGTAACACGAGCGAGAAAAGATTTGATGGGGTTCCTTGGTCATTCATGCTTCTTGGAACAGCACTGCCTTCTTTCTGAGCTTGAAGCCAGCTCTGGATCACACAGAGAGCCTGCCTCTTGGGGCTGCCCAGTTGTAGATGGAATGCGCTCACCTGATTTGTGTTAAGTCCCACTGAGCTCCCACATGCAGTGAGTCCCATGGAATTTTGTGCTTTTGGGGTACCACGAACACTATGCAAACAGGGCAGCAAAGCAATAAATACATATGCTGTATATTTATGGTCATGTGCCACTCCCATCAGACTTGAATTTCTATGTTTACACAACACAAAGATAAAATTGTTAAGAATTTCAAGACAGTGATAACAGAACCTTAAACCATGTGCAGTGCCCTTCTGAGTAGAAGTTAATTGTCTAGGGAAGCCGTACAGCTATCTATGAGTGGGGTGGGAAGCAACAGAGGTGGACACACATGGTGCACATCTCCCCTGCTAATGTGGATGTACTGCTGTCTCATTAGACTTCACTCAAAAACACAAGCGCAAGAGAAAATTGTTAAGAATTTCAAGATGACAATAGCAGAGCATTAAACCCAGTGTGAGGCTCTTCTGAGTGCAGGGTTTATGCAACTGCATAGGCTGCATTCCCAAGAAACCAGCCCTACTAACATTTTTCTGAGCCCCTCCTTTTTAAGGGGACATCAAGTACAGCTGGATCATTCTTTAGGTTGCCCACCAGGAAGGCTAACCCATGGCTATTCATGTACGTGTCTAAGAGTGTGGAAGTTCACAAGGCAGCTCCCCTGACCTACCCTACTTCTGATGAGCCATACCTGTTGCTGCCTTCACAGGTGTCAAGAATCTATCTTCTTTTCTATAACGTAATCAGGTTCCTCACTTCTAGTTGAGGATCAGGTAATAGGGCATGGATGGAAGGTGGGGCTTCTTTTTCTTTTTAAAAATAAATTTATTTATTTATTTTTGGCTGGATTGGGTCTTCGTTGCTGTGCGCGGGCTTTCTCTAGTTGCGGCGAGCGGGGGCTGCTCTTTGTTGTGGTGAGCAGGCTTCTCACTGCAGTGGCTTCTCTTGTTGAGGAGCACGGGCTCTAGGTGCACAGGCTTCAGTAGTTGTGGCTCATAGGCTCTATAGTGCAGGCTCAGTAGTTGTGGCGCATGGGCTTAGCTGCTCCGCAGTATGTGGGATCTTCCCGGACCAGGGCTTGAACCCGTGTCCCCTGCATTGGCAGTCGGATCCTTAACCACTGCACCACCAGGGAAGTCCAAAAGGTGGGGCTTCAATGGCAAAGTTCATCAAGGAGAGGGAAGTATAGCACTGAACTGACACAGAGATTAGCGGTTAAATTCAGGAGGCCAGTGGGTTCATGATGTCCTTTAGTTAGAAGGACTCATGTGTCAAGTCGTCTGGTTTCTGGCAAGCACAGGTGGTACCCATGTGTCAGAAGTGCTGCTATTATTGTGTCTCACCATCAGGAGAGCATCTTCTGGTACACACCCCCTACCTGGACTTGACCTGCCCTGATGCTGCATTGATATTGAACATTATTAAGAAAGTCATATTGGATGATGTCACTATTGATGCACTTTCACCATGATGATTGATTTCTCCATTTTATAGGTGTGAAAATTGAGCCCCAGAGAGACTTGCCTAAGATTAACAGGTGAGTGGAGGAACCAGGACTGTCTGACACCAAACACAGATGCCTTCCCTGTGGCACAGAGGATAAATTCCCACATCTCTAAGTCATTTCATTTTTTGGTTAGTGTTTTCAGTATGAATGTTATAGAAAGTCTGCCAGAGACACAGTTCGGGTTTGCTATGACCCTAGTTTGACACATGAAGTGGCACCTTCTAATGGAAAGAGGGGGGCAAGAGAGTAGCAAACTTCATTATTTGGGGCCACATTCCTTACTTATAAAATGAAGGAGCTGAACTAAATGATTTCCAAAGTATCTTCTAGCTTCAGATTCCTATGAAGTCAAGCTTTCTTTTCTGACTGTAATTGTCTAAAAATTTCAGCTGCTTTTTAATACCACACTGGGATTCTGTATAATCATATTCTCAGCATAGAGATGGGTATTTCTTTGTTGATGCAGGAGAGCATACCTTTGGTTTAGTAAAAACAATTGAGTTAGAGCACTAGATGCAAGACAGTGCCATCTGAAAATAAAAAAATGTGCCTCCCTAAATATCTGGCTTCTGGCTACTACAGAGGGAGTCAGGGTTATGGAGAACTTTGCTGACAAGATGCCAGCATTCACACTTGGAACTTTTCCAGACGATTAGAAAGATCTCTCCCCCCAGGTTAACAAATACTGTCCCAAAGTACTTGGAAATACTCTTAAGAATTCTGGATATGCAAGCAATCACTTTCAGACCAACTCTTCTGACAATAGGTTCCTCCGCATCTAAAGCAATCCATAATTTTTTTATGTCGTTCTGAGTCCAGAATTCCATCCCAATTCTCTCCACAGCGTTGACACCAAAATCACAAGTTATGAAATACAGTCCTCCAGGCAGTTGTTGGGTGTGAAACTCTCTGTAATTGAGCAGCTTCCCTTAATGAGACAAAAAGCAAAACCCTCCAAGGCTTCTAGGAGATAAAAGCTGAAGGAGAAATCTCTGGGTAGAAAAGGGGTTGTCTTTTTTCTCAGTCTTTCACTATGTAGACCCTGGGGGTTTACTGCTCCTCCTTTAGGATTTCAGCTCAATTATGAGTCACAACCAAATCCATTTCCAATTGCTCTCACAGCCCAACTATAAGATCCTTCAAAAAGAACTATATTAAAACCAAGAAGAAAACAGAAAATAAATGAATAAAACAAAGTATCCTAAATAGTCAAGCTTGCAAGTGTAGGTTTCTGAACCTGTAATAAGTGACTCATATACTGACTCATGGACCTGTTCCATTCCACATGCTTTCTTTCACCTTATGACCTTCAGCTATTATCTTGTACCATTACTTGGGAGCTTATCTAATCTCCCATCCTGGCCTGCTCCTGGACAAACACATTCTTTATTAAAACCCAAACCTTTCCAAGGATTCCTGCTGCCAGGGGTTCTCCCACTCAGTTACAATGTCAAATGGAACGTTTGTTTTAACCATTTGGAAGGAAGAGTTGATTTCCTGACTGAGGTTTTATTGAAAATATAGCCCTCTGGGGCAGGCACACAGATACTGTGGTACATTCTCTGTACTATTAAATATACCAACACTCCCAGGCACATTCACTGTCATATATGCTAGATAAATGGTATTTGATTCAATCCCCAACCTAATCCTGTAATGAAGAAATAATCTCAGAAAATCATATAACACATGATCAAAGACGCAAACACCATCCGCCTCCAAAGACCAGGGTTGTATTGCTTTAATTTGCCACTAGGGTTAGTGGTCTCTCCAATAAAATTGAGAAAGGCCCTGTTAACATGTTTTGCTGTCCAAAGCGAAAATATTCGTTTTCCTCTGTGGCCCCAGCACCTTTTCTACTAGATAACCTTTAGCCCAGGCCCAGCCTCTCCATCACACTCAGGGTTCAGTTTCTACCGCCGGTGTCCCATGACATACTCCTTCCCAAGACCTGCTGACTGAATTTGACGTTTATCTCGGGCTCTGTTAAAAAAACACCATCTTCTCATCTCTCCAGCAGCACCTCACTGGGCGATGTTGAAGAGTAGATTTCTAGTCCATTTTTGGCCAACCTAATCCCATCTGCTTTGTATCTTCCAGATCTCTGAGGCTACTATGGGTTCACTCTTATTTTTACATCTCTTCTCTCATTTCAGTGGGATTTTGAAAGGAAAGGACCATAACCTTCCCTTAATACACAATTTTAAAGCAAAAAAAAAATTCTTATCTGAATTTTCTATTTTTTTCTAGAATTTATATATATTATTTGTATAACAGAGATATAAGTAATATTTGGAAAATAAGGAAATATTTCTACTACTACGGCTTGGCACTCCAACCTAATAATGTTCATCCTGAAGTCTATTATTTCCTGGCATGACAGTTAGATCTCTGGGGAAAAACATTAAAAATGCCTTGGTCCTTAACCAAGTAAATTATCCTGGTATTGTTTTAGGTTAAAAATGAGAAGAGGAGAATCCAGCAAGTCTTGGCTCACAAACTGTCATTCTGTACAACTCTCTAGATACTTTAATCCAAATTAAAACACAAATAGACTGAAGGATGGCTATATATCTAAGCCCAAGGACAGTTTATGAGTAGGCAAATATAAATACTATTTATCTAACAGACAAATATAAATATATTTTTCTTATTTAGATGTTGCTTTGTTATGAAATTTCTTTGCCTTGCCAACAATACAATGTGATAATTAAAAACTTGTTTTTAATTTATAGGCTTGACCTATATGTTTGCAACAAATAAAAGTCTGGTTTCTAAGTTTCCATAATAAATGTGCACTGCTTGTACAGGCAAAAAAAATTAAGCTGAGATGTGAATGGGTGGCTCTCACCAGAAAGCCACAAAGGCTTGAAAGTTCAGTACCATTGTTCTTTGTATCTAAAGATGTCCTCAATAGCATGCACATGACTGGAGAAAAAAACCAACATATTGGATGTATGCATCTGCACAGGCCTCTTCAAATCCGCTTATAGTAACAGTTCAAAGGATTTGTCATCACTGACAGCTGCCTCCTAAGCTGCAGGGTAGGCCCTACCCTTATTTCTGTGGCTCACCCCCAATTCAGCTCTGCCCACAGCAGTTTAGATACTTAAGGTGCTCAGAAAGGCTGGATTGCAGGAGCTTAGTTTTACCAACAACTAAATGACAGTCTCCCTTATTTATGACCCTGAAATACTATTTCATGTTTCCATGATTTTAAGGCACTAAGAAGATAAATAAGGCTTCAGAAGTAGTATCTATTATAGTATTCTTAAAGAACTAAGTTTACAGGCTTTAGAATTAAAACATGAAGTACAATTTGAAAATAGGACGCAAAGAGGAAGTACTAAATACACGGGAACAGGTATTTTCACTAGAATTAAGCTAGAAAAACCACCACCACAATTCTAGAAATAAGTATTCATGGAATAACTCAAAGAGAAGCTTATTCAACTACTCAATTTGTAATTTAAAATACATTAGTTCTTTAGTCTTTGTTGTACCTTAAACACACTGAATTCATTTCCCTCACCTATTCTCATCAGAGACAATGACTTACTCTCAATCACATAAAACAGTTTTGGTTTTTTTTGTTTGTTTGTTTGTTTTTTCGGTACGCAGGCCTCTCACTGCTGTGGTCTCTCCCGTTGCGGAGCACAGGCTCCGGACGCAGAGGCCCAGCGGCCATGGCCCACAGGCCCAGCCGCTCCGCGGCACGTGGGATCTTCCCGGACCGGGGCACGAACCCGCGTCCTCCGCACCGACAGGCGGACTCTCAACCACTGCGCCACCAGGGAAGCCCCATAAAACAGTTTTTAAAGAATTATTTCTCTCATGATTCTGATACTGATTATATTTTTGTCTCCTCCATAATAATGAAAACTTGCTGACAATTTACAGACCAAATTGGTGTCATCTGACTATCTAGCTACAGCACCCACCAGTAAATTATTTTAATTTTGTGAGATGATACACTATATGCTTTATATTTACCGAAAAATTAAGACCATGAGCCATTAGCCATTGAACATATTTCATATTTCAAAACTTCCACTGGTATAATCTCTAAGAAATTATTTCAGTAATTTAAAATATTCAAAATGTCATGACTACTTACTGGCGCTCATTTATAAATTAAAATACTCTACTGTTTCTGTGATTATGCTTGACATTTGAAGCTCCCTACAATCTGGGACTTTTCTTACTCAACAAATTTTCTTTCGACCACTCTGTAGTATGACTCTACTGTTCTAATCAAGATAATATTGTCACAGTCCCATGAATACATCATGCTCATTCTCATCATCATTCTTTATTCATATTGTTCCTCAAAATATAGCATCTTCATCTCTTACCATCTATCGAAATTCTATTTTTATGATCATTCAACAGATAACACCTATCAGGGCCTCACCTCATACATCCAAAAATATTCGCTATATCAAAAAATTAAGGGTAAAAATTACAATATAACAATATTTACATAGAAGAACACATATGTAAATATCTGAACACAAAATAAGATCTAAGTATAAAATCAATGGAATAAATTATAAAGAAATGATCACTAGACTTCATAAAATCAAACTGTCCTATATTAAAAATAACTTGAACAAGTTGAAATGACAGTAAACTGAATTTCTATACAAGAAACTGCACAGGAAGACACTTTTTTAGTTCCCTTCTCCAAATACTTCAGAGAACACCTAAGGGTGTTCCAGCAAAACAAAAATGCTACAGTCAAATAACCATGTCTCCAATAAGGATATTTTGAGGGTTTCTGCTTGTTTTTACTGCTCAATTCTAATCCCTCCCGTTAGGTATTTTCAATGCATGGCCATCATTTATTTGTCCAACAAATGCTTTTATTGAATCCCAGCCACATGCCAGAGACTGTGCCAGATACTAAGACCACACTGCTATGCAAAACAGATACAGTCCCTTCCACCACAGAACTTAAACCTATCGTAAGATAAACATTAACCAAGTAATCACACACACAAATTGTGCTTTAAAAAAAAGCATATAGAGAACTATGACAGCATATAAAAAGGACTTCACCTCTTGGAGATATGGAATGTGTATGTGTCCAGGAAGATTTCCCTTAAGAATTCCTATCTATATAGAACAGTAATCTCTTATAACTGCTGGTGCTGTATCCTAAATTCTTTTGTATCTTCCTGCATCTCATACAGTAAGTCTTCTATATTCGGTAAACAATTTATTGCCATTAAAATTTGAAGCTATCTTTATTAACAGCCTTTTGAACGCTGTGCATGAAGTCAGCTTTAGGATACTTTAATAGAGACAGTTTAGGAAGATACTTTTATTCTTAGAAGATTAAACAACTGAAATCTTACCTGGGTTATAAGGTGATCCCATGATCAATCTTGTCAGATTTAATGGTAGAATCCTATTTAAACACCAAAGGAATGACACTTAAATTCTGAAAAATTATATACATAAATTTATGTACTAAAAATAATGTACAGCTATGAAAAATTGTTTCACTTACATACAGGTTATAAAACAAATTAAATGTTATGTAAAAGCACATATTTTTACACTGTATATCCTGGAAGTTTATTTATTACTAATTTGCAAATATCTTTGCATTGCTTGGAAATGTTTAGTGAACCAAGGTCATCATTGTCTTCTTCAAAGTGATCTAATGGACTGCTATCCAGGACATTAAGTTCTAGTTCTGACAAATTAGAAGGCAGATAAGAACTCACTTGAGATGTCCGAGGTGACTGGCTTTTTTCTGAGGACTTGCAACCTGTTCTTGTTTTAAGTTTAGTAGGGATGTCTTGGTTCCTCTTTAGAACTTTAGAATTATGCATACTATTTTGTTCTCTCTGGTTTTCTTTTTCCTCGGTCCAGTGTGATAAAGAGAAATCACTGGTAGAGATATTAGACGCTTCCTCCAAACTTTTATCTTGAGCCTTTGAAATATGAAATCTTTTATATGAGAGTACTGGGGATCCAGCTGAAAAAGGTGGGCTAAGAATAGAACTCTTTTCACTGCTATTTTTCCTTGTGGACAACCTTGTTTCACTGGACTTGCTTGTCTGTTGACTATGTTTTGGATTTCCTGTCCCCGGACTGCTATCACGAGCTTGTAAAATTCTGCTGGTGTCTTCAGAACAGCAAGGACTGGTGAAGTCATCTGAATACTTTAGTTCTGAGATGCTTTCAGAGCAACTACTTGTACTTGGATTATTTTCATTCATAACAGCAGTAAGAATGTCGTTAGAAGTGATTTTGACCTGTTTATCATCTATTTCTTTACCTACTACAATTCTGTCAACTACTGCGACCCGTTGGAAATCACCTGGACTTTGGACTTTCACTTCCACTCTTCCACCCAAAATATTTGTATGAATAAACCTTCCTAAGACAATGGAATTTGCAGGACTCACAATTTCTTCCAGTAAATCAACTGTCTTTTCAGCTGCACATTTCAGTTTAGTTTCTTTAGTTGTGCTGGGGTCATCAAAAACTACACTAATTTGCTTTGAGGTATTGCTATCTTCAGCAAAAGATGCATCTGAGTCTAAAAACTTATCTTTAGGCAGTTGATGTGGCTTCTGATGTTGTTCTGCAAAACTTAGTGTCTTAACTTTGGATGATGGAATTCTGAGTTTTGCACCCAACATTTGTGCTTGCGTTTTTCTATACTGTTCTCTCTTTTCGTGTACTATCAACATATCAGGATTTGTTTGCTTTAAACGTAGCTTAAGTGTGTTTGTTAAGCCATAAAGTAGCTTCCCCCTTGGAACTCTTTTGGGGGGGACACCACCTTTCTTTTCAAAATATTTACCTTTCTTAAGATTTTCAGTTTGGTTCTTTTTATACTGAAGACTCACTGACTTTTCATTTTCCCCCAGAGGAAGCTTATCCTTAGATTCAGATTTACATGTGGATTTGGCAGAAGATTCTGGTGACTTCTTGTCCTCAGTTCTATATAAGCAGGCTAAATGAGGATGTATATGAGTAGGGCTTGCCATGGGTTGGTTGTATAACAAGGACAACTCAACCAACAAAGCACTTAACAAAGGCAGCTGCCTTACAGTGTTGATTCTATTTTGTTCAGTTTGAGGATGGTAAGTAGTTTGGTTACTTGCTCCTACATCCTGAATATGTGCAGGATGTATAAGCACTGGAGGCCGCTCGTGTGTTGAAAGATTTGTATGTTCTGGAGGTCTACTATGTGTTGGGGGATTTACAAGCTTTTCTTCCGGAAAAGTACCATCCAATTCCTCAGGTGCATTCATTTGAGGCTCAATAGTGATTTCACCCTGTTTAGGAGGTGTCTTTTCTTGGGTCACATGAGTGTAATACAGAGGAGGAGGACAAATTATGTTGGTTTCAATGTCTAACTCTGTGACTTCCTGATTTGGGGGGCTAACACTCCTCTCACTGCTACCCTTTGAACAAATAATGGAGTTGGTTTTGCCATTCTCCAACTTGTGATCAGAGTTGGCCTTGCTGTGGAAGCCTCCCTCCTTCAAATCCTTCCCTGCCATTGAGATTTTTACATCCATCAGAGGTTTATCAGCATCTCTTGGTCTTGGCTCTGAGTCTGGCTGCCGCACCTGCTGGTTTTCCTGCAAGCTTTGGGGACTGACCTCCATACCCTCCACTCCACCTCCTGTGGAAGCGACTGGCCTCTCCAGGTGGCCCAGCAAGCTGCTTCCCAGGTCGGTCAGGCGGTAGCCCAGGGCAATGTGCCCAATCCGCTCCCCCTCTAGGTTGTGTAGAGGGAAACTTCCCCGATGACCCTGGGAGCAGCCGGAGGCGGCGGGCCCCAGGACCTTGTGGGCCGCGGCGGCCAGAGAGATGCTACAGGCCCCCAGGAGCTGCGGGGCGGGGGTCGGGCGCCCGGGGGGCAGCTGCAGCAGCAAGGTGTAAAGCGGTGTCCGAAGGAGCAGGCGGTGCAGGGTGGCGGGCTGCAGGCGGAAGAGACAGGACTTGCCGCGACCGAAGCTGACCAGGCCGGGCCGAAGTTCCGGGGCGGGGGCGGCCATGCCGCCGGGAGGGTAAACCAGCAGCGTGGGGAAGTCCAGCAGGCGGAAGGCCACGGCGGGGCACAGGCCGCGCGACGACCGCGGCGGCGACGCCTCTTCCTCCTCCTGCTCCTCCGGCGGGACTACGGGCGGCGGCGGCAGCCCGGCTTCAAGACGCACCCAGTCTACGAGCAGCTCCAGAGAGAAGAGCCGCTCGGGCAGCGCGGCAGCCATCGCTGTAGCCCCGGGGACGCTGTGAGGTGGGGGCTTGAAGTCGATGGTTCTCGCGAGAAACAGGGAGAACCTGGCGCTTGTCTTGTTCTATCGCGAGACTTGCTAGCCCCCCCCACCCCCACCCCCCACCCCGGGCGCGTCTGTGCTGTGGCAGCCGTGGGAATTTTCG
The DNA here is from genome assembly GCF_026419965.1 of Kogia breviceps. Classification (NCBI taxonomy): domain Eukaryota; kingdom Metazoa; phylum Chordata; class Mammalia; order Artiodactyla; family Physeteridae; genus Kogia; species Kogia breviceps. The sequence continues at coordinate 82,006,492 of NC_081311.1, forward strand.
CTGCTCAGTGTATGTCTTTGCTTTCCAGACTGGTGTTAACACAGTGCTTATGATAACACTGAGGCTACGAATGGAAAAAAAAAAAAAAAAAAAGGCTTATTTTTTGGTTTGGGTCACGTTTTATCACTGCCGGTCCCCTGCAAGTTTGGAGTCAGTTCAGATCTATCAGAGGAATATTAAAAGTAAATCAGGCCTCCCTTTCCAATCTCCAGGCTAAAGAAAGCCAGCTAACTGCCCACAGCCGGCCTTCTCTGCTGCTGGTCTACTCAAAAGATGAGGACATGGCTCTGAAGCGGCTTGGGATCTCTGTCTGAGTGTGGTGGCACTGGGTCACGCGCAGTGAGTGTGGCCACATTTCCAACTGAGCCATCACCGTGTAGGAGAGTGATGTCAATGATTCCCATTAAACAAAACTAATGTATTTACATAAACACGGGGGTGGAGGAGATCTTACAGCCCTATCCCAGATTTTCAAGGGGACATACTTCTACCCTCAATAAGCAGGCTAGATTGAAACCAAGGTTGATAAGTGACCTTGAATGCCATAGCAAGGAATTTGGACTTTATTCTGTATAAGTTGTTTTGAGTGACTAAATGTTATTATACCTATGTTCGGAAATGTAGCAGTACAGGTACAAAGGAGGATTCTGCTAATAAGAAATTGAATTCAGAGCAGTCTTTTTGGGAGGCTGTTGCAGTGGTCTAAGGAAAGAGAATTGTGGCCTGAACGTGGTTAGGGTCAGTGGAGTTGTTAAAGAAGTGACAGATATAAGAGGTATTTGTGATAGCAGGGTTTAGTGCTTGGTGACCCTGAGAGACAAGTTATGGGTGAAAATTTTCTGCTTCTGTGGGAGAAAAAATTGAGGAGGCACAGATTGGATTTTTCAAAGTTGCTTTGGGTTTTGGGGATATGTAGAGTTTGAGATGCTTGGGGGACATTATGTGAATATGTTCTGCTTTAGGCAGCTTTATAATTTATAGTTAAATTATATTACATTGAATGCAAAAACAGCACTGTGAAGCTCAAAAGCAAATTCACAATTGGAAGGGCTTGGTGCTTTAGAGTGAACTCGTGAGGGAGCTTTCATTGCAGTATGTAAGTAGAAGATACTGCTCTTGGCCTTCAGAATCTTACTATCTACTTGCAGAGGAAACTTATCAAGTGACATGCTTAATAGATGGATGACATAGAGCAATAAATTACAGCATGTTTACAAGTAAAAAGCAAGGAGGTATTGAGTCCATGTGTGCCAGACAAACAGTAGATAAAATTCCTTATTGAAGACATCCTGCAGTAAGTGTTTTGAGTAAGGTTAATAATGTGGAATATTAGCACTTTGTATGTGGACAGGGAAACCAATGTACCTCCTCTATAACGACATTACTTCTATAATATATAAGGTTTCTACAGGGCTAATAATTTCTCTGCCCAGACACTCTACATCACTGGTATTACAGTACATGAATAAGATTTTATAACTGTAAATAATGTTAAATGTAGTGAGTAAATGTTTAGCTATGACAATTAAAAATTTTCTCTGTTCATAGGACAAACGTGGAAAAATAGCACAGAGCAGTGGATGAGAGCCTCAATTTTGTAGGCAAACTACCTGGCTCAAATCCTGGCTCTGTGACCACATACTAGTTTCTCAACAGTTTGTGAGTTGTTTCCTCATCCAAAAAATGAGGTAGTTATAGTGTCAACTTCATAAATATAAGTGTTAAGTGAATTAATAGTCACAAAATTCTTAGAAAAGTGCCTGGCACGTGGTAAATACTTGTTAAAATAAATGTTATTTTATTTATTATTTGCCGTATAGCAGACACTTTTTTAACTGAAGTGTAGTTTATTCACAATGTTGTGTTAGTTTCAGGTGTACAGCACAGTGATTCAGTTATACATATATATACGTATTCTCTTTCAGATTCTTTTCCATTATAGGTTATTACAAGATATTGAACATAGTTCCCTGTGCTATACAGTAAGTCCTTGTTGTTTATCTATTTTATATATAGTAGTCTGTATCTGTTAATCCTAAATTCCAAATTTATCCTCCTCACCCTGTATCCCTTTGGTAACCATAGGTTTGTTTTCTATGGCTGTTACTTCTGTTTTGTAAATGATTTGTATCATTTTTTTTTAGATTCCGTATATAAGTAATGTCATATGATATTTGTCTTTCTCTGTCTTCACTTAGAATGATAATCTTTAGGTCCATCCACGTTGCTGCAAATAGCATTATTTCATTCTTTTTCATGGCTGAGTAATAACCAATTGTGTGTGTGTGTCTGTGCATATATATATATATATATATATATATAAAATTCTTTACACCAGTGCTTCCTTTTCCCCATCTAAAAGAACAGAACCTACAAAAAGCCTACAGCTAACAGCAGACTTAATGGTAAGGAAATAGAAGCTTTCTCACTAAGATCAGGAACCAGGCAAGGATGTCCCCTTTCACCACTTCTTTTCAACATCGAGCTGGAAGTCCTAGCAATAACACAATTAGAAAAAAGAAGGAAATAAAAGGTATATAGATTGAAAAAGAAAGAATAAAATTGTTTTTGCAAATGACATGATTGTCTTATGTAGAAAATCTGGAAGAATTGACAAATCCAGTATTAATCAACGACTATAGCAAGGTTGCAGGATATCAGATTAATATACAAAAGTCAATAACTTTTCTATGTAGCAGCAATTAACAAGTGGAATTTGAAATTAAAAACATAATATCTTTACATTAGCCCCCAAAATGAAATACTTAGGTATAAATCTAACAAAATATGTACAAGAGCTGTATGAGGAAAACTAGAAAACTCTTAACCAAGGAAATCCGAGAAAAACTAAATAAATGGAAAGATAGTCCATGTTTATGGATAGGAAGATTCAATATTGTCAAGACGTCACTTCTTCCCAACTTGATCTATAGATTTAATGCAATGACAATCAAAAGCCTGGCAAGTTATTTTGCAGATATCAACTAACTGATTCTAAAATTTATATGGAGAGGTAAAAGACCCAGAATAGACAACACAATATTGAAGAACAAAGTTGGAGGACTAATGCTACAGGACTTCAAGACTTACTATACAACTACGGTAATCAAGACAGTATGGTATTTGTGAAAGAATAGGCAAACAGATCAGTGGAACAAGATAAAGAGCCCAGAAATGGATCCACATGCCTACTGTTAACTGATCTTTGACAAAGGAGTGAAGGCAACACAATGGGGCAAAAATAGTCTTTTTGACAAATGGTCCTGGAAGAACTGTACATCCACATGCAAAAAAAGAAAAGGAAAAAAATTAAGACAAAGGCTTTAAAGCCGTGACAAAAATTAATTCCAAATGGATTACAGACCTAAATGCAAAACACAGAACTATAAAACTCCTAGAAGATAATAAGAAAAAATCTAGATGATCCTGGGTTTTAGTGATGACTTTTTAGATACAACACCAAAGGCATCATCTATGAAAGAAAGAATTGATAAGCTGGATTTTATTAAAATTAAAAAGTTCTCTTGTGAAAGATACTGTCAAGAGAGTGAAAAGACAAGCCACAGACTGGGAGAAAATATTTGCAAAAGTCATATTTAAATTTTCTTTTTTTTTTTTTGCAGTACGCGGGCCTCTCACTGTTGTGGCCTCTCCCATTGTGGAGCACAGGCTCCGGACGCACAGGCTCAGCGGCCATGGCTCACGGGCCCAGCCGCTCCGCGGCATGTGGGATCTTCCTGGACCGGGGCACGAACCCGTGTCCCTTGCATTGGCAGGCGGATTCTCAACCACTGCACCACCAGGGAAGCCCCAAAAGTCATATTTATACAAAAACTGTTATCCAAAATATACGAAGAACTCTTAAAAGGCAACAGTAAGAAAACAAACAACCCAACTATCAGAAATGGGCCCAAAACCTGAACAGACACCTCACCAAAGAAGGGATACAGATAGCAAATAAGCATATAAAAAGATGCTCCAGGTCATATGTCATCAGGGAAATGCAAATTAAAACAACGATGAGATGCCACTGCACATCTATTAGAATCGGCAAAATCCAGAACACCGACAACAAATTTTAGCAAGGATTTGGAGCAAAAAGAAGCCTTATTCTTTGCTGGTGGAAATGCAACATGGTACAGCAACTTCGAAAGACAGTTTGTCAATATCTTAAAAATCCCAACATACTCTTACTATTAAGATCCAGCTATCATGCTCCTTGGTATTTACCCAAAGGAACTGAAAACTTATATTCACACAAACTCTTGTACATAGATGCTTATAGCAGATTTTTTTCAGAATTGCCAAAATGACAACCAAGCAACCAAAGTGTCCTTCAGCAGGTTAATGGATAAACAAACAGTGATACAGCCAAGACGATGGAACATTATTCACTGCTAAAAAGAAATGAGCAATTAGACCGAGAAGAAAAGACATGGAGAAACCTCAAATATTGGGTGGGCCAAAAGGTTTGTTCAGTTTTTTTTCTGTAAGGTGGCTCTAGTAGCACTTAGTTGTCTTTAACTTCATTCGAAACAATTTTGTTAGATTGTATGTGACAGCTGTCATATCAGCGTGCATTTAAAAAAGACTTACCAAAACTGGTGAATTTTTGTGTAGCCATTTTAATATTGAAGATGGAAGAAAAAAAAGAACATTTTCGGTGTATTATGCTTTATTATTTCAAGAAAAGTCAAGACGCAACTGAAAAGCAAAAAAAGATTTGTGCAATGTATGGAGAAGGTGCTGTGACTGCTCAAATGTGTCAAAAGTGGTTTGAGAAGTTTCATGCTGGAGATTTCTTGCTGGACGATGCTCCACGGTTGGGTAGAACAGTTGAAGTTGACAGTGATCAAATGGAGACGATAATTGAGAACAATCAACGTTATACCACACGGGAGATAGCTGACATACTCAACATATCCAAATCAAGCGTTGAAAATCATTTGCACCAGCTTGGTTATGTGAATCGCTTTGATGTTTGGGTTCCACATAAGTAAAGCGAAAAAAACCCTTTTTGACCATATTTCTGCATGCGATTCGCTACCAAAACGTAATGAAAACGCTCCGTTTTTAAAACAAATTGTGACGGGCGATGAAAAGTGGATACTGTACAATAATGTGGAATGGAAGAGATTGCGGGGAAAGCGAAATGAACCACCACCAACCACACCAAAGGCCGGTCTTCATCCTAAGAAAGTGATGTTGTGTATATGGTGGGATTGGAAGGGAGTCCTCTATTATGAGCTCCTTCCGGAAAACCAAACGACTAATTCCAACAAGTACTGCTCCCAATTAGACCCACTGAAAGCAGCACTCGATGAAAAGGGTCCAGGATTAGTCAACAGAAAACACATAATCTTCCATCAGGATAACGCAAGACCGCATGTTTCTTTGATGACCAGGCAAAAACTGTAACAGCGTGGCTAGGAAGTTCTGATTCATCTGTCGTATTCACCAGACATTGAGCCTTGGGATTTCCATTTATTTCAGTCTTTACAAAATTCTCTTAATGGAAAAAATGTCAATTCCCTGGAAGACTGTAAAAGGCACCTGGAACAGTTCTTTGCTCAAAAACAAAAAAAGCTTTGGGAAGGTGGAATTATGAATTTGCCTGAAAATGGCAGAAAGTAGTGGAACAAAAGGGTGAATATGTTGTTCAATAAAGTTCTTGGTGAAAATGAAAAGTGTGTCTTTTATTTTTACTTAAAAAAACCGAGGCACTTTATGTCCCATCCAATACATCTTACTAAGTGAAAGAAGCCAATCAGAAAAGACTACATATTGTATGATCCAACTACTTGACATCTGGAAAAAGCAAGCTATGGAAATAGTAAAAAATAAAATAAAAAAATCAGTGGTTTCCAGGGAGACTAGGGGAGAGGGTGGGATGAAATGATGAAGTGCAGAGGATTTTTAGGGAAGATACTCTGTATGACACTATAATGATGGAGGCATATCTTCCAACATTTGTCCAAATCATAGAATGTACGATACCAAGAGTGCACTCTGATGTAAATTAACCATGGACTGTGGGTGATTATGATGTATCAGTGTAGGTTCATCCACTGTAACAAGTGCACCACTCTGGTGGGGATGTCGATAATGGCGGGGATGGGGACATGCTTCTGTGGAGGGCAGGGGATATATGGACACTCTCTCTATACTTTCTGCTCCATTTTTCTGTAAACCTAAAACTGCTCTAAAAAATAAAGGCTGTTTAAAAAGAAGAATATAACAAAGAGATAGAAGATATAATACAAGTAATTAAAGAGTTAAAACAAGAGATAATTCTAAAAGGAACATGGAAAAAATACAGGAAACACAATCCGTAACCGTAATAAACAGAAGTGTAAAAAGGTCGGGTTAAACCCCTTCCTCTTTACTGAAGTTAAAAACCCCTCACAAATGCGTGTCAGGCATGGCAAGTCTGGGAACCTCAGTTCTGAGGATTGTTTGAGAGACAGACTGGGATTCAGGAGACAGGTCTCCGGTCCTTGGTTTTTCCTCCACTGTCTTCTAACGGCTTGTTTTTCAGGTTTTAGATACATATTATATTCCTGGAGCAAGAAGGTCTCAGTTAGAAGCAGACTCCCACAATCATTCTTTCACGCCCTAAAAGAAAAGCCTAAACAGAAAGATGCCATCTCACAGGACCTGAGATGAAAGTTCTGAAATCTCAGCCAAATACCCGCCTCTCTCCTAACTCAGTTACACATGGACTTCCCACAACTTACACACTGTAAGCAACTGGAACTTTTATAACACTCGCCTTGACATATTCTATTATTGGTAAAGATGACATGACTTTAATGCTCAGAATGTGTGCGGTGCTTGAATACAGATATCCTGTTCTTTGTTTCTTTTTCTTTTTTCATCCCTTTCTGTTTCTGAACTTCTGGATAGGGGGCACCATAGCTTTTCCATTATGCTGTCATTAAAGCAGGGACAGAGTTATGATCAGAGCTGTGATTACCACTTCCCATATCATACACAGGAAAGAGCTATTGTGAATAGGTACAGATAATCTAAAGAAATTCTGTAAATGTCTTTCAGGTACAAAGGCTTTGCATTGCCTTTTCAATGTTTATTTTAAACTTGCCAGAACTTGATATGGGAAATTACTTCACTTAAGAAGAAGGACAAAGAAGAAGACTGGCTGGTGGGAGGGAAGAGGGGGTGGGGGTTGGAGAGAAAGCAAGGGAACCACTAATGGTAAAGGGAAAGAGTGGCCGAAACCCCAGTCTTGATAATTCTCTCTTCCAGAAAGGAGTGGGGAAGAGAAATCATGCAGCATCTCAAGGCATTGAAGACGGGTTCATTAATAAGCTAAATGGTACACACGGTTGATAGTGGTTTAGTGAGACTGACGTGCCTGTCCTTGGCAATCGGCAAAGTGGCAGAGGGCGGTGGACATAGGCTTTAAGTCCAGCAGTCCTGGATTAAAATATCAGCTTCTCCATTTCATAACCACGTAACTCTGGGATGATAAGTTCATCACCTCTGGGAGGTTTTCTCCCAGAATATCTCATATGTTCTCAAACTGTAGTGCGTATGTTAATATGCAGATTCTTTGGTTCTACCTCCATGGATTTTGATTTACTAAGTCTGAAAATGGACCCACAGATACACATTTTTAACTAGTATTCCAGATGATTCTGAGAACCATTGCCCTAATTTCTGGCATATTGCAGACAGAGGTATTACTTTCTGTGACATTTGTAACAAGTGGAATGTTATTATCATCAAGCCAGTAGGATAGCAGAAAGATTTTCCATTTGAAATGGAGGGAAAGAGATGGGTAGCCTTTAGCAATGAAGCATTACTGTCAACATGCCCTAAACCAGGAGAAGCAAATGCAGTAGCCATAACAGCCCATCTTACAGATTCTAAGAAACCCCCTCAATAGACTGAATCCTGCCAGCCAAGACACCAAGGCCATTGTCCTGGTTCAGGGAAGACTGGTTATAGGTTCCTTGGCCTGGATACCCTTCTGCCTTCAGTTATGGGGGAGGGCTGAAAGATATAATTTAACTCATGAATTCTTTCTTTCCCATACAAATCAACACTGTTGGGCCTTTTGGCCTAGACCATCTTGTCAAGACTAATGTAAGTAGATGCTCTCTTTAATGGAATGGGGTTTTAAATTGGGTTTATTTTAAATGGCAACCCACATAATTTAGACTCCACCAAAAGATAACCAGCTGTTGTTTCTATAATTAGTAAGATACTTATCTTTTAAAATCTGGGAAATAAACCAAGTCTTGATAACGTCATCAAGCAGACCAGTCCTTCAGGAGATTTTGACCATAAACAAGCTGGATGTATATACTAAAATAACTCTCTAGAAACTTCCATTTTTGTAGTGCTTCTTCTGTGTGCTTGCCACTAGATTAGGTCCTTTACAAATTATCTCTATTTAACCTTCAGAGCAACCCCATGAAATTATTGATAATAAAACTAACTTGGAGAAGTTAAAAAATGTATACAAGTATGAATTTACACAACAAATAAGTGGAGAAGCTGGCATTAAAATTCAGTTCTGCCTATCTGAGGGAAAAAAAAGCTTACGTTCATCCCAATAAATTCCCTTAGCTTATTCATCTCTGCTCAAAGAGAGTATTAATATATAGAAAAGTGACAATGTCCAATTCAGAAATGTATTTTGATACAGAGAAACAGTTAAATAATACCACAAGGAAGTTAAGAGGCAAACGCAGGGTGTGGTATGTTCTTTGAGATAACTGACCCAGTTTAAACAAGTCAAGGGCATAGAGAAAGAGGAAGAGAAGGGGGCTGCTCCAAATTGAGCTGTAAGAGACAGAACCACCAATGTCAAGTGTGGACCTTCTTTGGATTCTTATGCAAAGTATCTAAGAAACAGCATGTTTGAGACAATAGGGGCAATTTGAATGTAAATACCTATCATTTTAGATAATACAAAAGAGTTATTGTTAACATTAAGTGTGTGAATCTCATTAAGATTATTTAAGAAAGTATTCCTGTGTATGAGAGATGCTAGCTGAAGTTGTAGGAATGAAGAGACCATGCCTGGAACACTTTATAATGCCTCAGGATTCTTCTAAAAAATGGAATAAGTAAAGCAAATGTGCCAATCTTAATAATTATTGAATCTATGTGATGGGTATGTGTGAGTTCATTATGTTATTTTCTATACTTTTGTGTATGTTTTGAACCTTTGGTAATTAAAAAAAAATATTAGTGGGTTTTGTTTCCCAGGTTTCTTATCACATCAGCCCTGTGATCTGTGAACTTACAACGGTGTAGTTCTGGGTCTTTAGTACTGTAGAAATTAACCACGATGTATAATAATGTTTCTGGGGGGGAACTTCTTTTCCTTGCTGGAGTTGTGAGCTTCTGGACTGCTCAGAATTAAGTTCTGATGGCTGTCCCAAGTAGCCACTTAAAATAAGGAGTATTTGTAAGTAGGTTATATATAAATAGCAGGCCTCCTATTTATAGATCTTAAAAGGCCAAGCATGTTTGGAATTCCTTCTGACCTTGCCTCATTTCTCAATGCCAGCTGCTTATCTACAGCAAGAAACCCCCTCTCCACCTTTCCTGTGTATGTACATGTTATCTCTTAATTACTGCTTTAACTTTCCACCAGTTATTTTAAGGTAACAGGCACAATTTACATTTAAAAGTTTATTTTTCCTTAAAATATGCATGTGTTTATCATGTCTTGAACTGGAACTTCCAAAGGGAAATTTGGCTCTGTAGGTAGGTGTATATGTATCAATCATAAAATGTTAAATACACAGTGACGTTTCCAAATTTTAAATAGCAACATAGGAACCTCTAAGACCAGATCTCAACCAACTTTCTCACCTTTATTTCTGTTTATTCTTTAATTTCAAAATCAATTTTATTGCAGCCAAAACAGTGGAATTAACTATATATAGTTAATATATATATTATATATATATAACTTAAAATATAAGTTTTAAGTTATAGGGAATAAAGTTTACTTTGGCAGAGTGTTAAAATTAAAGTTGCATATATTACTAACATAACTCAACATCCTTAATTTGGTATAAGTGTGACTCATTTTCTTGTTTTCCTATGTTCTTCACCTATTAATGCCTCTCTTCCCCACCTCCCCTAACCCTTGGCAACCACTGATCTTTTTTACTGTCACCACAGTTGTGCCTTTTCCAAAATGTAACGTTGAAATTTTAGGGTGTGTAGCCTTTTCAGATTGGCTTCTTTCACTTAGCAATATGTAGTTAAGTTTCCTCCATGACTTTTCATGGCTTGATAGCTCATTTCTTTTTAGTGCTGAATAATATTCCATTGTCTGGATGGACCACAGTTTATTTATCCATTCACCTACTGAAGACTATCTGGGTTGCTTCCAGGCTTTGACAATTATGAATAAAGCCACTATAATTATCTACGTGTAAATTTTTGTGAGTATATAAGTTTCACCTTGTTTGGATAAATACCGGGGAGCATGATCACTGAATCGTATGGTAAGAGTATACTTAGTTTTGTGAGAAGTTTCCAAAGTGGCGCTACCATTTTGCATGCTCACCTTTATTTCTGTAGTCCAAATTGAACCATTTACTTTTCCTCTTTTATACACACAGTTTCCTATTCTCAGTGCCAGATTTATGGTCTGCTTTCCCTCTGCCTAGAATACTCTCTCTCCTTCTCCACAGGCCTCAAACTTGAGCTCTCTGTAAAGTCTAACTCAAATACCATGTCCTTTTTGAAATTCTTTTCTGGTGGTCCTGGCTGGAAGTGATCTTTCTTTTCCCAAAGCGCTGAATCTCTTTTGCAAACTCTTCTTCTGTCTTGGAGTATTCTTCTTACACACATGAGTTACTGCCCCTCATTCCCCATAAGCTCCTCGATAATGTTCTTTCTTTCAGTGAACATAGAGCCTTATTTCTGTACATTGGACTTGGATATATTTGACATATTTCTAAGTGAAGATTATAATCCCTTATATGACTTGCTTGTGCAGAGCACAAAGTTTGGAAAATATCCTGAGCTAAAAACTTAAAAAGCAAATAATTAAAAGAAAGCTCTGATTCCTCCCAATTTGCAGTGTTCTTCTTTGTGTGTAATCCTATTTTCTAGAAACCAAGTTTAACCTCACAGAATGCGTGGGCCTTTTCAAAGAGACCCAACTGCATTCAGTTTGCCTTAGATTTTGAAGTCATTGTTGACTGAATCCAAGGCCCTAGGTATTAGACGAAAGTAAACAGGATTAAGTGCTCTTCTCTCCATGCCAATTTTATGATACGTGGGCTTCTCTGCAGGTTTCCTTTCTGTCGAGGCACTGGGTGTAAACATTCTCTGAAGACTCGTTCGTACCCACCCGACAGTAGGAGGGTCAGGACCCCTGCTGAAGCCACTGCTGAGGCTGTAAATGATACCAGGCAATTGTGAGCTCTGCTTTCTTTGAAATGATTACTCTTAATGAATGCAACGTCCGAAGGAAACTGTAATCCAGCCCAGCTAAAAATAGACTCTGTGTTCACTTACCTCAGATTTTCTTAAATTGTTCCTCCCTTTCTTGGAAATGTCAGTCTTCTTTGTTTCTCCACTCCCCACCTGCAAAGCCTGGCCTATGGGGGCAATACTACTTGCCATAAATACAAAGAATTCAATATATAAGAGTGGCTACTCAACTCATGTTGCCCAGGCCCCACATAAAGATCACACTTCACACCCATGGCTACTGTCAAAAAAAAAAAAAAAAGGAAAAGAACATGTATTGGCCAGGATGTGGAGAAATTAGAACCCTGTGCACTGTGGGTGGGATTGTAAAATGGTGCAACCACTATGGAAAAGAGCATGGCAGTGTTATATGGACTGACTTGTGTCCTCCCAAAATTCATATGTGGCAGCCCTAACCCCAAAGTCACTGCTTGGAGGTAGGGCTTTTAAGGGGTAATTAATGTTAAATGATGTCATTAAGGTAGAGACAAAATCCAATAAGACTGCTGTCCTTATAAGAAAAAGAAGAGACACCAGGAGTGTGCACACACAGACAAAAGGCCATATGAGGACACTGAGAAAGTGGCTGTCTACAAGCCAAGGAGAGAGGCCTCACCAGAAACCAGTCCTGCCTGGACCTTGAACTTCCAGCCTCCAGAACTGTGAGAAAATAAATTTCTGTTATTTAAGTTGCCCAGTCTTGATATTTTGTTATGGCAGCCCTAGCTGACTGATACAATTAGTTCCTCAGAAATTAAAACTAGAACTGCCTTATGATTTAGCAATCCCACTTCTGGGCATATATTCAAAAGAATTGAAAGCAGGATCTTGAAAAGATATTTGCACACCTGTGTTCATAGCAGCACTATTCACAATAACCAAAAGGTAGAAGCAACCCAAATATCCATCAGTAGTTGAATGGATAAACAAAAGGTGGTCTATCCATACAATGGAATATTATTCAGCCTTAAGAGGGAAGGAAATTCTGGCACCTGCTACAACATGGATGAATTTCAAAGACATTAGACCAAGTGAAACAATCCAATCACAAAAGGTCAAATACTGTATGATTCTATGTATATAAGGTACCTGGAAGAGTCAGATTCATAGAGACAGAAAGTAGTATGGTGGCTACTGGGGGCAGAGGGAGAGGAAATGGAGAGGGGTTGTTTGAAGAGCGTAGAGTTTAGGGCTTCCCTGGTGGCGCAGTGGTTGAGAACCCGCCTGCCAATGCAAGGGACAGGGGTTCGAGCCCTGGTCCGGGAAGATCCCACATGCCGTGGAGCAACTAAGCCCGTGGGCCACAACTACTGAGCCTGCGCTCTAGAGCCTGTGAGCCACAACTACTGAAGCCCACGTGCTGCAACTAATGAAGCCCGTGTGCCTAGAGCTCGTGCTCTGCAACAAAAGCCACCGCAAAGAGAAGCCCATGCACCGCAACGAAGAGTAGCCCCTGCTTGCCACAACTAGAGAAAGCCCAGGTGCAACAACGAAGACCCAACGCAGCCAAAAAATATATATATATATATAGAGAGAGAGAGTTTCAGTTTTGAAAGATAAAGTTCTGGAGGTCTGTTTCATAACAACATGAATATACTTAACACTACTGAACTGTACACCAAAAAATGGTTAAGATGGTAAATTTATGTGTTTCTAATGAAATAATTTCATAAACAATTTAAATACGATAAAAAATTTTTATGGGTAGACATGGTCAGAGAAAAGGAAGATGAGTAGACGCCTCTAGAAATGTGGACTATGATGATTCCTCTGCACCCAAGAGTGAATTGAATTAGTCATCTGAGCAAGAGGTTTTTTTCAAACACGTCCAACAAGTTTCTTTATATTAGCATCATAGGCAGACACCATTGTCATAAGCTGGTGATTCTTTGGTACTCGATCCAGAAAAAATTGTCACAAGGCAGGACACATGAGCCCTCCCATCCTCTGTGTCCTCACAGCATGCAAAGTCCTCTTACCATGATGTATCTGCCTGAACCTGCTCCACCCACACTGCACCCCCATACGCACAACCCCCCTCCACCCACAATGCACCCCGACGCTGCCCCAGTTTTTTCCCTTTTTCTCTTTACCCCATTCATCGCTCATTAGCTCCACCAAGCCCTTTAGATTTTTTAATTAGCTAACATTTAATTTGGGGGTGCTTATAATGATGACTGTTATTTTTCTCAAATAACAATTTAAAAACACTCACAAGGTTTTTCGAAAATGTCTTCCAAAAGAAGTAAAAATATTGTATTTCATTTACTAGAACATGCGTTGGAAAGTCTTCATTCTTGAAATCTTGTTTTTAGTGAATGTTAATCTTATCCCCCCAATCTAGATACTTTTGCTTTGATTTATGATTTCATGATTTTTCCTAAAGGACACTTTATGCTCCATCGTGTGTGTGTCTGTTGTATATATGGCATCATGAAAACATCTGCTCTAAATTTGTATTGTAATTTAGATTTCTCATGATTTTAAATTTTACGTCACAACTAACTCCTAAAGCCTGATGACCTAAAAAGCACTAACTTAATGAATGTATACTTAGAGGAAAGGGGGAAAGGTATAATTTGGGATATTTTTCTTCCTAAATATTACCAACTCAACTAACAAGTGCTTAGTTGAATAAAAATCACAAAGTCTGGGTTTTTATTGATGGGTGCTTACTTGTATAAAAACCAGGAAGCCTGGGTCCTTTTATACTGTTGTTTCCCTCAAAAATTCAGTGTATATTGATAGCCGGAATTGTCTCAAAGACTTCCCCCCAATAGTAGCTCTATTACATTTTCATACATAAATGGCAATCAATGCAAAAATCATTTAACTTGGCATTCACTGCAAATTAAGCAAAACAAGTATTTAATATTTTGAAAAGACACCCTGGTAAAATCTAAATATGTAAAGTGAACACATTTGCAAAACTTGGGGGTTGTAAACATGTAAAGAACCTCACATTTTATAATTGAATTGTTCTCCTTTATCTGAAATTCCCAGTTCCTTTCCTATCATCTTCTGTTTGTCTTTTTTTTAAAGATTTTTTTGAGGTGGACCACTTTTTAATAAGTCTTTATTGAATTTGTTACAATATTGCTGCTGTTTTATGTTTTTGGTTTTTTGGCGGAGAGGCAATGTGGGATCTTAGCTCTCCAACCAGGGATCAAACCCCCACCCCCTGCATTGGAAGGCGAAGTCTTAACCACTGGACCGCCAGGGAAGCCCCTCCTATCATCTTCCTTTGATCAGGATCTGTGGGTTTCTCATCTGTGCAATGTCAGAGCCGGTGACACTAGTTTGACCAATTTTTATTCTGAAATGAGGTGAGGTTCCATCATCATTTTGTAGGTGTGTTAGAATTAATAACAATAGTTTGTTTTTGTACATATGTGGGATAGATTCTGAGTAATAGAATACCTGGGTCAAAGGGTGCTTACATATTTAGTTTTTTAATTTCTTTAAAAAATTTAAAGAATTTTTATTAAAGTATAGTTGATTTACAATGCTGTGTTAGTTTCAGGTATACAGCAAAGTGATTCAGTTACACATATATACATATATATTCTTTTTCAGATTCATTTTCATAATAGGCTATGTTGAATATAGTTCCCTGTGGAACTATACAGTAGGACCTTGCTGTTTATCTATTTTATATACAGTAGTGTGTATCTCTTAATCTCAAACTCCTAATTTATCCCTCCCCTACCTTTTCCTTTTGGTAACCCTCCCCATCACAAGGCATTTTCCCAGTCTGCATGGCTGGACGGGCTGTGGATGTATCGGTTTAGCTAGCAGGAAGAGAAGGACATCTCCTCCTCTGCGTGTGAGGAGAGAGTTGCACACACTGTATTACTGAGAATTTAGATACAATGGCGCACTCAGCAAGGGAGATGGGGAATTGCAGTGCTGAGCTGTGTGGCCTTGTGCCCAGCACCACTGTTCTGATGACAGTGAGAGAGCAGCAATCTCTGCCTTCACTATGGAGGAATACACCTTGTCAGTAAGCATGGGGGAAAGCAGAAAGCCTCATTAGCAACCAAAGAAGCACAAATTAATACTTACATGAGGTAACACTTTTCATGCATCAAGTAAGCAAAGGTTCTTTAACATAATAATGCTGTTTATTTATGAATGTGAGATGTGACACTCTGATACACTGCCTTGAAAGCAATTTAGCAATTTAACCAAGACCCTTAAAATATTCATACCTTGAAGTAATAGGCAAACATATCCATATCAGTGGATGATATAGAGAATTCAAAACTAGAACCATGCATGAGAATTATATTAATAAATGCTAACTTTTATTGAAGGTCTACTGTCAACCAAGACTATTGCTATGTACTCTACATGTATTACCTAATTCTGAAACCAGGCTATGAGATACTACTATAGTATCCCATTTTACCGATGTGCATATAGGCTCAGAGAGGTTAAGTAACTTGCCTGAGATCACAGAGCTAGTGGATAGTTGAATTGTGATTCAGATCCACGTCTTTCTAACACCAGAACCCTAGCTGTTGGTAAGTTAACATTTTACATTACTACAGAAAATGATGGGTTTTCGACGCAGTGTTAGGAAAACTGGCATTTCCTTTAGAGTAAAATTACCTCTTAGACCAATGATTTGTAATCATTTTCAGTTCATGAACAACTTAAAGAATCTAATGAGAGACATTGATCCTTTTCACACACACACACCCCACAAACACACACATATATACAAACAGTTGTATATATATGCACAGTTCTATGCAGTTCTGATGGATTTTGGAGCCAAGAAGCTATGAACTTGAAAAGAACCCCTATCTGATGCCAATATAAATTCCAGATGCATTGAAACTTTAAATCTAAAAATTAAACATAAAAATAGCCTTTGTGTGAATAAGGAGATAAGGCACCAAATCTCCAGCCTTGGTTCCTTAATCTGGAAAAAAATGAGGGTAATTATATTTACCACAAAGCCTTGTTGCAAAGATTAAAAGAGAAAATACACACAATATTTAACAGTGTCTGGCATATAGAACTTATTTGGTAAAATTTAGTTATCTGTGTCTCTTTTTACAAACATGCATATATATACTATATACATGACATATGAATATGTATGTATTCTGAAAATATTTCCAAATAGACATATGCATTTATGAAAATATCCTCATAAATTTGGAGTTATTAATGAATTTATAATCATAACACCAAAACAGACACCATAGGGAAAAAGATGAATAGATGTAATTATTTAATTAATTTATTTATTTTAATTATTAAAATTCTTTATTTTTGTAGATGAAATAAGGATACATTTTCTTGAATCTCTTGATTAATATTACTAATCAACTAACTATGTAATTGATGTAATTATTTTTAAATGTAAATTTGGTTGTTGTTGTTAAAAACTTCATACACCAGTGCATCTACTTTTCTCATTTAACAAATACTTATTGAGCATTGATTATGTTCCGGGCCCTGTTCTAGGCACTGGGGACATGAAGGTCAACAAAAGAAACCCAGGTCGGTGTGGGATTGACAGGGAGTGGATGGCTGAGCCCAGAGCCTGCCGTGGGCCCTGTGAACGCAGAAGAGATGCCCACTGATTCAACCTCGGCCCTTTACAGATGAGGGTAGAGGACATCTTGTGGGGTTTGTCCCTCGAGGCTGCCGAGGGGGCAGTTCATGACAGGGAGGGTGGCAGAGAGAATTGGAAAACAGGGGACATGGTGGGAAGGGTGCAAAATGGGACAGGTGGGAGCCAAGGAGAGGGTGGACGCTGACTGTTGAGTCGGTACTGTGGGCACACAGACAGTTTGTGGTAGGCGGAGCCCAGCTTCAGACGCACATGCTTCCTGGAGGAGGTTTGCAGGACAGGACTGTTGGGAGGAGAGAGGTTTGGGGTTAGAATAGAGCAATCTAGTCCTGGATAATAAACGCAGATTTCAGACTGGAATGTGCTTGGGACAGTGTAATTTACTTGTTACAGAAATAGTGCCTTTGGAAGAAGATGGGAAAAGCTTTACATGAGCCTTAATGAGTTTGGTTATATAGGAGTTTGATTTCCATCTCATAAATAATAAACAGCCCTCAATATGCTAATCCCAGCTTCCCTTTTGATTTGCTCATGTTCATCCTGCAAAGAAAATAATCAAGAAAAATATGCGAAATGCCATCTCCCTGTTAGAATGAAACATCTCTTGGATGGCACAATATTTCTGCTCCAAGGTTTAGAAGTTTATTAACGGTCTCTGCCTCACTGGTTTTTCTATTTAGACAATTCCTCCCCCATAATCTAATCAATGTTAAAGTGAAACATGACTTTAACTGAACAATGCATAATAAGATTTGTTAAATTTGAAGTAGAATAATATGACTAAGATCAAAACAGAAACAAACTGAGAAATTATTTCTCTGTATTTCCTATAGTTAGTTACATATCTTTATTGATAACTTTTTAAACATTTTGAACATTTTTTAAAAATTGAAGTATAGTCAATTCACAATGTTATGTGAGTTTCAGGTGTACAGCAAAGTGATTCATTTATACATATATCTATTCTTTTTCAGATCCTTTCCCATTATAGGTTACTACGATATATTGAATATAGTTCCCTATGCTCTACAGTAGGTCCCTGTCGTTTATCTATTTTATATACAGTCGTGTGTATCTATTACTCCCAAACTCCTAATTTATCTCCCTTCCTCACCCCCTCCCTTTCCCCTATGGTAACCATAAGTTTGTTTTCTATGTCTGTGAGTCTTCTTCTGTTTTGTAAATAAGTTCATTTGTCTTTATTGATAATTTTTACTGTGGTATCTTTTTTTTTTTTTTTTTTTTTTTTGCGTTATGCTGGCCTCTCACTGCTGTGGCCTCTCTCGTTGCGGAGCACAGGCTCCGGACGCACAGGCTCAATGGCCATGGCTCACGGGCCCAGCCGCTCCGCGGCACGTGGGATCCTCCCGGACCGGGGCACGAACCCGTGTCCCCTGCATCAGCAGGCGGACTCTCAATCACTGCGCCACCAGGGAAGCCCTGTGGTATCCTTTAAAAGAAAGATATTCAACGTGTACAAGGGATAGATTAACTTCATCATGTCACTTGGGAAGGCAATTTAGATGGAGAGATAGGAAATCACTAGGTCTTACTTATTTTTTATTTCCCCAGTATTTGGCTTTGTCCTTTTCTCTTTGCCCCAGTTCTCCGACCCAAGGTGAAATCTAACTCCCGAGCCTGCTGTCTATTCAAGTTTTTGTGACCCACCTCCACCACGTTGCCCACACTTAATTCACCTGGACTAGTTGTGTGCTCATGGAATACTTGTAGCTCCTCAAACAGGATTTGCTCTGCTATCCTGTATGTCTCTGCACGCACAGTTTCTTCTACCTGAAATTCTCACCTACCTTCTCTCTGTCCATCTCATAGGGTAAAAATTAAGAAGATGCTAGTTTTGGAGCTGGATGGTCTTTATTCAAATCCCTGGGCTGCCACTGCCAAGCTGTGTAAGCTTAGGCATGTTCATCTCCGTGAATCTCATTTTCCTCATCTGAAACTGGAATAATAAAAGGATTCATTTCATGGAGTTGTTATGAAAGTTAAATTAGACAATGTGTGTGATTGGCCCGGTGCATAATGCATTCCAAATACCCAATACTGTTTTCGCTGTTAGTATGATTACAATTTTTATTGCCATTTTAAAAAATTAATTTTTATTGGAGGATAGTTGATTTACAATGTTGTGTTAGTTTCTGCTGTACAACGAAGTGAATCCGTTATATGTATACATCTATCCACTCTTCTTTAGATTCTTTCCCCATATAGGTCACTACAGAGTATTGAGTAGAGTTCCCTGTGCTATATAGTAGGTTCTTATTAGTTACCTATTTTATATATAGTAGTGTGAATATGTCAGTCCCAATCTCCCAATTTATTGCCATTTATCGATGACGATTCTATTTCTCCTCTCCGTGTAGCAATCTTGTTTCCTAGGGGCCAGGGGTAATAGATTCAGGAGGAAGGGAGGTAAGACATCTTTTGAAGGTGGGTTCATTGATGCCCTGTCTAGTCTCTGTGGCAGCCCAGGAAGTCCTAGAGATGTAGGCAGTGGGGATGGCGGCTGATTTCATTCTCCTGTCTTTCATAGCATTTCTCTCTACGACCAAGCCAGGACTTGGGCCCTCCTGAATACAAACAAGCAGCATCCTGCAGTGAGGGGAAAGCTTCCAGACTGAAGGTAGGGAAGTCTGACCTCCACCTTTAACTCATCCAATAATCAGGTGATACCCTTGGACAAATGACTTCATCTCCCTGGGACCAGCTCCTGATCTATTTAAAAAAAAAAACAGGAGGGTTAACTTATGTGATCTCTAAGTATCTTTCCAACTCTGGGGTTCTGTGGTTCTAAATGGGGAAACGCACTGTGTATTTGCTGTCTGCAGACTCAGGAGGCGTCGTGGGATGTGCTGAGTCAGACCCACTCCATCTGGGAATATGGTGAGGCCACTTGGTGTCACTTCTGCTTGGCAGAGGACAGGGGCTTCAGAGTCTGTGGGAGAGAAGCGGAGCGCCCTCAAGCTTTCTAAGAGACCGCTTTCTCTGTGTGTGTGTGTGTGTGTGTGTGTGTGTGTGTGTGTGTGTACACACATATATAATATACATGTTTTAAAATGAAGCTTGATACCATGTAACCAAGGTTGAATATCCTCTCACAGAAGTTTCCAGACTCTAAAAAAAAAAAAAAAATATGGTGTCTACAGGAGAATGCCAATATCTTTGACATTTAATTCAGTTTTTATTTTACTCTCTATCCACTTAGCAGTCCCTTCTCAGAAGGAGCAATACAGATGTTTCATCACGCTATTTAAGACACAAGGAGTCAAGACAAACGAACAAAAACATACAAGAATAACAAACAACTTCTACAAACACTTCTAACAGGCCAGTAAACTACCTCCCTTCAAGGGTGCAGAAGCTTTCAGAAGCATGAATTTCCTATCAGAGTTCCTTGATGTAGGTTTTCTTGGTTCTAACAAAGAAGAGTGAAAAACCAAAAATAGAAACCACTCTGAAGACACTTCAGGGGCCCTAAGCGCAAGTCCCCTTGTAAGACATCTTTATTAACACTCAGAATCCTCCAAGGTCCCTCCCCTACAGTGATGACACACACTTTTGAAAGTCTCACCACAGTGGGGAGACTTCTGTAGATTTCTTTCTGCACTTCTTAGAGTTTACGGAAACTACACAAGTAGCTTCCACTGTATTTATCAAGCAAAAAGTAATTGAAAACAGCAGGTAGTGGTGCCTTAGTCACTGGAAGAAGTTGGTTTGCCAACTGATTCATGGAGTGCTGAGGTTGGGAAGTCCCATTATAGCTCCTGGGTGGTATTCAGGTTCAGTAAATCCCCTGCGTGTCTGGGTAACTGGATTCCTAAATCTTAAGACTATTTTCATCTGCTAATGAAAGAACTGAAGTAGAATGGAATCAACTTAGAAAATGCATTTTGCTTCCAAATATTTTCTGAATTGAAGATTATCCGTGTGACTTTGGAAGGTCTTATTTAGCTGTACATTGAAAAAAAAATCCTCTTTCTGTCTTAGGTAGTAAGATTCAAAACAAAATGCAACATAACAAAATGTAGCACTAAGATCCACAGAAACACAGTTGGAATAGCATATGTCACAGAATTTCCAGGCCAGTCCTATTTCCAACTACAGTTTTGGATACTGAGGTCTCACCAGTTCTTAGAATGTCCAAGAAATTCTAATATAACAGCATCTAGACTGTTTGCTTTAGGCTCTTACATACAAATATGGTACTTAAATTCCTTGTTTAACCTTTTCCCCTGATGTGAGATTCAGAAAAATATGGTCACCACAATGGGAGACCAAGAAAGTAACTTTGACTAGTCCCTTAAGAGTACTGATGAGGGGAGTTAAACCTTAGCCCTTATGGGTTTTAGGAAACTACTTAAAGGTGAATCAGGGAAGAGGCAAAAACTGACTAAAGAAATTGAAAGCTGATTCTAAGCAGCAAAGCTGAAAGTCTTTGGGATATTTAATCTAGAAAAGAGAATATTTGAAAAGATATCTAATAATTTCCACAAACAAATATTACTGATAATGAAACCTGTAATTTTGATTATTAACTTGATGTTTGCTTAGAAACATTAACACAGTAAATGGTTTTGTGCAAATTCATATACACGCTTTCAAGCTGGACCCTGTATGACTATCCACCTACCATAAGGTAGAGGGATAGGATCTCTGACTCTGGAACAGAGATAGATGTACTTGCTCTTCAGATGCTGGGTTCCAGCTTTACAGACAAGATGTTAATTACACAAGCGGTGGGTCTCCATTCACATGTAAGTACAGCGAAAGGAGTTATGGGATTCACTACAGCAGAGAAAATCAACGTTAAGCCTTAAGAAGAAATTCTTGGCCATGACAACAGAAATATGCAATTCCAAATGTGATGAGGGATTTCTCATAGAGTACATAATTGCCCACCATCACACAGGAGAAGGGAACAAATCGTTCTGAGGGTAACCTTTGACCTTATGCTGTGGTGATATTTTGCAGAAGAATGAATACAATTTGGGACAAAGTTCACTTAACAAACAGCAGCTCTTGATCACGTTGCCTCATTATCTGTGGCTGATTTTGTGGAGAAAGGACAATTAGAACCAAACTCAAGAGAAAAGGATCCTGGGGGAAATATAGACCCAAGGTCTGATGGGGCTGAAGAAAACCAGGCTCCCCCGATCAGAGGAATTTGAAGAAAACATACTAAGAGCCCAGTCCAATCTGAAGAGCCCATCTCATTACAGCTGTGGACCAATATTGACAATCTGGTGCCAGAAATGCCTGTGGGAGCACATTTCAGTCTATTTATACTCTGCCTGTTAAACATAAACAGTGCTTTAAGCAAGGTTACTAACCACAGGTGGGATGTGCATTTTCTTTAAAAAGATGCATATTAAACTTAAATGCAAGTACTGATTGTGTTTCCCTTCAAATCCAGCTTTCTTACTTCTGATTTTGGAAAGTTCTCCCCAGCCTCTGTCCCAAAGCCTGCTGCACACTTCTTATGGCTCACAACTTTCGACTTACGACTTAGGGCCGTGCCTGGGGTGTTCCTACCTCCTGCTGGGGATAACACTCCCCAAAGATCCGCCTTTACAAAGGGACAGATTCCCAGGACCTTGCACCTCTTGCCCTGGGGCTGAGAGTGCTTTGCAAACAGCTATTGCAGCCTGCTTATCCATTAGCCCTTTAAACCATACAATAAACTGAACAAAGAATAAGAGATTCAAAAAGCTTCTTTAGGGCTTCCCTGGTGGCGCAGTGGTTGAGAATCCGCCTGCCGATGCAGGGGACACGGGTTCGTGCCCTGGTCCGGGAAGATCCCACGTGCCGCGGAGTGGGTGGGCCCGTGAGCCATGGCCGCTGAGCCTGCGCGTCTGGGGCCTGTGCTTCGCAGCAGGAGAGGCCACAACAGTGAGAGGCCCGCATATCACAAAAAAAAAAAAAAAAAAAAAAGCTTCTTTAATTTCACTAAACCTCTTTACAGATACAGGTATGGGAACTTTCCAGAAGCTTTTGGGAAGGCAGACTAGAATCTAACTTCATTAAATGTGTCTGGAAAAGGATACGGTGATACCTCTACTGCAGACCCATTGGCTGGGACCACTGTTCTGCCTTCTAAGACCTGTGTTACTTACTGAGAAAATGAAACCCCTCTGGACCCCGTGTGAAGGTGGACCTTCCTTTTCTGTCCCCTCTGCTCCTCTGTCTGGGTCGTCTGCCCTCTTCCCCACCTTGACACACACAAATCTGACTGGCCTTCCAGATTTGCTGGACGGCCATCCCTTCCCCAGCTCTCCCAGTTAGAAGTCCTGACTGGTCCTTCGACTTCCAGCAGCTTTCTAGCCGGATCTTTCTGTCTTGCCTTAGAATTAGTGTTTGTAATAACTCCCCTTGGAGACGATTCGCTCCTTAAGGCTCTGGTCTGGATTCTGTCTGATTCATTTTGTACCTTCTCAGTTTCCCAGTGCTCCATGAAATATTTTATGCAAATTAATATGCCTGTGATATTCTTCTTGTGGATGTCCTTAAAGTAAACTATTGGGGAAAAGCAAAATGAAAAACAAAGCATCTGGGACTTCCCTGGTGGTGCAGTGGTTAAGAATCTGCCTGCCAATGCAGGGGACATGGGTTTGACCCCTGGTCCGGGAAGATCTCACACGCCATGGAGCAACTAAGCCCGTGCGCCACAACTACTGAACCTGTGCTCTAGAGCGCGCAAGCCACAACTACTGAGCCCATGAGCCACAACTACCGAGCCTGTGTGCCACAACTACTGAAGCCTGTGCGCCTAGAGCCCGTGCTCTGCAACAAGAGAAGCCACCACGATGAGAAGCCCGCGCACCACAACGAAGAGTAGCCCCTGCTCGCCGCAACTAGAGAAAGCCCGTGTGCAGCAACAGAAGAACCAACATAGTCAAAAATAAATAAATTAAATTAAATTTTAAAAAATAATAAAAACAGAGCATCTCACACTAGCAGGGGCCCCATTTGCCCACAGGGTGTTTTGTTTTCTTTTAGAAAATTTATTTTCTAAAAAGATTTATTTTGTTTAGAAGATTTATTGCAGCTTAAGAGCCAGGGTATGTTTTCTTTCCTGGGTAAGTTATATGTGTGGTTCCTGCAGCAACAGCTCCAATAGATGTTGACTTACTGCTGAGAGCAGGTGAGGAGGATGGGGGACAAGCCCAGAGGAATATCACAGGTGGGTTTCCAGACACCTGCCACCTGCCCCATAGGGGGCGATGTGCCCACCAAAGACCGTGATCACCAGTGGAACCACACAGGAGAGTGATGATTTCAGTCAAATAACACTCTAGGACCCAAAGTGGAAACATGAACCAGAAACACATGGTGTTTTAAAACATCAGCACCATGGGAGTTCCCTGGTGGCCTAGTGGTTAGGATTCCGGGCTTTCACTTCCGGGGCCTGGGTTCAATCCCTGGTCTGGGAACTAAGACCCTGCAAGCTGTGTGGCCTAAAAAAAAAAAAAAAAAAAAAAGGAAACGTCAGCACCATGTCTTATAAATGATGAAGCCCCAGAAAACTCAACGAACCCTTTTCCACATTGACCCCAGTATGGGCCCTTTTCATTCAAAGCACTTCACATCAAACAGTAAATACAAAAGAACTTGGCACAAACAAGAAGACAGAACAGATCTGTATAGGAAGGAGTGGGAGAAAAATTAACAAAAAAAAAAAAGGAAAAGGGACTCCAAGCTATGGCTGGAGCCTGAGATTTGCTTTCACCCCAGACTCACTCCTCTGGGCCCTTCCCCCCACTTATTGTTTCTGGAAGCCATGCTTTGTGAAAACAAGTTTCTATTTTATTATAATCTGTGATTCAGGGTGTAGATTGGACCACTTTTTATATCCGGGGTGTAGTTTCACATCTAGGAAGTGGACTAGTAAAATCTGCTGTTTTCCAGTGTCCCAGAGGTAAGAAGGTGGCCTCCAGCTCTATGTGAAAGGGACAGGAACTCTTCCAGACTTCAGGGTGCCTGTTAGTGAGTTACTTAAGAGTACTTAATGGCATCCTGGCAACCTGATTTCCTTCGAAAATAGGAAATTCACTCTTGAGAAAATCCTTCTCATTCTTAGTGGGGAGAAAACATTCCTCTAAAAAGTTCAATTGCAGTATGAGATTTGCGGAGTGCTTCCCCTGACAGCTGAAGGTCGCTCTAGTGATTCATCAGGAGCATTAAGTGAATGTCTTACTTGCAAATGATGCACAGTGGCTGAGGTCAAAACGTCCTGTTTGCGTGAATTAATTTGCTGCAGGTTAATAGTTAAGTCATTAGAAAACTAAAAATAGAAGTACCATATGCCCCAGCAATCCCACTACTGGGCATATACCCAGAGAAAACCATAATTCAAAAAGACACATGCACCTCAATGTTCACTGCAGCACTATTTACAATAGCCAGGACATGGAAGCAGCCTAAATGTCCTTCAACAGAGGAATGGATAAAGAAGATGTGGCACATATATACAATGGAATATTACTCAGCCATTAAAAAGGAATGAAATAATGCCATTTGCAGCGACACAGACAGACCTAGAGATCGACATACAGAGTGAAGTAAGTCAGACAGAGAAAAACAAATATTGTATATTAACACATATATGTGGAATCTGAAAAAATTGGTATAGACGATCTTATTTACAAAGCAGAAATAGAGACACAGACGTAGAGAGTAAACGTATGATACCAAGGGGGAAAGGTGGGGCTGAGTTGAATTGGGAGATGGGGATTGACATATATACACTATTGATACTATGTATAAAATAGATAACTAATGAGAACCTACTGTAGAGCACAGGAAACTCTACTCAGTGCTCTGTGGTGACCTAAATGAGAAGGAAGTCCAAAAAAGAGGGGATATACGTATGCATACAATTGATTCACTTTGCCGTAAAGTAGAAACTAACACAACATTGTAAAGCTCCAATTAATACTCCAATAAAAAAATAAAAGAAAATTAGTGCCCACTAAGAGAACTGAAAGAGGAGGTCCTGCTTCCCAAAGGGTCAATTTACTTCTGGGAGTCTACATTGCACACTGGGGAAACCCCCAATCTTGGAGAGTTTGGAAACACTGGGGGTTTCACGTTTTCTGCTTCAGCGGGCTTTACAACGGGCACTCAGGAGTTAACTGTGGTGCTGCGGAGGCTGGCTGAAATCAAAGCACTGATCCTCCCAGAAAGGCACAGTGGATGGTGCTGAGGCTGGGTGGTGTGAAGGCAGAGTGAACACCAACTGGCAATATGGCATTGCTGCAACTATTATGATAACCCATTTGGCTGTCAAAGTGCCTTCTGTTGGTTTTAGATCATTAACTTTAACTGTAGCAACATGTTCCCAATTATGTAACTCGTAGGACTGAAGAACATTGCACCACAAAAATGCTCTAGGTTCATGAGGTTCGCGCCTGATAGGAAAGCTCCAATCCTAATAACCCAGTCTCAGTGCTTCCAACTACCAAGAGTGCTGTTGGAAAGACTGGGAAACCCACAATTAAAAAAACGGAAGTTGAACAAGAACGCTGCACCCAGATATTGACAGACTAAGCCCCGAAGTCAATGTCCAGTTGCCTTTGTTTGAGAATTAGAAAGCAAAAAGAAACCTCAAGGAAAAACAGCTGAAACTGCCAAATAAGAACCCTGAACACACACACTTCCTCGTACTCGGTTCCCATCCCAAACGGGCAATTCTCCCCAGAATTTTTTCAAAAGCAAGATTGGTGAGGGTAAGCCAAGCTTTCAACAAAGGCACTTTTTACCTGGTTTTGGTTGACATTGTTGCAAAACCATACAAGGATGGTATTTGACAGACTGGCAATACATGTTTAATAATCAGCTCACCAAAGAACAGTCTGGATAATTGTTAAATACTTCATTACCTAATAGAGAGAGGACAGTCTGGGGGTGTAGCTCTATCTTTGCCTGTATGGAGAGGGGAACTAGACATTTACAGTAATGGACAAGGTAGGCAGATTAAATGACAATGCAATTTAATACTTTTTTTCTTAAATTATGCAACAATATAAAGCCTTTTGGTATTAGTGGTTCTTCCCCTGTTCTTTTTTTTTAATTAAAAAAATTTTTTTAAACATCTTTGTTGGAGTATAACTGTTTTACAATGGTGTGTTAGTTTCTGCTTTACAACAAAGTGAATCGGTTATACATATACACATGTTCCCATATCTCTTCCCTCTTGCGTCTCCCTCCCTCCCACCTATTCCCCTGTTCTTGAACTTTCTGCCTTCCAACTTCCTAGAACAGAAGAATAGAGATGGGGGAGGAACAGCAGGATGTGAAAAGAGGTCTGTGATTCTGAAGGCCCTGCTTCCGCTCTAACTGGCTCTGTCTATTGATAACACAAATAGCCTCTCTGAACTGCGGTTTTTCCATCTTAACCGTAGAGGGATTCATTAGATGAGGTAATCCAAATCCTTTCTGGTCCTTTTTGTAAATTTCTCCAAGCACTGTCTTTTTTTTTTTTTTTTTTTCGGTATGCGAGCCTCTCACTGCTGTGGCCTCTCCCGTTGCGGAGCACAGGCTCCGGACGCGCAGGCTCAGCGGCCGTGGCTCACGGGCCCAGCCGCTCCGCGGCATGTGGGATCCTCCCGGACCAGGGCACGAACCCGCGTCCCCTGCATCGGCAGGCGAACTCTCAACCACTGCGCCACCAGGGAAGCCCCTCCAAGCACTGTCTTTAAAAACAATGATGGAGAAGCAAACAGGCAAGTTCTCAGACAGAAACCAATTCCTCATCCTCAATTCTCCTTTCTCAAATCACACCTTACTTGACTACTTTGCTATTTGATTCAGGAACAGAGGTTCTAACTTCTGATTTCAGGATCAGCTAAGAGTTTTTAAAGGAGCATGGAGGTAAAAAGAGGCTGTTTGTGCTGAGAATGACCTCACCTTAGGAGATGGTGGTTTAAGAAATCACTCTCACTTGAGCAGCTGAGTAAATGCTTTAAAATTGTTTTTCCTAGAAATATCTTGTTGGCTTCCTCGTAAAACAAGAAGAGGCACTAAAGCCTATAGAGAAGAAACGAGGGAAAATTTTGTCAGGGAACTTAGTCTTACGGTGGTTGAGGGTTAGTTTTGAATCTACCCAATGGCTTTAGGAGAATAGACTTCTAGCCTGGAGTTATTCAGGGAGTTAATAATTTAGCTTTTTAATCTCATCTCTGCCAGCAAAATGAGGAGGTCAGTTCCGGACTGGGAGCCTAGGGATAGCAGAGTTATTTGATCTGAGATGGATGATACCAGGAGGGAATGAGACTGATTTGTTTGTACATTGTGTGCTTTGGTCAAGTTTTGTAGTTTTCTCCACGTAGATCCTTCATATTTCCTAAGACTATTTAGGTCTTTTATAGGTTGCTGATATGAATGGCATCTATTTAGATATTTGAATGATTTCTTTGTTCTCAGCTATATTTGCCTCTGCTACTGGATCGGCAGACAGAGACAAGAAGAAAATCGCAACAAAGAAAATCCCATGTGATCACCTCCATCTTTTAGCCTCTTCATAATATGTTATTTCTTCTTAAATTTCTTTTATCTCATTTTTCATTCTTGATGCTATGTATTTGTTTTTTCTCTCTCTTCATTAATCAGTCTTTAAAACTTGTGAATGTTATACTTTTAAAAGTTAATGGAAAGTTTTTTCATATTTTAAAAATTTGGAAGTTATTCTTTTGGATGCTCATTGATTTTCTTGCTAACCAGCACATACAGTGATACTCCTTGACTGCAGTGTCCATGATCTAAATCTGATTCATAGAGGGAAATGGAAAGAGAAGAGTTCTTGAATTTCCACAAAATTCCTTTAGGAGCCGGCTGGAATGGTGAATGGAATGGGGGTAAATACAGATAAGTAAACAGGTAAATTGTGGTTTAAGCTAACAGAGCTTTGGGTCCCAAATTCCCATCTACGGACAAGATCCCACCTGTAGTGAAACTCCCTCAGCACCATTGCAAAATGAGAATAAGGATATTACTGCGAGTTTTTAATACATTTAAATGTTTTTGAGTTAAAGCACTGTCCTTTTTCTGTAACTTTTGTGTTAAAAAGTCCTTTTTTATGAACTCATGATGATAATAGATGACAGGTTTCTCTTCCTTTCATGTTATTTTGGGAATAAAAATTGACCAACCCAATGTTCGTTGTCACATTATTTTTTGAAATTTCACTCAGGTATAATCCAGAATCTGAGAACCACAGACACAGACATAGGGGGTTACACGGGTTTATGCAGTGCATTTTCATCTATGGTAGATGTAAAGGATACTGTATCAGACTCCTGCGTCTGCTTTAACAAATTACCATAAACTTGGTAGCTTAAAACAGAAATGTATTATTTTGTAGTTCTGCAGGCCAGAAGTCTGAGATGGAGGTGCCCGCCGGGCCACGCTCCCTCCAGGGCCCTGGGGGACGACACTCGTTTGCTTCTCCCAGCTTCTGGGGGTCGCCGGTTCCTGGGCTTCCTCTGTGTTATTCATCCTCTGCCTCCGTCCTCGCAGCACTGCCTCTTCTGTGCGTCTTTGGGGGTCCAATCTCCCTCTTTCTTATCAGGCTAATCTTTCTGTGTCTAATCTCCACTCTCTCATACGGGTACTTTCCATGATCTCCCTTGTCTCTAGATCCTTAATCACATCTGCACGGACCCTTTTCCCAAATAAGATAACATTTACCTGTTCCAGGGATTAGGATGTGGACATAGCTTTGGGAACCACTATCAGCCTGTCCCAGGCATCCAACCTTACTTATTCCAGCCAGGATCACCTTGGTGTGGCCAGGGCTAGAGAGAGGCAGATTTAGGTGCTAGGGTGGAAATTTCTTCAGGTAGGACCATAGCTGGCTTTTCAAATGTCAGTTTAAGACTTTCCTATTTTGGTTATTTCTGGATGATGAAATTAGAGAGGATTTCTTTTCCCTTTCTAAAAATATTTTTATTTTAATATTTTTAATTAAAAATATTAAATAAAATGAAATATTCAATAATATTTATTATTAAATAAATATTTAATTAATATTATTGATTATAAAGTATTAAGTAAATAATATTTTAACATATTTTAACTTTAAAGTTATTTGCCTGTCACTTAAAATGTTTTCATTTTAAATTTTAGATATTTTAAATAAATAATATTTAAATAGCATTATTAAATAACTGTTAAATAAAATTAAAATAAATATTATATTAATAATAATATACCACAGTTCATGTGAGTATATTTGTGATAGCAGTAATTGATAATTTAAAAAATTATGTTTAAAACATACTCCAGGGCTTCCCTGGTGGCGCAGTGGTTGAGAGTCTGCCTGCCAACGCAGGGGACGTGGGTTCGTGCCCCGGTCCGGGAAGATCCCGAATGCCGTGGAGCGGCTGGGCCCGTGAGCCATTGCCGCTGAGCATGTGCTTCTGGAGCCTGCGCTCCGCAACGGGAGAGGCCACAACAGTGTGAGGCCCGCATACCGGAAAAAAAAAAAAAAAAAAAAAAAAAAAAAAAAGATTTAAAACATACTCCAAGCAGTTATCATACTAACTTCAATTTATGGGTGAAAATGGTAAATTAACCAGAGATGAAGCAGAAAGAACTCTACGTTTGCCTAGGCTAAAGGAATATGCAGGAGACGGGGGGTGGAGGTAGAGAGGGGTGGAGAGAAATAAGCTATTTCTAAATAAATAAACCTATCCAACGTATATATTCTAACATTCCTCAATTTTAAAAAAATTTATTAAATTGATGACTAAGGTCCCCATGTTTTGTAAAGCTAAAACAATCAAAAGTCCCTGTCAACTTTTTTTTTGTTGTTGTTTCCTGTACACGGGCCTCTCACTGCTGTGGCCTCTCCCGTTGCGGAGCACAGGCTCCGGACGCGCAGGCTCAGCGGCCATGGCTCACGGGCCCAGCCGCTCCGCGGCATGTGGGATCTTCCCGGACCAGGGCACGAAGCCGCGTCCCCTGCATCGGCAGGCGGACTCTAAACCACTGCGCCACCAAGGAAGCCCGTCCCTGTCAACTTTTAACCTCTACCTTTCATTCCTATGCCCTCTGACCTCCAAAGGTAATCTCTATAACATAGTTCACTCAATCTTTTCAGAAATTTTCAATGCTTAACACACATACACAATTTGAAAATGTTTGACATTTAACCTATTTACAATTATTATAATTTTTAATATGTCATCTTATTTTATATTACTCTTTGTACTATGATTTCTTATTTATTTTATTTCCGTTTTCCTCCTTTAGTTAGACAGCTAAAATTTTGGTCCCTTTTTTTTTTCCTGTAGTAGGTTCAGAAGTTATTCCATCGATTTTCCATTGGGTTTGTGATTATTCTTACATTTTTAGCATGCCCATTTAAACATGTATTAATCTATAAACTTCTAAATTAATTTTTATCTCCTTCTTTACCAGAAGGGCAAAATCTTAGCATACTATTATTTCCCCCTTCTCTCTCATTATTTTGTATGCCATATCACTTAAGAATTTAGTTTCAGATTTGTAAGCTTTATTAATTACTATATACTTCACTTTATAAGTTTTACTGGGTTCTTTGCTTACTTCTATTTAGCCTGTATTTTACATAGGTTCTTACTTAGGTTGAATTTTCATTTTGCTGTAAATCATACTTGAACAAATCTTAACTCTAGAGCAGGTTTGTTTCTGAGTGCTTGTACGTCTACAAGCTTTTAGAAATTTCTATTCTATAGCTCTGAGGCTTCATAAAGATATATCAAGATATATCTTGTCAAGTTACATTTCTCCTACATGGTACTAGTGGCCCTTCCTGTGTGAAAATTTGTCTTTCTTCAGCTATGATAAATTTTCATTTATTTTTCTTTATATTTTCCTCCAAACTTCTGTTTATGGAATTCTTTTTTTAAAAAACATCTTTATTGGAGTATAACTGTTTTACAATAGTGTGTTAGTGTCTCCTTTACAACAAAGTGAATCGGTTATACACATATGTTCACATATTTCTTCCCTCTTGCGTCACCCTCCCTCCCACCCTCCCTATCCCACCCCTCTAGGTGGTCACAAAGCACAGAGCTGATCTCCCTGTGCTATGCGGCTGCTTCCCACTAGCTATCTAATTTACATTTGGTAGTGTGTATATGTCCCTGCCACTCTCTCACTTCGTCACAGCTTACCCTTCCCCCTCCCCATATCCTCAAGTCCATGCTCTAGTAAGTCTGTGTTTTATATTTTCCTTCAAACTTCTGTTTATGGAATTCTTATTAGATATGTTGGAACTCTTTTTTTTTTTTTTTCGGTATGCAGGCCTCTCACTGTTGTGGCCTCTCCCGTTGCAGAGCACAGGCTCTGGACGCACAGGCTCAGCAGCCATGGCTCATGGGTCCTGTTGCTCCGCTGCATGTGGGATCTTCCCAGACCGGGGCACGAACCCGTGTCCCTTGCATCGGCAGGCAGACTCTCAACCACTGCGCCACCAGGGAAGCCCTCTTTTTTTAAAAACATTTTTATTTATTTATTTGGTCGCGTTGGGTCTTAGTTGTGGCATGAGAACTCTTAGTTGCAGCATGCATGTGGGATCTAGTTCCCGGACCAGGATCCAACCCGAGCCCCCTGCGTTGGGAGCACGGAGTCTTAACCACTGCACCACCAGGGATGTCCCAGATATGTTGGAACTCTTGAAATCAGTTTCAACTTTTTTAAACTCTTTCAACTCTTAACTTTTAAACTTTTTTAAACCCTTTTAACTCAACTTTTAACTCTTAACTCTTTTCTCAGTCTGACCGTTTACAGAAGTTTGCCAACCTCTGTTTTAGATCATTAATTTGTCCATTATTGTGTTCATTCTCCCATTTGCTCCTTCCATTAAATCTTATGCTTTTGTAATTTAAGAATCCCAAGAACTCTTACTTGTTCTTTGCTTCTTTTTCCTAGAAGCATATTCTTGTTAATTGTGCAACATCAGAATCTCTCTGACCACGTTAATTTTAATGCTCAGAAGTTTATTTCCCTTCCATGAATTTTCTCTGGGGTCAAGGTTCTGTCTCTCCCTTCTTTTTTATTTTAATGGTTTTCCCCAGTGTCTGGTGTTCTTTCTTGTCCATTTATACCCAGTGAGTAAGAACTAGATGAATCGGTGCCCTGGGGTAGCTGGCCTGTGTTTGCTTTTCCGCAGAGGAGGACGTAGCTGTAACTGACCGGAAAGTAGTTCTTTAATTACCCTGACAATCGTGGAAGGACCCTCTGCTCTAATTGTTGACACTGAGCTTGGGGTTTCTCAACATCTGCTTTTATCTTCCTAGTAGTTTTTTTTTTCTATGCATATGTTGGGCTGTGGTTTCCTCAATTCTTGACAATTTAATCCATTTGCTTTCTATCTTTTAGGAATTCCCCACAATTACAGGACCCTGCCATGACATCCCCCTAGGTCCCTCAGTGCTGTCACGGATTTAGTCTTTAAAAGACTTCTTTTTCCTGTCACTTAAAAGGATTTGGTGGGGGAGAGGTGTGGGGTGGTGGATACGTGTGGGCAGCTAACCCTCTTCACCCACTCCACTACCATCGCAGATAAAAAACATTATATGGAGTAAGCGCTTTTATTCTTCAGCTTTACGAAATAAGCTATTTCCCATCAAAGAATTTTATAACTAGTTAAACCTTGTTATCCAAAAATAAAAGCTTTAATGATTTAACCGTGTTGATGTAAATTGCATTCAAACACACATTCCTTTCTCTCGTTTGCTAAATGGGGGACCCTCCACGTAACCAACCACGTATTTATACAGATCATCGTGGCAACATATCCTACTTTCTGGGTGGTAATAATGGCTTGGCTCTTTTCATTCCTTGGTTCCTTTGGTCATTTCAAGCGGTTTTCCGCTCTTTGTTTACAACTGCCAGCACTCTGTTCTCTTTGAACTTTCCACTCCTAATTTTCTGCAGAATGGGAAACCATGTAGCTAAGCATCCTACAAAAGCATATGCTGTAGATAATGGCCGTTGAGACTGAGGGCTAAAGAAAAAAGAATGTGGCTTTTTGTAAACCATTTCAGACATGCAGTAACTTTTTGCTAACTTCTAGACCCAGGATTTTTCTCCAAGTAGGTAAGTGTTTACTAGAAGTCTGACTTTTACAAACAGGGATATTTCTGTGCAAATAGTCTGTCATTGAATAAAAAGTTATCACTGTATATATTATATGTATATATCACAAATGATTATGTATCATATATTTACATATACAATATTGTAAACTACAAGATCATACTTTATATATTATATAAGATATTGAATACATTTTACATAATATATAATATATATCATATAGAAACACATACATACCCTCTCACAAACAAACGAAAAAATAGCTTGCTTCTTGCTGAAGCAACCACCTGCAGAGAAAAAAATTATTTTCTACATATTTAGTGTAAATCTCTTCTTAAGTCTCTACTTATAAAATGTGAATGAGTGACTGGAACATTAAACATCCAGCATTAAAGCATAATGTTAATAAAAATTTTTGAAGGTGCTCCTAATGTTGTTTTTGTCTCTTTTTACAGATTAACTACCTTTAATAGAATCTATATAAGAATCATTTATAACAAGTGTAGCAGTGTGCATATGCACATCGACTCTCTTTCAGAGACACGTTTTAAAAATTTTTATTTTATTGAAGTGCAGTTGATTTACAATGTTGTGTTAGTTTCTGCTGTACAGCAAAGGGATTCAGTTATACATATATATATACATTCTTTGCCATGTTCTTTTCCATTATGGTTTATCACAGGATACTGAATACAGTTCCCTGTGCTGTACAGTAGGACCTTGTTGTTTATCCATCCTGTATGTAATAGTTTGCATCTGCTAATCCCAAACGCCCAATCCATCCCTTCCCCACCGCTCAGAGACACTTCCTACGGGCAGCCAGACAGGTGGAGGTGATGCCCAGCAAGGGTCCAATTCAGTATGTTTCCTGCTTCTAATTTTTCTCTCTTCTGATCCTTCCTGTGTTCTAGAGCCAGTCTCATGTTAATAAATAGCATCTTGAGTGTTCATCCCCGTCAAGCCCACTGTGGTAGGCAGTGTGTAAAATAGATAGAGCATTGCTTTGGAACCAAATTAACCCTGGTTTAGACTTCAACCCCATCACATGTGAATTTGGTAAACTTTGACAAGGTACTTAACCTCTCTTAACCTATTTTCTCAAGTACAAATTTTGGAGAATAAAAATCACTGCAGTACACTCCAGTCTGTAACCTCTTGTCCAAAGCATACAGTGCAATCTTCCTGACCTGATATACAAGGCCTATTCACTCTGGCACCCGTGTATCTACCACCACTCCCAATATAAACTCGCTACTGCCACGCTACTGTGCATAACTTTTGGGGTTTTAAAAATACATTTATTTATTTAGTTTTGGCTGTGCTGGTCTTTGTGGCTGCGCACAGGCTTTCTCTAGTTGCGGCGAGCGGGGGCTACTCTCCCTTGCGGTGCGCGGGCTTCTCATTGCAGTGGCTTCTCTTGTTGTGGAGCACGGGCTCTAGACACATGGGCTTCAGTAGTTGTGGCACACAGGCTCAGTAGTTGTGGCTCGTGGGCTCAGTAGTTGTGGCGCACGGGCTTAGTTGCTCTGCGGCATGTGGGATCTTCCCAGACCAGGGCTCGAACCTGTGTCCCCTGCGTTGGCAGGTGGATTCTTAACCACTGCGCCACCAGGGAAGTCCTACCATGTGTAACTTTTATATCTACCTCTGTCCATCTGTTTGTGTGTTAGGCAGAATAATAGCCCTCCAAAGATAGCAGATCTAATCCCTGAAACTTATAAATGCATGTGGACTTTATGTGGGAAAAGCATCTTTGCACATGTAATTTTGTTAAGGATTTTAAAATGAGGACATTGTCC
Source organism: Kogia breviceps (assembly GCF_026419965.1). Classification (NCBI taxonomy): domain Eukaryota; kingdom Metazoa; phylum Chordata; class Mammalia; order Artiodactyla; family Physeteridae; genus Kogia; species Kogia breviceps. The sequence continues at coordinate 82,042,450 of NC_081311.1, forward strand.
TGTATTATTAGAGTAGGCCCTAAAGGACATCGCAAGTGTCCTTATAAGAGAGCAGCAGAGGTAGATGACACACAGACACAGAGGAGAGGGTGATATGGAGAGGGTGGGGTAACGCAGCTAAGAGAGAGGAATGCCAGCAGCCACCACCTGGAAAAGGCAAGAAACAGATTCTCCCCGAGAGCCTCTGGAGGGAGCATGACCCTGCTGGCATCTTGATTTCAGCCCAGGGATACTGATTTCAAACTCTCCATAACCAAGAGGGAATAGCTTTCTGTTGTTTTAAGCCCCCAGGTTGTGGTTTTTGTTACATCAGCCTTTGGAAACTAATCCAGTTTGGGTTTCCCCAAAAGCTGACCCTGAGACAAGGCTGTGAAGGCAAGCATTATTGGGGAGGTGACAGCAGGAGCCACTGCAGGGGAGTGGGAAACAGGGCGAGAAGAGGAAGAAGCCAATAAACGATGTACTAGAAGATGACTGTGCTGTAGGCTGTTGGTTCTCAGTCTTGCTGGGGACCCGGAGAGACTCTGTGGGTCATGCTTCAAAATCTCCCCTACTGAGCAGAGAGACAAGTGGGATATTTATCCCCAATTCCTACTGCTTATTGGTTGAGGGTCATTCCTGGTCAATTCTCCATCATTCCAGGACTTCTCCATATGTGGACAGAGCAGACTCTGTAGCCAGAATATATCTTCAGCCATCAGAATGGAAGCATATAACAAGGGCACTGGTATCTGTTACAATCCACCCATGCATCACTCAGATCCACTCCTATCCCATCATAATTCCATTCTCTTCTGTCCCTGGTTCTTCAAATTGGTGGCCAGTTGCAATCCCCAAAAGACTTACAACAGAAGATTCATGGGATGAGCCAATGGCCTGAGGCAGCGGTTGGGCTTGAAGTCATAATTAATATTTATCAACCTCTTTTCTCCCACCCATCTGTTGAATTCTTCTCACCCTCCAGACTTTTGCTGGTCTAAGTTGGCTTGTCCAGTGGGACACAGACCTGATCCCTGTGGAGTCTGAGCCCCCAGTTACCTTGCTCCCGTGTCAGGTTCTCATTGCCACTGTTATCAGCAGACATGGAAACCCCAAAAGAAGTATCCCAGTGTATCTTTTGTGCTCCAGGCACACTCATCCCTGTTTCTTTATCTGTCAGCATCTCTAGCTTTTCATGATAACCACAGTCGTTTACTCACACCAGAAAGTAAATACTTTCTTTTCTTCTGGTCTATTAGCATAAAGGTCCAAATTAATCAGGCCACAGCGTGGCTTTGGGTTCAGTGGGACCCTACCTGTTTTGCCTGGTGGAAGCATTCCATCTATGGGGGCCACAATTGCTAATACAATAGACCTTAAAACTGTGGGAGCAGATGCACAAAATCTGCAAGTGAGTTCCTGAAGGTGATGATAGGACCCCATCCTCCTTGATTTCCAGACTGAGGATTCTTGCTGTTGGGGACACAGCACCTTATGATTGCTGTTGGTTCAAAGTATAACGCATCTTGGAGGAGGGGGCCCCAACCCCATCCAAGGTCATCCCAGCTGGTGCCTTAGCTGAGCCTCTCCGAGCCCATTCCAATATGCCATCAGGCAGACAACTTCTGGGGTAATAGAGTTTTGATAGGACCAGTGGATCCCATGGTGACATGCCCATTGTCAAACCTCCTTCAATGTGAAGTGGGTCCTTGGGTACCAGGTGATGTTACTTGAGATTCCCATGTTGGGAAATGACTCTGTAACCCTCAGTTAATGGTACTGGAAAAAGCAGGGCAGGCAGGGAAGCCTGGCCCATACCTGGGATACAGATGAAAGTAAGGACACAATACTGCCCCCTTCACTCACAGTGGAAGGCATTCCATGCAGGAAATTTGGCTCTACTGTTCATCTCCTTGGGGGACAGTGCCACATTGTACTGTGAGTGCCTGAAATTACACTTCCGATTGCTGAGGCATCCATTCAAAGATATCCATCCCGATTATACACATTGCCAGCTGCACAACTAGATAAAAAGCCAGGGCATCCCACTCATGAAGTTCCCTTTCAGAAAGCCCTGGATGACTAGATAACAACCACTTGACTGACCCCACTTCTCCTTTCCTGAGCTTTAATTCCCACTCTTAAATGCACCAATAAAGAGAGAACATGTGAAACCCTAGGCACTCCACCCTCAACCCCAAGAAAGGCAGAACACCAGGTAGGGGTGCTCTCTCTCCTTCTCTACCCCAAACTCAGTGTGTGACCCTGGGCATGCCATGTACCCTCCAGGAACTCTGAGAAATAAATCCTGATGCTCAAATTTCCCTGATGGTTGTTACTGAGGTTCGTCCTGCAATTATCCTAAGAAACCACAAAGGCTGGTCCAGCTACAACACTGGCTCTGATAAGAGAAGAGGGGGCCTTCCATGAAGGGTGCAGCCCAGGTGAATGCCCCAGGCGTTGCTAACTGATAGCATCACTATCGATAGGCTGGAACTGATGCAATCACACACCTAAGGCTGTATTGGGCTGAAGTCCAACAAGGTCTTCGGTGAAGTTGGAAGCAAAACGCTAACGGTGACCTGATGGGTACAGAAGACAGAGTACAGCAGTGTCCATGAGGTGAAGCGAAGGTGACAGAGGGCAGACAACTCTGCATGATTGTGAAGGAAATGGGAGAGGTACGAGGGTGTCTCGCGAGGAGAGTGAAGCGATTGAATTTTTTTTAAGACAAGTGTGCCTGGAACATATTTAAGTACTCATAAAAGTAGACCAGATCACTGAGAGAAATGCAGCATGCAAAAGAGGGGAAAGATTAATGTAAAGATATCGTTGAGGAAATAGTCAAGAGAAGGTCCAGAGCACGGGGGAAGGACTCAACTTAGATGGAGGAGAGACCTAGGTTCCAGGTGCGGATGTAGAGTGAACTTGCGGGGGGGCGGGGATATGTGTGGTGGAGGAGCACAATTGCAGAAACAGCCTTACTTGAGCCTGTTGGATGTGAGGACTCAGACCTCATTAGGAGTCATGAAGTTAAGAAGTTCGTGAAGGTCCTTTTAAATTTGTGAATTCAAGAGTTATAGGTGTCGTGTTAGCTCAGTAGTAGATTTTTTTCACCTTAGCAGAAGTCAGTTAATTATAATAATAGGTACCGTTTACTGTACCTGCTATATGCCATGCACTGTACTCAGCATTTTCTATTTCTATTCCTTTCACCTCACCACCACGCTAGGAGGAAGGCATGTAGGCATTATTATCATCACTGACAGAGGAGAAGATGAAGGCGTTATGTGTCTAATGCAGCTAGTAAGTAGTACATTCACATCTGTCTCCAAACTCCATTTTCCTTAGAGAACATCGTCTCTCAGACTGTGTTTGCTATTAGGAAGGAGTGTTCTGGGGGCGGGGGGGCATGGACTTAGGAATGTATGTTTTGATTGGGCTAGAAAATGAGGAGAGGATGAAAATAAAATATCCAATGCAAGGGCCCCTCGGGGACAAATCTTGGTAAGGGCCTCTGAGTAGGCAGGACCCACACAAGGGGATACGCAAGGCAAAGGAAAGAATAGCACAATGACAGTAGAGGCCCAAAACCTTCGTGTAAGAGAATAAAGTCCAGCAAAGTGGGGAGGAGTAAGGGAGAAGAACCCAGATCTCCCTTGAAAAAGGAAGATCTGGAGGTTATCCTGCTGATTTCACACGCACTGATAGATTAAACACCATTTATAGGTTGGTGACTACCACGCTCTGCTAGGCTCCATTATCACCCATCCAACCACTTCCTTGAAATCTCCACTCTAATTTCTCCTTGAATCTGTTCTTCCCCCAACATCCCCATTTACATAAACCATTCCACCTTCCATCCAATCGTTTAAGCCTAGAAGTCTTACTTGACCCCTCTCTTTCCCTCAACCCATGTATTTGTTATCCATTACTGTGTAACAATATTACAACACACTGAGTAGCCTGAAGGACACTTGTCATCTCAGAGCTCCTGTAGGTCAGGAACGCAGGCACAGCTTTCTCTGCTTCAGGGTCTTGCACAGGCTGCAGTCAAGGTGTCAGCCCAGCCAGGGTCTCATCTGAGGCTCAACTGGGGAAGGTCCCTCTCCCGTGGTTATTGGCAGTGGGTTATTGGACTGAGGGCCTTGGCTCCTTACTGGCTATTTGCCAGATGTTATTCCTGGCCACATGGGCCTCTCCACGTGGCAGCTCACCTTCTCAAAACCAGCCAGGGTGAGAGCCACTAGTGGGTCTGCTACCAAGACTGAAGCAGTAAAGTAATCCTCGAAGTGACATCCCATTACTGTTGCCATGTTCTGTTGGTTAGAAGCAAGTCATAGGCCCTGCCCATGCTCAAACGGAGGGCTCGAATACACAAGAGCGTGAACACCAGGAGGCAGGGGTAACTGGGAGCCGTCCTAAAGTCTGTCCACCACACCCATCACCCAGTTTATTGCTCAGTCTTGTGAACTCTACCTCCAAAATAACCCCTTGCTTTGCTCCACATCTCTCTCCATTGCCATGGCCACCACGCCAGGCCCAGGGAACATCTCTCACTTGGACTGTTCTCCGGTCCCCTTGGTTTCATGCTTTCCTCCCTAAATTCTATTATACACACAGAAAAGATTATATAATTTCTCTTCTATGCTGTAAAACCCTCCAAAAACTCCCACTGGTGACTGAATAAAATTGAATTTCCAACAAGACCCTACCTGACCTGGCCTGCTTACTGCTTCGATTTCATCTCATGTTCCTCTGCTCAATGCACTCTGCTGTCCAGGCCTCTGATGTTCCTCAAACTCCTTGAGTTTATTCTTTGTGGAATTTGCACTTAATGTTTTCTCTGCCTGAAATGTTCTTTCCCTAGGTTTTTGCAAAGCTGGCTCTCTCTGGTCATTCTGATCCAACTCAAATGGCACCTCTTTGAAGAGGCTTGTCCTGCTCCAGGACAAAGAGAGAAACCAAGGATAATTCCCAATCAACAAGCTAAGCTCTCTCCGTAACACTGCTCTGTTTTAATTTTATTAAAGCTGTCACACCCTGTCATTTTCTTTGTTACTTATTAGCTGTCTTTCTCTTACTAGAGTTTAAGCTCTGTAAGAGCAAAGATTCTGACTTTCTTGTTTTCTGCTGTATAGTCATTTAGAAGCTGGCTTGACACATAACAGGCACTGGGTAACTATTGCTGAATGAATGAATGAATGAATGACCAACTTAATGAATGAATGGATCGAATTGCACATTCTGTCCTATCTTTTGATGTCAGCACACCTTTCATAATGATAAAACTAGAGCCTTTTTTCACCCCATGACTTTACTCTTATATGAATCTAGTCAGAGTAAGTTTTTACCTCCATTATATTAGAAAGGTTTGCCTAGTCCATTGATTGACCACTGGGAGCCAAAGCAGTGGAGTGACCCCACAGAGAGAACACCTCTATCATGCCTAGAAAGACTGATGTCAATGTTTCCAGACCACGGCCTTTCAGTGGCCACATAAGGGGTTTTGACTTCTGTGGGTCTCTGTCTTTCACAGGCATGAACTTTAAAGTAAGAAAATAAAGATTTGTGGTGAGTGAAAATAAAAGCAATTCATTGAAAACAAATAATAGTATGTAGGAGATGTAACAGAAAATTAGAAATAGTCCAAGCTGCTCTTTTCGTTTGTTTATATATTTCTCATCTGATGAGACCAAGTGATTGGTATCTTTTAAACACTTTTTTATGACTTGAGGTGGATATCTTACCCACTTAGAATTTTAAAAGAAGAGTTAACGATGATTATTGCCCCACATCAGTTTGCCCAAGGATTTTTCTGAAGTGAATGGATGTCCTTTAGCAGTTTTTGTTTGGGATGGGGAGACACCTGTTCTGATTCTTCAGCTGGAAAGGCTTGACACCACCTTCTTTTTCTCTTTAAATCAGTATCTACAAAGAATAGGAGTATTAAAAAGAAAAAATGGACAAACAAGGAGGCATGCCTCTTCTATCAAAGTCTAGTCAGGAACACAGTGTCCGACCCAGGGAGCTCAATGGAAAGAATTTAATACAGGGAACAAGTTAAGAAGGGGCTGGAAGAGCTGAACTGTCCAACAAGGGGCAGTAAAAGAACACAGAATTAGCAACAGCAGTTGGCTACCACCACAAAGGAAGAAGGGTGTTATGGATTCAATTGTGTCCCCCTCAAAACCATATGTTGAAGCCCTAACCCACAGTACTTCAGAATGGGATTTTATTTGCAGACAGGGTTATTGCAGATGTGATTAGTTAAGATGAGGTCATATTGGAGGAGGGGTCTGGAGTTCCTATAAGATGAGGAGGAGAGGCACAGAGACACACCCAGAAGGAAGAGGCCATATGCTGACAGTGACAGAAATTGGAATGATGCCACTGCAAACAAAGGAAGGCCAAGGATTATGGCTAGCACCAGAAGCTAGGAAAAAATAAGGATTCTACTCAGAGTCTCAGAGGAAGCATGGCTCTAATGACCAACACCTCGATCTCAGATGTCTAATATTCAGAACTGTGAAATAATGCATTTCTGTTGTTTTAAGTCACCCAGCTGTGTGGTGTTATGTTAGCAAAACTTTAAGAAACTAATACAAAAGTTGTGCTCAGAACTCAAATGCAGAGCCAGCTGGTGGGGATAGATCCAGGAAGGACCCCAGGCAAAATCCAGGACCATGGAGGGAGGGCCCTTGATGGCAGCTGGGGGTCAGGGGAAGAGGAGTAGAGATACCTTGACATCTGCCTTCCTCCCATCTACCTGTGTTCTGCCAGTGCCTGTCTTTCTCTGAACCTAAGTCAGAAGCCTGTTGACATGGCAGCTGCAAAAGTGTAGTTTTCAGGGACAGAGTGGGGAATAGATCTGAGTAAAAGACAAAAACTGACACTGAAAGGGGCTCTCACCTTAGGCTAGCATGAGGGGCAGAAGTTCTGCTCTCCAGCCAAGTCTGGAAATAAAGGGCATCAAATACTGAACCACTTCACCCTAAAAGTAGGATTGCTTAGATTGTTTAGAGAGAAAAAAGTCTAAACACAAAGGCAATATTAAAATGCACTGTGGTTTAATGATGAAAAGCATGGGCCAAATGACTTTCAGTCAAGAAAATTGGCATAGATTGGATTTTGGACAATTTGGACATTTGGATTTTAGACAAAAAAGGATTTTAAAAAAATCTTGTTCTACTTAGCTTTAATCATTATTATGAAAAGGAATTGAAACAATGGAATTAGACATTATTATAAAGAAATAGAGAGGAAGGTTAGGGCTGAAAACCTACAAAAAATTTAAATAGAGAGAGAGAGAGAGAGAGAGAAAGAGAGAGAGAGAAGATGAACTCAGGTAAAATCTACCAAAACCAAGAAGGAAGAGAGTAGTGTGCTAGGATGGTGTTTATATCATGACCTCTCTGTGATTCCCCTGACCTCATGTTCTGTAATAAAAATTAAATCAGTATTTGTGCTGTGATTGCTTCCAAAACGATTTGAAACACTTATAGATTAAAACAAATTAAGATACTTAAAATAAAAATCTCCATCATTCTTTAAAGAAAACAGTATTTGGTAATGAATTTGAGATAAAGCTTTCTTTTGTATAAAACAAACAGATATGTATGCATATCTATATTTATATATGATATAAAATATATACTTATATTTATATATAATATTTTTAAATTTATGATAAAATCATGCATAGAAATGGATTTCATTTGCAGGGACAAAACCCTTCTTGGAAGACAAAATTCACCAAATTATGCAATCCTTGCTTAAAGGATGGTGGGCAAAATCTTCAACCTATATATATATATATAGGCTGCTAATAAAAAAGAGAGCATTACATGACATCATTCGTCAAAAACAACATTATGCAAGAGAATCTGAAAGATATATATGTATATACGTATACATACATATGTACGTATAACTGAATCACTGTGCTGTACACTTGAAACAAACATAATCAAAACACATAAATAAAGGTATTGCTTTCTTTTTTTTTGTGGTACATGGGCCTCTCACTGTTGTGGCCTCTCCCGTTGTGGAGCACAGACTCTGGACGCGCAGGCTCAGCGGCCATGGCTCATGGGCCCAGCCGCTCCACAGCATGTGGGATCTTCCTGAACCGGGGCACAAACCTGCATCCCCTGCATCGGCAGGCGGACTCTCAACCACTGCGCCACCAGGGAAGCCCCCAAGGTATTGCTTTTAAAGTAAAAAACAAACAAACAAACATAGAACCTCTCTGTGGTCTTGGCTTTCCAGTGTTTAAAATTAGTATAGAAATCAAATGTAAGAAATTACACCACTGACTAACCAATATGGCCTTAGCAAATACTAGGGGTCAGGAGGAAGGTTTTGACATGTGTGGGATCTTAGTAAATTCACAATCGTTACATCCAATGGGTTTTGACCTTACTGATTGAAGGGATGGTTACAGGTTATCACAAATATGGTATTCTGTTGTGAAAGCTTGAGATGGTTGAATAAATTCAGCAGAACAGTATTCAAAGCACAATAAACAAAAAGTGAAAAATGGAAACTTGCAAAGAGGCCTTGAAACACCCTACAGGCTCACGTGGAAACGATGCTCATCACAGCTCGACACAGGCCGCACAGCACAGAACACAGCAGGACACACAGATGGCCTCCAAGTGTGAGAAAAATCTCTACGCCTGTATTACTTATTTGTAAAGTAAGAGAAGGGGGAAAATGACAATCTGAACTGGTAGAGGCCTTCAGGAACAGTGTCAGGAATAGATTCTTGAACAGAACCTTCAAAAAGATCAGGAATCTAGGAGGAAAAGAATAAATAAATATGAGTTGCAAATACAACAAATATAAACTAAGAGACAGAGAACACTTATACCACAGAAGTCCACCCACTGGAGTGAAGATTCAGAGCCACACATCAGGTTTCCCAACCTGGGGGTCTGGCAACAGGAGGAGGAATTCCTACAGAATCAGACTTTGAAGGCTAGCGAGATTTGATTGCAGGACGTTGGCCAGGCTAGGGGAACCAGAGACTCCACTCTTGGAGGGCACACACAAAGTAGTGTGTGCATCGGGACCCAAGGAAAGGAGCAGTGACCCCATAGGAGGCTGAACCAGACCTACCTGCTAGTGTTGGAGGGTCTCCTGCAGAGGCGGGGGGCAGCTGTGGCTCACCAAGAGACAAGGAAACTGGCAGCAGAAGTTCTGGGAAGTACTCCTTGCCTTGAGCCCACCAAGAGTTCACCATTAGCCCCACTAAAGAGCCGGGTAGGCTCCAGTGTTGGGTCACCTCAGGCCAAACAACCAACAGGGAGGGAACCCAGCCCCACCCATCAGCAGACAAGCTGATTTAAGTTTTACTGAGCTCTGCCCACCAGAGCAACACTCACATCTACCCACCACCAGTCCTTCCCATCAGGAAACTTCCACAAGCCTCTTAGATAGCCTCATCCACCAGAGGGCAGACAGCAGAAGCAAGAAGAACTACAATCCTGCAGTCTGTGGAACAAAAATCACATTCACAGAAAGGTACACAAGATGAGAAGGCAGAGAGCTATGTACCAGATGAAGGAACAAGATAAAACCCCAGAGAAACAACTAAAAGAAGTGGAGATAGGCAATCTTCCAGAAAAATAATTCAGAATAATGATAGCGAAGATGATCCAGGACCTCAGAAAAAGAATGGAGGCAAAGATCGAGAAGATGCAAGAAATGTTTAACAAAGACCTAGAAAAATGAAAGAACAAACAAACAGAGATGAAAAATAAAATAACTGAAATGAACAATACACTAGAAGGAATCAACAGAATAACTGAGGCAGAAGAACGGATAAGTGACCTGGAAGACAGAATGGTGGAATTCACTGCTGCGGAACAGAATAAAGAAAAAAGAATGAAAAGAAATGAATACAGCCTAAGAGGCCTCTGGGACAACATTAAACGCAACAACATTCACATGATAGGGGTCCCAAAAGGAGAAGAGAAAGGACCCGAGAAAATATTTGAAGAGATTATAGTTGAACACTTCCTTAACATGGGAAAGGAAATAGCCACCCAAGTCCAGGAAGCACAGAGAGTCCCAAACAGGATAAACCCAAGGAGAAACATGCCGAAACACTTAGTAATCAAATTGGCAAAAATTAAAGCCAAAGAAAAATGATTGAGAGCAACAAGGGAAAAATGACAAATAACATACAAGGGAACTCCCATAATGTTAACAGCTGATTTCTCAGCAGAAACTCTACAAGCCAGAAGGGAGTGGCATGATATACTTAAAGTGATGAAAGGGAAGAACCTACAACCAAGATTACTCTCCCCAGCAAGGATCTCGTTCAGATTCGATGGAGAAATCAAAAGCTTTACAGACAAACAAAAGATAACGGAATTCAGCACCACCAAACAGGCTCCACAGCAAATGCTAATGGAACTTCTCTAAGTGGGTAATACAAGACAAAAAAAGGACCTACAAAAACTAACCCAAAACAATTAAGAAAATGGTAATAGGAACATACATATCGATAATTACCTTAAACGTGAATGGACTAAATGCTCCAACCAAAAGACACAGGCTTGCTGAATGGATACAAAAACAAGACCCATATATATGCTGTCTACAAGAGACCCCCTTCAGACGTAGGGACACATACAGACTGAAACTGAGGGAATGGAAAAAGTTATTCCACGCAAATGGAAATCAAAAGAAAGCTGGAATAGCAATATTCATATCAGAAAAAGTAGACTTTAAAATAAAGAATGTTACAATATACAAGGAAGGACACTACATAATGATCAAAGGATCAATCCAAGAAGAAGATATAACAATTACAAATGTATATGCACCCAACATAGGAGCATCACAATACATAAGGCAACTGCTAACAGCTCTAAAAGAGGACATCGACAGTAATGCAATAATTCTGGGGGACTTTAACACCTCACGTACACCAATGGACAGATCACCCAAAATGAAAATAAATAAGGAAACAGAAACATTAAATGACACAATAGACCAGATAGATTTAATTGATATTTACAGGACATTCCATCCAAAAACAGCAGATTACAGTTTCTTCTCAAGTGCACACAGAACATTCTCCAGGATAGTTCACATCTTGGGTCACAAATCAAGCCTCAGTAAATTTTAGAAAATTGAAATCATATCAAGCATCTTTTCTGACCACAACGCAATGAGATTAGAAATCAATTACAGGGGAAAAAAATCGTAAAAAACACAAACACATGGAGACTAAACAGTATGTTACTAAATAACCAAGAGATCACTGAAGAAATCAAAGAGGAAATAAAAAAATACCTAGAGAGAAATGATAATGAAAACACGATGATCCAAAACCTATGGGATGCAGCAAAAGCAGTTCTAAGAAGGAAGTTTATAGCTATACAAGCCTACCTCAAGAAACAAGACAAATCTCAAATAAACAATCTAAGCTTACACCTAAAGGAACTAGAGAAAGAAGAACAAACAAAACCCAAAGTTAGTAGAAGGGAAGATATCGTAAAGATCAGAAAAGAAATAAATGAAATAGAAAGAAAGAAAACAATAGCAAAGATCAATAAAACTAAAAGCTGGTTCTTTGAGAAGATAAACAAAATTGATAAACCATTAGCCAGACTCATCAAGAAAAAGAGGGAGAGGACTCAAATTAATAAAATTAGAAATGAAAAAGAAGTTACAACAGACACAGCAGAAATACAAAGCAACCTAAGAGACTACTACAAGCAACTCTATGCCAATAAAATGGACAACCTGGAAGAAATGGAAAAATTCTTAGAAAGGTATAACCTTCCAAGACTGAACCAGGAAGAAACAGAAAATATGAACAGACCATCACAAGTAATGAAACTGAAACTGTGATTAAAAATCTTCCAGCAAAGAAAAGTCCAGGACCAGATGGCTTCACAGGTGAATTCTATCAAACATTTAGAGAAGAGCCAACACCCATTCTTCTCAAAATCTTCCAAAAAATTGCTGAGGAAGGAACACTCCCAAACTCATTCTATGAGGCCACCATCACCCTGACACCAAAACTAGACAAAGATACTACAAAAAAAGAAAATTACAGACCAATATCACTAATGAATATAGATGCAAAAATCCTCAACAGAATCCCACCACACATTAAGGAGCATACACCATGATCAAGTGGGATTTATACCAGAGATGCAAGGATTCTTCAATATATGCTGATCGATCAATGTGATACATCATATTAACAAATTGAAGAATAAAAACCATATGATCATCTCAATAGATGCAGAAAAAGCTTTTGACAAAATTCAACACCCATTTATGATAAAAACCTCCAGAAAGTGGGCATAGAGGGAACCTACTTCAACATAATAAAGGCCATATATGACAAACCCACAGCAAACATCATTCTTTTTTTTTTTTTTTTTTTTTTTTTTTTGGTACTCGGGCCTCTCACTGTTGTGGCCTCTCCCGTTGCGGAGCACAGGCTCCGGACGCACAGGCTCAGCGGCCATGGCTCACGGGCCCAGCCGCTCCACGGCATGTGGGATCTTCCCGGACCGGGGCACAAACCCGTATCCCCTGCATCGGCAGGCGGACTCTCAACCACTGCGCCACCAGGGAAGCCCGCAAACATCATTCTTTTTTTTTTTTTTTTTTTTTTTTTGTGGTACGCGGGCCTCTCACTGTTGTGGCCTCTCCCGTGGCAGAGCACAGGCTCCGGATGCACAGGCTCAGCGGCCATGGCTCACGGGCCCAGCCGCTCTGCGGTACGTGGGATCTTCCCGGACCGGGGCACAAACCCGTGTCCCCTGCATCGGCAGGTGGATTCTCGACCACTGCGCCACCAGGGAAGCCCAAACATCATTCTTAATGGTGAAAAACTGAAAGCATTTCCTCTAAGATCAGGAACAAGACAAGGATGTCCACTCTCACCACTATTATTCAACATAGTTTTGGAAGTCTTAGCCATGGCAATCAGAGAAGAAAAAGAAACAAAAGGAATATTAATTGGAAAAGAAGAAGTACAACTGTCACTATTTGCAGATGACATGATACCATGCATAGAGAATCCTAAAGATGCCACCAGGAAACTACTAGAGCTCATCAATGAATTTGGTAAAGTTGCAGGATACAAAATTAATGCACAGAAATCTCTTGCATTCCTATACACTATTGATGAAAAATCTGAAAGAGAAATTAAGGAAACACTCCCATTTACCACTGCAAAAAAAGAATAAAATACCTAGGAATAAACCTACCTAAGGAGACAAAAGACCTGTATGCAGAAACATATAAGACACTGATTAAATAAATTAAAGATGATACAGACAGATGGAGAGATATGCCATGTTCTTGGATTGGAAGAATCAATATTGTGAAATTGACTATACTACTGAAAGCAATCTACAGATTCAATGCAATCCCTATCAAATTACCAATGGCATTTTTTACAGAGCTAGAACAAAAAAATTTTTAATTTTTAAATATGGTACTGACACAAAAACAGAAATATACATCAATGGAGTAGGATAGAAAGTCCAGAGATAAACCCACGCACCTATGGTCAACTAATCTATGACAAAGGAGGCAAAGATATACAATGGAGAAAAGATAGTCTCTTCAATAAGTGGTGTGGGAAAAACTGGACAGCTACATTGAAAATAATGAAATTAGAACACTCCCTAACACCATACACAAAAATAAACTCAAAATGGATTAGAGACCTAAATGTAACACTAGGCACTATAAAACTTAGAGGAAAACATAGGAAGAACACTCTTTGATATAAATCACAGCAAGATATTTTTTGATCCACCTCCTAGAGTAATGGAAATAAAATAAAAAATAAACAAATGGGACCTAAGGAAACTTTTTTGCTCTGCTTTTGCAGAGCAAAGGAAACCATAAAGATGAAAAGACAACCCTCAGAATGGGAGAAAATATTTTCAGATGAATCATTGGACAAAGGATTAATCTCCAAAATATATAAACAGCTCATGCAGCTCTATATTAAAAAAAAACAACCCAATCAAAAAATGGGCAGAAGACCTAAATAGATATTTCTCCAAAGAAGACATACAGATGACCAAGAAGCACATGAATAGCTACTCAACATCACTAATTATTAGAGAATGTAAATCAAAACTACAATGAGGTATCACCTCACACCAGTCAGAATGGCCATCATCAGAAAATCTACAAACAACAAATGCTGGAGAGGGTGTGGAGAAAAGGGAACCCTCTTGCACTGTTGGTGGGAATGTAAATTGATACAGCCACTATGGAGAACAGTATGGTGGTTCCTTAAAGAACTAAAAATAGAACTACCATATGATCCAGCAATCCCACTACTGGGCATATACCCAGAGAAAACCATAATTCAAAAAAACACATGCACCCTAAAGTTCATTGCAGCACTATTTACAACAGGCAGGTCAGGGAAGCAAACTAAATTCCCATCAACAGATGAATGGATAAAGAAGATGTGGTACATATATACCATGGAAGATTACTCAGCCATAAAAAGGAATGAAATTGGGTCATTTGTAGAGACGTGGATGGATGTATAGACTGTCATACAGAGTGAAGTAAGTCAGAAGGAGACAAATATCGTATATTAACACATATATGTGGAACCTAGAAAATGGTACAGATGAACCGGTTTGCAGAGCAGAAACTGAAACACAGAAGTAGAAAGAAAACGTATGGACACCAAGGGGGGAAAGTGGCGGGGGGGGAGGTGGTGTGATGAATTGGGCGATTGGGACGGACATATCTACACTGATGTGTGTAAAATGGATGACTAATAAGAAAAAATAAATAAATAGAGAATAAACATTAAAAAAATAAGTAAATAGACCTAGAAAGCAGACTTGATCTGTAGGTATAATGAAGAACATGTGTATTTCTCCCTGAATGTCTGTAATGATTTCCCCTGGAGAGTGCTATGGACACTTGCTTACAGCACCCCTATAGACTACATAGCAGTTAGAATGGTCGTGTCAGCATAGAGAGGGTAAGTGTTTTCCCCAAAACCCCAATGAGTTAGCCATAGAGCGAAGATGAGCCTTCTCAGCCCCATGATTTCAAGGACTTTGATCATTTAATTGAGTCATGCTGCAGCTCCTAGGGGGCCTGGAGCTCTCCAGATGACTAGGCCGAAGCACACTGCCAACTTCTTGAGTGATGCTATTAAAATGCAGAGACTATGTGTGCAGAGTCCCTACCCTCACGGTCCCTGTACAGTTATTGTACGTTTTTATTGCTGAGAGATGGAAAGGGAAGATTTGACACACACACAAAAATCAAGTTGGGCAGAGCACTGCCTAGGTACTTAAAAATATATATATTCCTAGTGTTTAGTATCTAAATGCCTTACTGCATTTGTTTGTCTCTTGAGAAAACATTTGAGTGTAAAAGCTACATAAATGATATTCTGGAGATCCCTATATAAAACAATGAATTGCAATTGCCATCTCTTAGAAAACACAGAAGCAGAGGTACCTCTATTAGGTGGAATGCTCCCCACTTAACTAGAAGGATAGCACACCTCATTTACGATTCCCAGGAGCAAATGCATCCTACAGACAAAATCATGAAATCTGATGACCAAACTCTGTCATAAAATAAAGACAGTATTAACCATATTTGGTTATATGCAAAATAAAGTTTGAGCAAAAGGCTGAAATTATTCTGTGGGCTGGTAGAAGATAAATGTTTGTTGACTATTTAGAAGGGAAGCCAGTGGAAAATGGTTACCCATTTTTTAGTACATCAGGGAATTTTGGTAGAAAAATCACTGCTAATGCATTGATAATCTCCCACAGTTGCGGCCACTGGGTATGCTGCAGTCACTGCTGGGAGGCTGACCAGACCAATGAAGTGAAGTCAAACATAAGAGCCTCTCTCTGTTATCAGGTCCCATCTCTACTGTATAATCCAACACAGCATCCCAATTAAGTATACTTTTTTTCATTATAAACACAAAAGGATGTTACTTTTTTTCCCCATTTTACACTCTTGTAATGTTACTACTGTCAGGCTCATAAAAAACTTTTGTAGTTATTTGAAACCATAGGACTATGTAAACAAACAAAAAATTTTTCTTTTTGGAGTGTTAAAAATAAGTAGCTACTCAGCCATATAAAGGTAAATTATTTCAAGTGATTTAAAAATACAGTAATTTGACTGATTATCCCTAGCTAGATATATACTAATGGTGAAAAGAAACCCCAAAGAAATTGTTAGCTATTGAGTACTTATTTTGTTACTAATAACATTAGCATTGTTTTTCTGAAACTGATAACACATAAGATGAACAAATAAGTAATTATATTAATGTTATTAGGACCAAAATTTTCATCATAAGTGATCAGAGTTGCAAACATAAAATCAAGAAGTAAAAACTCCCTAACTTCTATATCAATGGCTATATCATGATGCTCATGGGGTATATTTTTTTCTTTAAAAATACTTATTTTCTAGCTCTGTCTATTGAAAGAGCCAAAGAAATGCACCCAGGAGCAAAGAGCTGGTTGTGATTTCTAAGTTTTCCTGTTACAAGGCTCTTTGGAGAAACGGCTGCTTCAGATCTGGTCCACGAAATAGACAAGATGAGCCTGGAACAACTTATCTCGCCAGAAAATAAGAGAATCTACGACCACAGAGGTTGTGTCTATAGGGCTTAAGATCCGTCCCCACGCACTAAAGATGGGACGGTTTGCTTTTCAGAATGAATAATAATTTTAAAGAATGTAAGGGTATCAAATATCTTATCATTCATGAGTTCAAAATGATACTGAAAAGAAAAACCACCACTGGTTGCTGCTGAGAGATGCTAGGAAACCAACAGTCTTTTAAAAATTGGAAAAAGAGTCTAACATGTACCTTGGTTTTCCTGTATGGTCCTGATCTTTCAAGACAAGGCTGGGCCAGGAGAAGATCAGGATTGGGGCAGAGTTTAGTAAGGTCTTTGGGTAGTCTCCAGGAACCAAACAAATATTTTCTCTTTCTCTAGGAGGACTCTTATCAAGGCAGCTATTGGGAAAAGTAGAAAATGATCTGTGATACCATCCAATAAGCCTCAAAAATTACTGGAACTCATAATCATATCAAGGTGGTGGGTATCATACCCTCTCCAGAACTGTTTGTGTTTTCTTCAGCATGTGCTGAGGTAGCCCAGAAATTCCACTGTGACACTGTCACACTCTCGGGTAAATATTTTTTTAGGTTTGGGTTTGGTGGTAAAGCTGCAAACATGATCAGAGTCTCATAAAATTTCAGGATGAGAAAAGTGGTCCAAGTAAACATCTGTTTTAAATCTTTTTAGTATTGCAGAACTCTTTGAATACATAATAGACACGGTGGAAAATGAAAACCACATACAGAACAATTCACATACGATTTTCAGGAGTTTGAAGAATCTCTGCTATTCATGGATTTATTTGGGGATATCAGTGGATTCCTGACTGGAACTTTTGGGTCCAGGAAGTAATATAAGATGGGCTTTAACGAAAGAAGCCGTCTAAGGATAAACAGCATCTTTCATGCAACACCTTCCAGGCTATCCTGAACATGGATGGGATCCCAGGAAGCGTTGTTCATATGGAGCTGTTCCAGGAGCTCAAAGATCATCAGGAGAGAGTAATCAACATGTATCCATCCAGGTGGAGATAGTAGGGAAAGAAGCAAACTCACCTCTTTTTCCTGTGCTAAAAACCTCAAGGTCCCTAGGCACAAAGAAGGAAGAGGGTGAACAGCAGGCGAGCTGCCAGGTTCTGATGTGTGCTTACACAGTTGCTGAGCATCTGCTGGATATAAGGAGGGTACCCACTCGGCAGGGATCCAAGCTCTGGTTTTGTGTAAATTCTCTTGTTTCCGATAAGACCTCTCTCCATCTGAGAATTTGCCCTGAGTGATGTACTTGCCAAGACCCCCTGGCACACAGGCTGCAGGGACCTAGGAAATGCTGCTGGCAAAGTCCAAAGTGAAGCTGAAAAGGATTATGGTGGTTTTCTGCCCATGGTCATGTGCTGGGCTTGGCAATCAGAAGGACAGTCTTGAGCATATAGGGATGAACCAAGATACAAAATACAAGTCCAAGTGAAGGAGGATGCAATTCAGAAGAAAGGAGGCTTTTATTGAGACGCTGCAGGAGGGAGCTCGAAGCCTACTTTCACAGAAGAGGAACAGAATTGTATTTCCTTCCCACCAAGTGAAGCCAGGAAAATGGCAGCCTTATGCCAAAGAGAGGAAAGTGAACTCTTTCTAAGGATTAGTTCTGAAAGCCTTTCACAGACAGTCCAATGAAATAAGAATGGCCTAATAAGAACGGTTAAACCATTTCAGACTTTCTGATTGACATTATAGGTAAAGCTGCTCGCTACTTTCTCTGTGCATTGCCCAAGGAAGGAGCATTCTAGAAAGGTTCAAGCTATTTACAAATAGTGTGCACATTCTTTGTTGTTCCTCAGTCCTTTAAGGACCCTGCAGGACTATAGCACATATCACCTGGATTTTCACAAAGCATCATGAATCATGCAAGTATAAAATGCAAGACAGGATAACTTTCACTTTAAGACGGTTAGTTAATTTTTTTAATATAGTTCACACTGCCTTTGATAACTTTGATAACTGAGAGAATGGAAACTCAGGCCCAAGTGGAAATGGGATTCTGAGTTTAACTTCCCTGGGCAATGAGAAGTCGGATTGTGTGTGGCATCTATGGCACGGATGCATCAGGATCACACAGTTTGGCCTCAAAGAGTAAAACGAATGCAGGAAGACCTTTGTTCACTCTGATTTGTTAGTGAAATGAATCTGGAGCATCTTTCTTATGCCCAGTCCTTCAGGTTAAATGCACACTGAAAATAACCCTTCCTCCTCTTGACCAGGGAAATTAGGAAGATGTTATGTGAGGAATCCATTCACGGCTTTGGAGATAGGATAGGTAGCAGGATAGAATAGTGTTGAAAGTGTAGGGTTCAACAGGCAATGCTGGGGTTATGAAACCAACAGAAAAAAAACAAGCATCATTTTCTTTTACTGCTCTGTTGAGACCCCTTCCTGAGAAAATGAGCCAGGTCTGTGATTCTGGAACTGGGTTGTTCCTGTGAAATGTGTTCACCCGGGGCCTCGAAGAGCAGGTGAGAAGGAGAGGTGCTGCCAACATACATGCTTTGTCGTTTAGAGCTGCCCAGGGAGCAATTACAAACACACACCTGCAAATTACAAGGCAAAAGCTTCCCCAATGATGTGCGGTGAGACGCGCAGGACCTGAGTTCTCAAGCGTCCCCTTCCTAGGAATGCTTCCAGGTAGAACACTGTCTCCCTTGGAGGATGGTGTCCCCAGGCTAGGAAGTTGGCCCACAGAGTGTGTATGATTACCCTTAAGAACCTGAGACGTTTAGAGGTAAGAACAAGAGCATGTGAGTGTGAGAATAAAGACAGCCAGGTTATCTGCTAACATGGATCCCACGCTTCATACAAGTCTGGGAGCTAGTGACAGTTCAGGCCTTCCTTTCAGCAGCTGGGGAAGGAAGTCATAATGATAAGAGAGCTTATGACCATTTTGTGGAAACACTGTGGTCTCAGTGAGGGAGAAACAGCAGAGAATTTTTTCTGTGTCCCCAGCAATACAAGTTGTCGTTGTCTATAGTTCTTCCTCAAGATTTGTATAAACCTCATGCACACATTTAATGGAGCAATGGTGAGTGTCTACAAGGCACCACGCCAGGTGCAGGGGCAGTTGGTGGCCCGGTGAGACCACCTGAGTTGTCACAAGGAGGCATGTGGACATAGCTAACCTGCTTCCTCTCCCACCAGCCTCGGCTCTTTATAGCCCTGTTATTTTGACATTGGAGAAAACTAATGCTCAAGGTTGGAGGAAGGCAGAGACCAAGGTCGTCCACTGTCCCTTGGGATAGTTCCATGGAGAGCCATCTTGAGCCATTACAATGGGAAGCCTCAACTCAGGAGGGCAAAGCACACTTGTCACAAACATTTTTTTATTAGCATCTTTATTGGAGTAGAATTGCTATACAATGGTGTGTTAGTTTCTGCTGTATAACAAAGCGAATCAGCTATACATATATCACCATATCTCCTCCCTCTTGTGTCTCCCTCCCATCATCCCTATCCCACCCCTCTAGGTGGTCACAAAGAACCAAGCTGATCTCCCTGTATCACATTTTGATAATCGGCTTCAAAGGACCTGAGGGAAACCAACACAATGGGAACCTTGCAAACTCGGGTGAACTTGATTCCCTGGCTGTCTTTCCATTTTGCTGCCTAGATGGTCATTTAATCAGCTTTCCCACCCCCCTCACTCCAAGGGGCTGTCTTCATGTACCCAACACTGTTGTGGATGCCCTGCAACCATCTCACAAGACCTGGCTTCCCTGACCCGTTGTCAGAGTCGGTCAGCTGTGAGCAGGGCTGGCTGAGCAGACAAAAGGAGAGTGAAAAAGTTATGGAATTGCTGATTTCTTCAGAAATCATCCAAGGTTCTCTCTGGTTTCTTAAGAGGATTTCACTGAATACACACATTTATTTTAAGCATTTTTAAAGTTTATTCTTGCAGATCAGTACATCATCTTAAGATCTCACTTTTGCCCAGTGACATAAGGTAGAAAATGGAAAAATGACCATAAAATGAGAGAAAACGGAGGATGCCAGAATTCTCCACCTTCACCTTTGCCCAGTTCATATTACATTTTAACATCATTACAGGGTCTATAATTTCAAGAAATTCATGACATGTAGTCTTTCATCACTAATTATTATTTTTATTTACTTTGTTAAATATTTTTTAAAGACAATGTAGTAATATGAGGTAAATAGATAATCAACAAGGACCTACTGTATAGTGCAGGGGACTCTACTCAATATTCTGTAATAACCTATATGGGAAAAGAATCTGAAAAAGAATGGATATATGGACTCCATCTTGTGAGAGAACCAGAATCACAACTAACTGCTGAAAAATCATCAACAGGAAGACACTGGAACTCACCAAAAAAGACACTCCACATCCAAAGACAAAAGAGAAGCCACAATGAGACGGTAGGAGGGGCGCAATCACAATAAAATCATCCCATAACTGCAGGGTGGGTGACTCACAAACTGGAGAACACTTATACCACGGAGGTCCACCCACTGGAGTGAATGTTCTGAGCCCCACGTCAGGCTTTCCAACCTGGGGATCTGGCAACGGGAGGAGGATATCCTGGAGAATCAGACTTTGAAGGCTAGCGGGATTTGATTGCAGGACTTTGACAGGACTGGGGGAAACAGAGACTTCACTCTTGGAGGGCACACACAAAGTAGTGTGTGCATCGGGACCCAGGGAAAGGAGCAGTGACCCCATAGGAGACTGGACCAGACCTACCTGCTAGTGTTGAAGGCTCTCCTGCACAGGCGGGGGTGGCTGTGGCTCACCGTGGGGACAAGGAAACTGGCAGCAGAAGTTCTGGGAAGTACTCCTTGGAGTGAGCCCTCCCAGAGTCCACCATTAGCCCCACCAAAGAGCCTGGTAGGCTCCAGTGTTGTGTCGTCTCAGGCCAAACAACCAACAGGGAGGGAACCCAGCCCCACCCATCAGTAGACAAGAGGATTAAAGTTTTACTGAGCTCTGCCCACCAGAGCAACACCCAGCTGTACCCAGCACCAGTCCCTCCCATCAGGAAGCTTGCACAACCCTATTAGATAGCCTCATCCACCAGAGGGCAGGCAGCAGAAGCAAGAAGAACTACAGTCTTGCAGCCTGTGGAACAAAAACCACATTCACAGAAAGATAGACAAGATGTAAAGGCAGAGGGCTATGTACCAGATGAAGGAACAAGATAAAACCCCAGAAAAACAACTAAAAGAAGTGGAGATAGGCAACCTTCCAGAAAAAGAATTCAAAATAAAGATAGTGAAGATGATCCAGGACCTCAGAAAAAGAATGGAGGCAAAGATCGAGAAGATGCAAGAAATGTTTAACAAAGACCTAGAAGAATGAAAGAACAAACACCTAGAGAATTAAAGAACAAACAAACAGAGATGAACAATAAAATAACTGAAATGAAAAATAACTAGAAGGAATCAATATGCAGAATAACTGAGGTAGAAGAATGGATAATCGACCTGGAAGACAGAATGGTGGAATTCACTGCTGCAGAACAGAATAAAGAAAAAAGAATGAAAAGAAATGAAGACAGCCTAAGAGACCTCTGGGACAACATTAAATGCAACAATATTCGCATGATGGGGGTCCCGAAAGGAGAAGAGAGAGAGAAAGGACCCGAGAAAATATTTGAAGAGATTATAGTCGAAAACTTCACTAACATGGGAAAGGAAATAGACACCCAAGCACTGACAGTCCCATACAAGATAAACCCAAGGAGAAACATGCCATGACACATAGTAATCAAAATGACAAAAATTAAAGCCAAAGAAAAATTACTGAAAGCAACAAGGGAAAAATGACAAATAACATACAAGGGAACTCCCATAGTGTTAACAGCTGATTTCTCAGCAGAAACTCTACAAGCCAGAAGGGAGTGTCATGATATACTTAAAGTGATGAAAGGGAAGAACCTACAACCAAGATCACTCTACCCAGCAATGATCTCATTCAGATTCGATGGAGAAATCAAAAGCTTTACAGACAAACAAAAGATAACAGAATTCAGCACCACCAAACAGGCTCTACAACAAATGCTAAAGGAACTTCTCTAAGTGGGAAACACAAGACAAGAAAAGGACCTACAAAAATAAACCCCAAACCATTAAGAAAATGGTAATAGGAACATACATATCGATAATTACCTTAAATGTGAATGGATTAAATGTTCCAACCAAAAGACACAGGCTTGCTAAATGGATACAAAAACAAGACCCATATAAATATGCTGTCTACAAGAGACCCACTTCAGACCTAGGGACACATACAGACTGAAAGTGAGGTGATGGAATAAGATATTACATGAAAATGGAAGTAAAAGGAAGCTAGAGTAGCTATAATCAGACAAAATAGACTTTAAAATAAAGAATGTTACAAAATACAAGGAAGGACACTACATAATGATCAAGGGATCAATCCAAGAAGAAGATATAACAATTACAAATGTATATGCACCCAGCATAGGAGCACCACTATACATAAGGCAACTGTTAACAGCTCTAAAAGAGGAACATCGACAGTAACGCAATAATACTGGGGGACTTTAACACCTCACGTACACCAATGGACAGATCATCCAAACTAAAGTTAATAAGGAAACACAATCTTTAAATAACACAATAGACCAGATAGATTTAATCCAAAACCAGATTACACTTTCTTCTCAAGTGTGCATGGAACATTCTGCAGGGTCGATCACATCTTGGGTCACAAATCAAGCCTCAGTAAATTTTAGAAAATTGAAATCATATCAAGCATCTTTTCTGACCACAACGCAATGAGATTAGACATAAATTACAAGGAAAAAAATGTAAAAAACACAAACATATGTAACCTAAACAGTACGTTACTAAATAACCAAGAGAACGCTGAGGAAATCAAAAACTACCTAGAGAGAAATGACAATGAAAATATGATGATCCAAAACCTATGGGATGCAGAAAAAGCAGTTCTAAGAGGGAAGTTTATAGCTATACAAGCCTACCTCAAGAAACAAGACAAATCTCAAATAAACAATCTAAGCTTACACCTAAAGGAACTAGAGAAAGAAGAACAAACAAAACCCAAAGTTAGTAGAAGGAAAGATATCGTAAAGATTAGAAAAGAAATAAATGAAATAGAAAGAAAGAAAACAATAGCAAAGATCAATAAAACTAAAAGCTGGTTCTTTGAGAAGATAAACAAAATTGATAAACCATTAGCCAGACTCATCAAGAAAAAGAGGGAGAGGACTCAAATCATTAAAATTAGAAATGAAAAAGGAGATGTTACAACAGACACAGCAGAAATACAAAGCATCCTAAGATACTACTACAAGCAACTCTATGCCAATAAAATAGACAACCTGGAAGAAATGGACAAATTCTTAGAAAGGTATAACCTTCCAAGACTGAACCAGGAAGAATCAGAAAATATGAACAGACCAATCACAAGTAATGAAACTGAAGCTGTGATTTAAAATCTTCCAGCAAAGAAAAGTCTAGGACCAGATGGCTTCGCAGGTGAATTCTATCAAACATTTAGAGAAGATCCAACACCCATCCTTCTCAAAATCTTCCAAAAAATTGCAGAGCAAGGAATACTCTGAAACTCATTCTATGAGGCCACCATCACCTTGTTACCAAAACCAGAGAAAGATACTACCAAAAAAAAAAAAAAAAAAATTACAGACCAATATCACTAGTGAATATAGATGCAAAAATCCTCAACAAAATACTATCAAACAGAATCCCACAACACATTAAAAGGATCATACACCATGATCAAGTGGGATTTATCCCAGGGAGGCAAGGATTCCTCAATATAGGCAAATCGATCAATGTGATACACCATATTAACAAATTGAAGAATAAAAACCATATGATCATCTCAATAGATGCAGAAAAAGCTTTTGACAAAATTCAACACCCAGAGCATCACCGTGCTGCGCAATTCTCGGCGGTCCGAGCGCGTGTTTGCTGCCTCGTATTTCCACCATTTAGCAGCCATGATAAGCGCCAGCCGAGCCGCAGTAGCCCGTCTTGTCGGCACCGCAGCCTCCCGGGGCCTCACAGCCACCCGCCACCAGGATGGCTGGAATGGCTTTAGTCATGAAGCTTTTAGAATTGTTTCAAGGCGGGACTATGCATCAGAAGCAATAAAGGGAGCAGTTGTTGGTATTGATTTGGTTATTACCAACTCCTGTGTGGCAGTTATGGAAGGTAAACAAGCAGAGGTGCTAGAGAATGCTGAAGGTGCCAGAACCACCCCTTCAGTTGTAGCCTTTACAGCAGATGGCGAGCGACTTATTGGCATGCCAGCCAAGTGACAGGCTGTCGCCAACCCAAACAACACATTCTATGCTACCAAGCGTCTCATTGGCCGGCGACATGATGACCCAGAAGTTCAAAAAGACATTAAAAATGTTCCTTTTAAAATTGTCCGTGCCTCTAATGGTGATGCCCGGGTTGAAGCTCATGAAAAACTCTATTCCCCAAGTCAGAATGGAGCATTTGTGTTGATGAAAATGAAAGAGACTGCAGAAAATTACTTGGGGCACACAGCAAAAAATGCTGTGATCACCGTCCCAGCGTATTTCAATGACTCTCAGAGACAGGCCACTAAGGATGCTGGCCAGATATCTGGACTAAATGTGCTTCGGGTAATTAATGAACCCACAGCGGCTGCTCTGGCCTATGGTCTAGACACATGAGAAGACAAAATCATTGCTGTATATGATTTAGGTGGTGGAACTTTTGATATTTCCATACTGGAAATTTAGAAAGGAGTATTTGAGGTGAAATCCACCAATGGAGACACTTTTTTAGGTGGTGAAGACTTTGACCAGGCCTTGCTGCGTCACATTGTGAAGGAGTTCAAAAGAGAGACAGGGGTTGATTTGACCAAAGACAACATGGCACTTCAAAGGGTTCAGGAAGCCGCTGAGAAGGCCAAGTGTGAACTCTCTTCATCTGTGCAGACTGACATCAATTTGCCATACCTTACAATGGATGCTTCTGGACCCAAGCACTTGAATATGAAGCTGACCCGGGCTCAGTTTGAGGGGACTGTTACTGATCTAATAAGAAGGACCATAGTTCCATGCCAAAAAGCCATGCAAGATGCAGAAGTCAACAAAAGTGACATAGGAGAAGTGATTCTGGTTGGTGGCATGACTAGGATGCCTAAGGTTCAGCAGACTGTGCAGGATCTCTTTGGCCGAGCCCCAAGTAAAGCTGTCAATCCTGATGAGGCTGTGGCCATTGGAGCTGCCATTCAGGGAGGTGTGTTGGCTGGTGATGTCACAGATGTGCTACTCTTGGATGTCACTCCCCTGTCTCTGGGTATTGAGACTCTGGGAGGTGTCTTCACCAAGCTTATTAACAGGAACACCACTATTCCAACCAAGAAGAGCCAGGTGTTTTCTACAGCTGCTGATGGACAGACTCAGGTGGAGATTAAAGTGTGTCAGGGTGAGAGAGATGGCTGGAGACAACAAACTTCTTGGACAGTTTACTTTGATTGGGATTCCCCCAGCCCCTCGTGGAGTCCCTCAGATTGAAGTTACATTTGACATTGATGCCAATGGGATTGTACATGCTTCTGCCAAAGATAAGGGTACAGGACGTGAGCAGCAGATTGTGATCCAGTCTTCCGGTGGGTTAAGCAAAGATGATATTGAAAATATGGTTAAAAATGCAGAGAAGTATGCTGAGGAAGACCGGTGAAAGAAGGAACGAGTTGAAGCAGTTAATATGGCTGAAGGAATCATTCATGACACAGAAACCAAGATGGAAGAATTCAAGGACCAATTGCCTGCTGATGAGTGCCACAAGCTAAAAGAAGAGATTTCCAAAATGAGGGAGCTCCTCGCTCGAAAAGACAGTGAAACAGGAGAAAATATAAGGCAGGCAGCATCTTCCCTTCAGCAAGCATCATTGAAGCTTTTCGAAATGGCATACAAAAAGATGGCATCTGAGCAGGGAGGCTCTGGAAGTTCTGGCACTGGGGAGCAAAAGGAAGATCAAAAGGAAGAGAAATAGTAACAGCAGTAAATTTTTGAGTCAAAAGGACAACATATTATGATGCTTGGGAGTGAAGGGATTTCCTGAGCTAAAATGGGCAAAATTTCAGTCTTCTACTGTGTTTTTGCAGTACTCTCTATATAATTTCCTGAATATGTAAATTTAGTGACCATTAGCTAATGATCATTTAACAAGTGATAATTCCCAACAGTACACAGTTCACAGTATTCTGTCCCTAGCCTGTCATTCTTTTTCAGCTGCATGTAAAATGGGGGAAAGAAGATATATTGATCATTCTAAAGATTTAACGTTGTTTTGTGCTGAAGTAGCTGTATTTTCAAAGGGGTGAAACTATTCCACACACTGAAGACAGGTCTGGAATGAGACCATAGGGGGATGAGATCCTTCTAGTTACCTAAGTACTGCTGTACCAGCCTGTGTGTATATGGAGTTCTTCAACTGAGGCCTTGCAAGGCAAGGCAGCTGTGCCATGTTGGGAGGTAGGGCAGGGGAAGCTAAATCAGTGGAAAACTAAGCTAGCTATTTATGTGAGGTCTAGCTTCTAAAACACAAGTCTCCCAAAATTTCTGAAGGCATACATTCCTAGCTACCCTTTGGCCTGTGTCTGGTACCTGTATCCCTGATGACTGTTTTTGATCCATTCTGGATTTTAAAAAAATAAATAAATAGGAAAAGCAAAAAAAAAAAAAAAAAAAAAAAAAAATTCAACACCCATTTATGATAAAAGCGCTCCAGAAAGTGGGCATAGAGGGAAGCTACCTCAACATAATAAAGGCCATATATGACAAACCCACAGCAAACATCATTCTCAATGGTGAAAAACTGAAAACATTTCCTCTAAGATTAGGAAAAAGACAAAGATATCCACTCTCGCCACTATTATTCAACATAGTTTTGGAAGTCCTAGCCACGGCAGTCAGAGAAGAATAAGAAATAAAAGGAATACAAATAGGAAAAGAAGAAGTACAACTGTCACTGTGCAGATGACATGATACCATGCATAGAGAATCCTAAAGATGCCACCAGAAAACTACTAGAGCTCATCAATGAATTTGGTAAAGTTGCAGGATACAAAATTAATGCACAGAAATCTCTTGCATTCCTATACACTATTGATGAAAAATCTGAAAGAGAAATTAAAGAAACATTCCCATTTACCATTGCAACAAAAAGAATAAAATACCTAGGAATAAACCTACCTAAGGAGACAAAGGCCTGTATGCAGAAAACTATAAGACACTGATTAAATAAATTAAAGATGATACAGACAGATGGAGAAATATACCATATTCTTGGATTGGAAGAATCAATATTCAAAAATTCAAAAAAAAAGAAAAGAATGGATATATGTATATGTATAACTGAATGCATTTGTTGATTGTAGATCAACTACTGAATCACTTTGCTGTACACCTGAAACTAACACATTGTAAGTCAACTATACACCATATAAAATAAAAATTAAATTAAAAAATAAATAAAAATTTTTAAAATAGAAAAGAAGATGGGAAATAATCTAAAACCCCACTGGCCATGCTCTACAATTTCCAACCTTTGTCTGCCTCTCCACATATTTTATTTAGACACAACCATAGGCTATGCCTGACCTTGTAATCATTTATTGTTTACTTAATATTACAACAAATTATATTACAAAAAGTCCTATATTGCCTCATAGTCCTTTCTCTTTTTAAAAAAATATTTATCTATCTATCTATTTATTTGTTTATTTGGCTGTGCCAGCCCTTAGATGCAGCATGCAAACTCTTAGTTATGGAGTGCTGTATCTAGTCCCTGATCAGGGATCAAACCCGGGCCCCCTGCATTAGGATCGTGGAGTCTTAGCCACTGGACCACCAGGGAAGTCCCTCACAGTCATTTGTTAATTCTAATATCATTTACATTCACCTGTGTATACTCCCATATCATTCTGCTTTCATGGGACAATGCCATGCATGTTGGGTGTTCTGGAAGCTTACTTTTCCTTTCTCTTTTCCCCTCCTCCTTTTCCTGTCCTTGTCAAACTGCTGACCCAGCAACTAGCCCCCAATTTAGCTTTCTTACCAACGTCATGTGAGTTCTTCCCTGCTTCCCTCCAAGCTCATAAAATATAATCAGACACACACATAGTCCTCTGGCTTTGTTTTACAAAAATGGAATATTACTTTGCATCTTCTTTTCCTGCTCAGTACAGATCTAATTCATTGTTTGTGATGGTTTTATAAAACTCCATGGAGTGGATGTCTCATAAATTATTGAACAACTTCTCTATTCATAGTTGTATACAATGTTTACGAATTTTTTAACTCTACAAATAACATCTTATATAAACATTTTATACATCTGGCCTTATGATATGTTGATACTTTTTTTCTGTGGAAAATATTTCCATGGGAGGGATTGCAATTTATTTTATTTTTAATAGGTATTGCCACATTGCTTTCCCCCAAAGGCTATAAATATTCACATTTCCACCAGCAAATTAGAGAGCATGCTCTTTTCTTCATGTCTGCAGCAAAAGGCTTTTCCATTTTTTTTTAAGGCTCTTCCTTAAACCTGGCATTATGGATGTAAATCATTTAGTCACTGTTAATTTAACTTGCAATTTTCACACTACTTGTGACTTTGAATGTCCTTTCGTTACATATGTCAAATATTTGGAGTTGCTTTCTTGTGAATTGCTTGTTCATACCCTTTGCTCACTTTTCTATTGAGTTGTAGGTCTTTTTCTTGTCAATTTGTAAGAGCTCTTTGTATAGTATAATTTTATTTTGCCATCAGATTTCAAATATAATTTCTATTTACCTATATTGTATCTTCTCCTACATAGAAGTTTTAAAGTTTTATGTAAATATACCTATTTTTCCTTAACAGCTTCTGAATTTCCTGCTTTGGTTAGGAAGGTAATCTCAATTTTGCATGTGATCTCTTAGATTTATTTTCCCAGAGGAAATGGCTATGTTTACATTTCAGTCTTTGGTCCATCTGGAATTTAGATGTCCATGTGATTTGAGATTGGGGCACAATTTTACTTTCTTTCACACAGGTAGGCAGTTGTGATAGCACATTGACTAAATGAACCATTTTCCCACAGAATTAAAAAATCACATTTGCTTATTTTACATTCTTGTATATACTTGGGTGCTTTTTAGCTTAACTAACTATGTTGTTTCACTGATCTATGTTTCTATCTCCAAACCATTGCCATATTTATTTGATTGGATGCTTTATATAGTTCTCTAGTTCCTTCCCTTCTTTAAAAAGCAAAGCAAAACAAACCAAAAAACGTTTCTACTTTTCTATTGGTATTTATTTTCCCCTTTAAACTTTTATATGATTTTATGTAATAACTTTAAAAAACACTGTTGGGATTTGCATTGCTTAGATATATTTCAGGTGATGTAATTAAGAGCCAAAGTAACTGTGACTTGAACAAGACAGGAGTTTTGGTTTTGTTTGTACTTTTCTTGCCAAAAATGCCAAATATAAGCAGTCTAGGGTCGGTGTGTCAGATTTAAGTGTAAGATACCAAGGTTTTTTCCATCTTCCATTTTACCATCTGCATAGTACAGGTTGGTGTGCTACTCACCTACATTCCAGTAGAAAAGGGAAAATGGGCCAGGAGAGGTCAACCCCATCCCCACTTCCTTTTAAGAATGGAAGTTTCACATACAGCAGTTCCCTGTTATCCAGAGGGGATACGTTCCAAGACCTCCAGTGGATGCCTGAAACTGGGGATAGTACCAAACCCTAAATATACTATGCTTGTTCCTATACATACATACCTATGATAAATTTAATTCATAAATTAGACACTGTAAGAGACTAACAACAATAACTAATAATAAAATAGAATTATAACACTATACTATAATAACAGGTATGTGAATGTGGTCTCAAAGTACCTTACTGTACCAACATAATGCCTTTTCTGTCTTAACTAAGCACTTATCATGCACCGTGGCCGTAACTTTTGTGGTTTGGGGTGTGACAGCAAAACTAGCACAAATTTCTCAGGACTTCCTTAGCAGTCCAATGGTTAAGACTTCGAGCTTCCACTGCAGGGGAGCTCAGGTTCGATCCCTGGTTGGGGAAGTAAGATCCTGCATGCCGCACTGTGGCCAAAAGAAAAAAAAAGAAACTAGCACAAATGTCTTCTTCCTTCACAATTTCATGGATAGAAGATTTGTTTTTACTGTAAATCTTAGCAGCCTCAGCACATGATTTTTTCATTCCTTATTAAGTCAAGAACTTGCCCCTTTTCACTTAAAGGAAGCACTTCATAGCTTCTCTTTGGCATATCCAAATCGCCAGCATCAATATGCTTGTGCTTTGGGGCCACTATTGAGTAAAATAAGGGTCACTTGAACACAAGCACAGCGATAAGGGTGACAGTTGATTGGATCACCCAGGTGGCTACTAAGAGACTAATGGGCAAGGTGCACTGGACAAAGGGATGGTTCACATCCAGTTGGGATGGCTTGAGATTTCATCCCACTGCTGAGAACGGTGAGAAATTTAAAACTTATGACTTGTGTATTTCTGGAATTTTCCATTTATTTTCAGACCGTGGTTGACTGTGGGTAACTTAAACCACGGAAGGTGAAACCGCGGATAAGGGAGAACTATTGCTCAACTTCCATCTGCATCACACTGGTCTGAACTTGATCACATGACTGCACCCCATTGCAAGGGAAGCAAAGGATACTGTGATGCTGTAATTTGTAATAAGAAATATACATTTGGTCGTTGTCCCCATCCCTGACACAAGGCTTCTAAAACCCTTGTAAATTCCCAAATGATAAGAGTGCCAGAAGCATCTTCTGTTCTTTTGAGGTGACCCTGGGTGCGCTCCTGGTGGCTCCTGGCTGGGGGCTGGTCAACAGCAAGACCAAGCCATGATTAGACGCTTGGAATTTTCAACCCCGCCCCCAATTCTCTAGAGAGAGACGAGGGACTAGAAATGGAGTTAATAATTGCTCATGACTACGTGAGGAAGCCTCCACAAATCCCAACAGTATGGGATTTGGGGAGCTTGCAGGTGGGTGAATGCAGCCGTTTACCAGGAGGGTGATGCACCCCAACTCCATGGGGACAGAAGCTCCTGTGCTCTGGACCTTCCCAGATCTCACCCTACGTATCTCTCTATCTGGCTGTCCTCTGTATCCTTCAGCATATCCTTTAGTAAATTGGTAAATGCGTTTCTGAGTTCTGTGAGCTGCTCTAGCAGATAATCAAATCCAAGGGGGAGGAAGTCATGGGAACCTCCGATTTGTAGCAGGTTGCACAGAAGTTGTGGGTAACCTGGGGATCTACTACTTGCAGTGACTTCGGAAGTGGGGAGCAGTCTCTCGTGAGACTGAGTCCTTAACCTGTAGGATCTGACGCCATCTCCAGGTAAATAGTGTCAGAATTGACTTAAATTGTAGCACACCCAGCTGGTGTCATGAGAATTGCTTAGTGTGGGAAAACTTCCTACACATTTGGTGACCAGAAGTGTCAGAAGTGAAGTGTTCCATGTGAAAGTAAAGGAGAAAGAGGAGGAGAACTGTGGGTTTTTCCAGAACACTGGCAAATACAGTGTTATTACAAATAGCCCTGGGTTCTTACTAAGGGAGGAAGGAGAATGGACCCTGGAAGATGAATCCTTCTCTACCATGGGATTCTAACTGGAATTGCATTAACCATGAAGTATAGTAGTAACATAAAATTGTAAAGATATAAATTTTATGGAATTAAATTTTTCTAATTCAAAAAGTTTATGCCTTCTCATTATTCAGCATTTGTTTTACCTTCTTCAATATGATTTTATCACTTCCTTTATTTAGACCTCTACCTTTCATTTTGCATTTATTTCCAGCTCTTGTTAATTTTTTGGAAATATTGTAAACAAAATAATTATTTTTTCTATTTTCATTTGCAGGTCTTTATTGCTAATATAAAGAAAAACTGTTGAATTTTGTATTTTTAACATGCATCCAATTTTTCTTTTTCATTAAAGCTGCTTTTTAAAGAGAATCTTTGGGGGTTTTCTAGGTGTAAAATTACATTGTCAGTGAATATAGATGTTATATTGCTTCTTTTCCAATGTTCTTGTGAATTATTTTATTGCCTTGTTACTGCATTTACTAGAACCTATAACATCATATGGGTTAATAACACAGATAGAAGGAATGCTATGATATTTATGATTTTAACTGAAATGTTTTTGCTTCATCATTTGAAATATTTTCTGTTGGTTTTTGATAGGTCAGTTTTTCAAATCATCATCAAGTGGTCACCATTTATTATTAATTTATTCATAGTTTTTTTTAAGAATGACTATTAGGTTTCCTAAGTGTCTTTTTAGGATTTATTGATATGAACATATTTTCCCTTAATTTATTGATGTTATGAATTATGTTGACAGATTTTGTAGTATTGAAGCATCCATGCAATGCATGTATAAATCCAAATTGGCCATAGTGTATTAATGTTTGGAAACATGAAAAATATTGAAGTATATTTGCTATATTTTTGTTTATAATTTTGTTTCTATAGTCATATACAATATTGCATGAAATTTTTAAAAGATTAGTTGGTGTATTTAAAAATAATTACCTTTACCAGAAGATACTAAAATCATGCCAGCTTCATAACTTTAGTTATGGGGGCCTTTCCATCTTTTCTTACGGTTTAGAGTTGAGAGTTTAAGGAAGAATAAAACCATCTGGACATGATGTTACTAAAGGTTAGTAACAATAGCTCTTTAAACACCTTTCCAAGCCTCTGTGTCAATTACTCTGTGGCTGTTCTCTACTTTATCTTGGGTCAGTTTCGGTAATGTATAGTACATAGAAAGTATTTCCTCTAGATTTTCAAATTTGTTATCAAGAAGTTGTATGAGGTATTACACGGTTGTTGTTTTTTAAATTTCTTCTCTGTCTGTGGTTGTGTTTTTCCTTATTCCTAATCAAGCATATCTTTTGCCCATTTTTATTTCAACATTAAAAAAATGTTATAATTAAATTCATAAGGGTTTGGTATTTTCACTAAACTAGCCTTTGGATTTAGTTATTCTTTAATTATTTAGTTATTCTATTTTTTGTTTATTATTATCCCACTTTTATCTTACCTCTTCATATTTTCTTTTGGTTGATCTTATTTTTGTTTTTCTAATTTTCTATAATACAAAGTTTCATTGCTAGTAATCTTTCTTTCTTAAATAAAACATTTCAGTTTCTAAATTTTCTTCTGAGTACAACTTATTCTGCCTTTCAGTGTTGATTGCCTCGTTCCAAAATTTGTCTAAGGCTATATTTCTTTTTCTTTTCTTTTTTTTTTTTTTTTTTGATGGTATGCGGGCCTGTCACTGCTGTGGCCTCTCCCATTGCCGAGCACAGGCTCCGGACGCACAGGCTCAGCGGCCATGGCTCACGGGCCCAGCCGCTCCGCGGCATGTGGGATCTTCCCGGACCGGGGCACGAACCCGTGTCCCCTGCATCGGCAGGCGGACTCTCAACCACTGCGCCACCAGGGAAGCCCTAAGGTTATATTTCTTAATTTCTAGGTACTCATTTTATCATCTTGTATTATTTATTCTAACACTTGAATAATAAGAAATATGGATTTTCAAATCTTTCTTTGTTCCATCAACTTAGAAAATAATTTTTACTATCTATATAAGGGTTATGGGTTCATAAGTTTCTTTATGTTTTCAATTTTTGTCTGTTACTTATGACTGATTTTAAAAGGGTTGTATTAAAATCTCTGATGAATATTACCTTTTTATGTAATGCCTCTTCTATTTCTAATAGGTCTTGCTTCGTAGTTAGCTGCTATTTTTGTGTGTGTGCACAGAGGTTTATGAGTTATCATAAACTTTGTAATAGTTTGTCTGGGTTATCTGAGAAGCAGACGCCAAGATAGGATTAAATATGGAAGAATTCTATTAGGGGAAAGGCTGTGAGAGAAAATGAAAGGGAGCTGGGAAAGGCTGGAAGGGGCATCAGACCATGCAAGTCTGACCCTGAGTACGGGAGAGACTGAAGGAAGCTTCTAGACTGCCCTCAAGTCTAATGAATTATCAGCTCAGCAAGCCTGTCAGGAAATCCCTGAGCCAAAGTCGTCGGTCAGGGAGTCTTGTGTCTTCCAGTAACGGTCCTACTTTAGACCCCTTTCTCTCAGTCATGGTCATTGCCTGAGAGCAGCCTCAGGGAAAGCTAGCCTCCCCACAAATGTGAGCATGGTTTTGGAGGGCGGCAGCGGGGATTCGTGGTCAGTTATGCTCTCTGTAGTTGGAGGTCAGCTAGGTGTATTCTAACAACACTCGGTTTTGAGAAATACATTCACCTTTTATTAAGTGAGTGTTTTATTATTTTCCAAATCTATTTGATCCTGGAATCTTTTTGTTTTATCCTACCAAGCCCAGGAAGCACACTCTGGGAAATGTTCTTGTAGTTGCACATCCTTAGGCATTGTCCTTGCTCATGTCTAAAATATCTTACCAATGATATTTATGAAGACAGAGAAAGCATTTATATCCGAGTTTGCAGCCTATATAGAACAAAATGGAAAACAAATTCAATAGATGCACAGAAGTTCCTCTTCCTATGTACCACTCCAGTTCTAAAAGGCATTTTGCAAAGCCATTTGCTCATATATTCATGGGGAGGGAGGCTGTTTTATGTTTTAAATCCCTGGATACCTTCCCACTGAAATGAGCATCGGGCACGACTTTGAAGCATAATAATTAGGCATCCATTTTTCCTAGCTGATATTTCTTCTGTTGGCACTGGAAGTTTTGGAGGCAGTTAATCACCATCCCAATCCCTGGGGATCTTTGAAAGTGCTTCCGTTAACTCCTTAGATGCCACACAACATGTGTCTGCCACGTCTGTCATTCCTCACTTTGCGTTTGTGCAGATACAAGTGGCTGGAAACTCACCCAACCATCCACAGCTTGAGGCAGAAGTTTCCTTGGACAGCACCGTTACCTTGTTTTCCCTTTAAGTTTTCTAACTTTAGACGACATAGTCAAATAAACTAAAGCTAAAAAGCCACTTAGCCGACTAATAGCATCTGATCTTTCGACCACATCCATCTCTTGCCTTCATCTTGCCTGTTACTGCCAGTGATTCACCTCATCCTTGAGAATAATTCCTACAGTCAAATGACTCTCCTCAGGTGCATGTGCTCCATTTGTCATTTCCTCACCACTTTCCATTTTTAAAAGTCACTTTCTCTGTTTTCCTTGTAATTGTAAGCCTCTGTTATGAACCCTTTTGATATTTTCTCAGCAATGTTTTAAAAATATTGTGGGTTTAATGATGTTCTTAAGACAGCTCAATAAGAAACAGACTATTGAACTTCATGGTGTCTGAGTCTAAAATGAGTATGCAGGGCTTCCCTGGTGGCGCAGTGGTTGAGAGTCCGCCTGCCGATGCAGGGGACGCGGGTTCGTGCCCTGGTCTGGGAGGACCCCACGTGCCACGGAGCAGCTGGGCCCGTGAGCCATGGCCGCTGGGCCTGCGCGTCCGGAGCCTGTGCTCTGCAACGGGAGAGGCCACAGCAGTGAGAGGCCCGTGTACCACAAAAATAAATAAATAAATAAATAAAAATAAAATAAAATGAGTATGCAGACCACTAATGTCATTTGTTGGTGGCAGTGGAACCTGAAAAAATTTGCTCTGGGTGAAAGCTTTGCTTATGCCTGTAGAAATTTACTGGTTAAAAACTTGTAAAGAGAGGTGATTCTGTATTCATTCATGTAGCTAAAGGGGATATATAGGTAGTGTCATATATGGCTATCTGGTCCCTCTGGGAATCAGATCCTTTTCATACAGATAGCGGGAAAAGGACAGCCCTAGCTTTCAGATAACAAACCAGTTCACCCCTAAAGCCTCTTTTAAACCACCTTTAGTCTCCCAGTCCTGGCTCTTTGGTAACCTGGGTCTTATTCCTAACTTACCTTTAGCCTTTATCTGAAAGGCACCAGTTTGCTACTGATAATCTGACATTGCTACATACAATACCTGATTTCATTCTTGTGGACAAATAATGAATCCTAACCTCAGCTGAGTTGGTGATATCTAGCCTGAGGTTCCAGATCCTCCTTTACTAAGAGGCAGGAGTTTCATTAATAGATAATAAACTTAACCTGGGTTCCTGGTTCTTCCAGGACCTGTATTTAGTTGTCTGGCTCTTAGGTGCCTCCTCAAATAGCCAGTGGGACTCTCCCAGGTACTTCTTACCACTTAAATAGTGGTTCAAACCTCTTAGGGACGAAAGGAAATTAACCTCTAGTCTTCTATATATGACTCAATAAAAGGCCAGGGGCTTAAAGAAGTCTCAGCCCTGGCAACCCTTCTTTTACCACTCCTGGGAGCATTTGGCCCCATCTATTGGCCTAGGCCTACCTCAGTCTCTATGACAAATCTTTAGGCAGGAGAACATTAAGTGCCTCCATTCCCTAAACATTCCCATACCCTGACGCTCAGCATTCACCCCTGATACAATTCTTGACCTCGTGTGTCTGCTCTGACAACTGGGCTCCAGTCCTGTTGCCAGGACTCCACCTATGCTTTGTACCACTTCTGTAAATAATCCTCTAAAAAGACAACGTAAAATAATGTCAGGAGTACTTGACTGCATCATAAGACACAATGAATAGAGTGAAAAGGTAACCTATGGAATGGGAGAAAATATTTGCAAATCATATATCTGTTAAGGGGTTAATATCCAGAATATATAACCTCACAACAACAAAAGGCAAACAATCAATTAGAAAGTGGACAAAGACTTGGATAAACACTTCTCCAAAGAAGATATGGGGAATTCCCTGGTGGTCCAGTCGTTAGGACTTGGCGCTTTCACTTCTGGGCCCCAGGTTCAATCCCTGGCCTGGGAACTAAGATTCTGCAAGCAGTGTAGCATGGCCAATAAAACAAAACAAGCAAAAAACAAAACCAAAAAGATATGAAAATGGTTGATAAGCACATGAAAAGATGTTTAATATTACTAATCATTAGGGAAATGAAAACCAAAACTAAGTGAAGTACTAACTCAAACCCAGTGGGATGGCTACTATCAAAAAAACAGAAAATAAGAAGTGTTGATGAGGATGTGGAGAAATTAGAACCCTTGTGCACCGTTGGTGGGAATTTAAAATGGTAACGCTGCTGTGGAAAAAATTATGGGGGCTCTTAGCAGAATCAAAACTAGAATCACCATGTGTTTCAGCAATTCCACTTCTGGGTATGTACCCAAAACAATTGAAAACAGGGACTCAAAGAGATATTTGTATACCCAAGTTCATAGCAGCACTATTTTTCACAATAGCCAAACAGTGGAAGCAACCCAAGCGTCCATCAACAGATGAATGGATAAACAACATGTGGTACATACATATGATTGTATCAATAATATGTATGTATGATTGAATATGTACACACCAAATGGGAAGCTTTAAAAGGCAAGGAAATTCTGACATATGTTACAACATAGATGAACCTTGAAGACATTATGCTAAGTGAAACAAGTCAGTCACAAGAAGAAAAATATCATCTGATTCTGCTTTTATGAGATACCTGGAGTAGTCGAATTCATTAAGATGGGTAGTAGAATGGTGGATTTGAGGGGCTTGGATAGAGGGAATGAAGAGTCATTTAATTGGTATAGAGTTTCAGTTTTGAAAGGTGAAAAGAGTTCTGGGGGTAGGTTGCACGACAGTGTGAATGTACTTAAGGCAACTGAACTGTACACTTAAAAACAGTTAAAATGATCAATTTTATGTCATGTATATTTTGCCACAACTTAAAAAAGGTACCCAATGGAATCAAAAGACCTAAATAGATGTCATAACTCTGGTCTTATTGTGCATATCACTAACCTCTTCAGAACTTAGTTGCCTCACTGTAGA
This sequence comes from Kogia breviceps, assembly GCF_026419965.1. Lineage (NCBI taxonomy): Eukaryota > Metazoa > Chordata > Mammalia > Artiodactyla > Physeteridae > Kogia > Kogia breviceps. The sequence goes on from NC_081311.1 coordinate 82,081,007, forward strand.
ATGGGAAGCCTAATTTATTCCTACCTATATCCCAGGAACATAGAGAGTTAAATGAGATAGTCCATGGAAAATTACTTTGTGAACAATTTAGGATTATTTTAGTGTAAGATATCAGTTAGTAAAGTGTAAAGAGTTGGGGATGTTTAGGATGTCTCTAAGAAGCCAATGGAATGTGAAAGAAATTTATAGACTTAAAAGAATCCAAGGGACAGGAAGTGCGGCATGGACATGCAACTCAAGTCAGTACATTTCACTGAGGACTTTCCCTACATCAGGCACATCCTAGACACATGACACGAGAACAGCCCCTGTCTTTGCTGAGCATGTTGAAATTGAAGATAAAAACCCAAACATGCATAGAACACCATACTGAGGAAGAAACACAGAGGACCGCAAGAGATCGTGGGCTTCCTGAACAAGGCAGACTTCTCAGAGGAAACATCTAAACTGAGGTCTGAATGTTGAGTAAAGTTAAACCAGGCCAAGAGGAAGGAAAACATGTTCTAGGAAGAAGAAACAACTTGTGAAAATGTATGAAGGTAACAGAACACCTGATGTGTTTGAGGAGCTAGAAGAAATTCCTCAAGGAGTTTGGGAGGGAAAAGCTATGAGTCAGCAGGAATCAGATCACCCATGGACTTGCGAGCCATATTAAGGAATTAGCATTCAATCCAAAGGGCAGTAAAATGTCACCAAAGAGTTTTCAGTAGTAGTGACATCAGCAGATTTTCATTATATGAAGATCACAGATTATAGGGTAGAAGAGTGTACTAGGGTGGGCGTGGAGGAGAAGACCAGACATAGAAAGATCATACAATAATCCAGACACAGATGATAGAAAACAACACAGACATTCAAGGTACATTTAGGAAGAAGAATTGACAGGACATGATGTTATACTGGAAGTAGGGGAAGAAGGAAAGAAGAGAGTCCAGGCTGGGCAACTGTGAAGTTGGTGGTACCATGTAGAAGTAGAGATGATATCAGAAGATGTAAAAAGAGAGTATGTGATATGGAAACTACAGACTGGGAATCAAAACATACGTAACCATTCATGAGCAATAATACAAAATATGTATAAAAGGGAATGAAGAATAAATAGTGGAAATATTGGAAAAAGAAAAGGACATGGTTTCATAAGAAGTTCAGTGCAATTAACTGTTTATATTTTTAGTTGGGAGAAAATGCCATATAGCAAATGTAAAATAGGAAATGAATGGAAAAAAAAAAGGTGTAGTGGGGACTTCCCTGGTGGTCCAGTGGTTGGGACTTTACCTTCCAATGTGAGGTGGGGAGGCGGAGAGGAAGTTGGGGAGTGGGTTTGATCCCTGGTCAGGGAGCTGGGATCCCACATGCCTCGAGGCCAAAAGACCAAAGCACAAACAATGGAAGCAATGGTGTAGCAAATTCCGTAGTAAAGACTTTAAAAATGGTCCCCATCAAAACAAATCTTTAAAAAACAACAAAAAAAGGTATAGTAAATGGAAAAATGCTAAATAAGGTGGCAGGAATATGTTCTAATATAATTAAAATGCTTAGAGTGAATGTAAATGGATTTAAAACACCCATTAAAATTGACCCTGGATTTTAAAAAATAAAGGAAAAACCCAATACGTTGTTAGCAATGGACAAACTCAAAATAAAAGCAAATGAATATTTGAAACAAAGTTTTATTTTTTTTCATAGCTTCTTACTTCTATAAGCACTTACTATGTGCCAGGCACTGTGCTATGCACATTACAAGAATTCACTCATTTAGTCCTCATAATGATATTATGAGGTAGTTCCTATTAATATCCTCACCTAATGGATGAGGACATTAAAGCATAAAGGTTAAATCATCGATCCAAGATGAAAGAAGTAGCAAGTGTCACAGCTGGGATTCAAACCCAGTGGTAGAACAAGATCAAGAAAGTTATGCAAATATGGATTGAAAGAAAACAGATGTTCAAATTTTAACATCTGACAAAACAGAATTCAAGACAAATAATATCATACTAGCCAAAAAGGGACATCACATACTTGTGAAAAGAAAAACAATTGTATTTGGTGGCTTTTAACATACCCATTTCAAACTAATAGATCAAACAAAGAAAAATAAACAAATGTATGAAGATATGTTTAAATACCACTTTCTCAGAAAGGTCTTCCAGACCCACCCTTTATGAAGTAACTCTTGTCACGTAGACCCCAAATTCTCTATCACCCTTATTCTGCTTTATTTTTCTCCAAAGCTTTTATCACTACTATGTGTGTGCGTGTAACATATAATCTGTTGCTATTGTTTATGTATTTATTATTAGCCCCACTAGAATATAAGCACCATGAAAGGCAGGGATTTTGTTTTGTTTAGCACTGTATCTCTGATGCCTAGAAGAGTATCCAGCAAATAATAGGTGTTGAATAAATATTCACTGAAATAATTAACAAATAAATGAATCCAAATAACACAATTAATAAGATTGAAGTACTGTGTATATAGCTTACTATGTGTACATATCCATACCCAACAAATATAGAATAGAGAGTGAAAATGGAATAGTCACAAAAACCGAGCATGTGTTAAGTCATAATGAAAGTTTCAAAGAAATATTCCAAAGAAATAGATGATGTTTTCTAAAAAAAAAAAATCATAAGTCAATACAAAAGAATATCTAAAATCTAAGTAAAGTACTAAAAATTACACTACATAATTACAAAATCTAAATAATTTAAAAACTGAATAAAATAAAAAATAAATTAGTAACCAACTAAGAAGTAATAATTAAACTACACTAACAAACTAAATGAACATTCTAACTACATGAAAAGGAATTAAATAAATAAAGCTAAATGACTTACCTAATAAGTTAATTAAATTAAATACCTAAATTATACAAACTAAATAAAATACTACCAAAATCTCCTGAGATAAAGATAAATCATTTTTTAAAATGCCATAATACTTAGAACTGAATGACTGTAAGGTACTTACTTGTTAAAACTAAGAGGACATAATAAAAGCATACCTAGAGAGAACTTGAGGAGAAGTCTATAGTTTTAACACATTTATCAGAATAAAATAATAAAAGCAAGTGAAGCCAACCTTCAACTCAGGAATTTCATAAAAGAATACCAGAACAAACACAAAGAATGAAAAGGAAAATAATATTAAAGATAAGAGCAGAACAGAATTCAATTCTGCTCCTGCTTAGAGAGAGGCTTAATACTATTTGAAGATAGACTACAATAAATTAAAGATGTATATTGCAAAACGTAGAGTAACTTAAGAAAAGTAAAACAAAAGGCATACTTAATGAGCCAATAGTGGAGTAATCATAATGGAATCGTAACATATAGTTTATTAATCCACAAGAAGGCCAGACAGAATTTAAAATATCAAAAAAACGATAGGTGCTTTCTCATCTGATAGTAAAACCTTGCTGTCAACAGACCCCCCCCACACATACAGAGCTTGCTTTTAGCCTTTTAATTCCTTCTTCTTAACCATAAAAAGGTGGCCAGGCTCACTGGGCATTTGAGAGAAGTCTTTACTGTGAAAGACAAAAATAAGCAGGACAATAGGAAACAAAGAAACTCAAAGAGAAGAAGTCTTTTAAATGTACAAATTTTTAACCCTCAGAGAACACAGAAAAGATACCATAATCATAAAACAAGAAAGGATGTTCTGTTTTAAGAGCAAGACTGGCTTTTGAAAAATAAAATTATGTTAATGGTGTTTTTAAAAAAATTAATAGAAAGATTAGAGGAAAAAGTAAAGAATTCTCTCATAAAGTAGAACTAAAAGACAAAAACATGAAAAAAGGAAGAGAAAAAAGATAAGTAAAGCAGAGGCTTTCTCCAGGAGATCTCATCTCTAACTAGTAGACATTCCAGAAAGAGAATACATGGAAACTGGAGGAGAAGGAAGTATCTTAGAAATAACTCAAGTTCTCAAATGGGAGCAATGAGTTTCTAGATGGAAAGCTGATTATACAGGATAATAAGTGGAATTTCAAAGGACTACTCCAGGGCATACCAGCTAGAATTTAGCGATAAAAGAGATCCTAAAATCTTCCAGAACAAAACAAAACATCAAAAATCAGGTGAGAATCAGAATGGCATCGTTTCTCAAACAGAACACAGGAAACTTGAAGACAATTGAGTAATGCCTCCAAAATTCTAAGAGAAAATACCTTCTAATCTACCGTTCTGTACCTAGCCAAACCATCAATCAAGTGTTAGGACACAATACAAATATTTTCCTACATTCAAGCTCTCAAGAAAAGTTATCTCCATTTGTTCCCATTATTGCTCAAGAAGCTAAAAATTAGTTCCACCAAACTGAGGGAGTAAACCAAAGAAAGAGGAAGATTTGTGGTTTAGGAATCAGGGACCCAACACAAGAGAGGAAGGGACAAAGGGAATTCATGTGATGGTTGATAAGGCAAATCCCTGGAGATCAGATGAGCGCCAGGCCTAGCACAAAAGCAGGACAGATAGGGAGGGAGAGACCGCTCAGGGGGAGATGCAGTCAAACAGTAACAGTAATAATCATGAATTAACATATCAGAAGAAGAAAAGATTATCTGATGGCTTGAATACCTGGAGAGGAAATTTAAATTTGTGGGAAAGTGTTGGGATGATTTAGTATACTATAGAAAAATAATAAAAAAAATAAATTTAGTTAGTTAATTTCATTCACTTCAAAAAGGAAGTGACGTAATAGTGTTTTACAAGATTCAGCTGTAAATAATAATGATGTAATCAGATGTTAGCCATCTGAATGTAAACCTTCAATCTTGATTTGAACAAAGTAAGAATATAATTGGGTACAGGGACAGTAGGGGGTGTGTGTTTGTGTGTGTGTGTGTGTGTGTGTGTGTGTGTGTGTGTGTGTGTGTGTATGTGTGTGTGTTTGGGGATCATGAGAGAGACCCAAATCCCCTTTTCATTATAGAAGGTTAATAGACAATGTCTAAATTTGAAAATAAAAAACTTTTTCTTACAGGATGCTATTTTGAAATAGCGAGGCATAAACCAGAAGAAGCAGCTGAGAGAGTTAAAACTGAGTGCACCTGGGGAGTGGTAACTAGGAAAGAGAAAAGTGTGGTGAGGGGACTACTCTTTTATGATAAGCCTTATGGTACTGTTTGAGTTGGTAAGCTGTTTCTGGGTTACTCTGATAAAAAATTAAAATTTAATTACAATTAGATGAAATCGTGGGACTGCCGATAATGAATCATAGTTATACTCCTAAAAGATCTATCCAAATTGCTTCCAACGTTTAGAATGAAGAAAATAAAATAAGCCTTAGCAGTGAAGTAATATGTGACATATTCTGGGAGAGTGATGAACTAGGTCTTGAAAAAGAACAGCTAGGCAACTCTGCCATGTTCCACACCCACACAGGGACCAGCCAGTCATTACGCATGTCCTGTTTTCCAAAGAAATATTGGCAGAGGAAACATTGATTTATCACTATTTTATGAGGAGATAAATTGGCAAAGGCTGTGGAGCAAAGAGTATATAGAATATGGGTTTGAAACTGGAAATTTTCCACCCAGATTTGAAGAGAACTGTTGTAGCTAAAGGGGATAGTTATTCATTCAATAAAAACGTAAGGGATAACTAAGTATAAAGCACTGTGCTAGACTTTGGGTGGGGAGGTGCTTATAAAGATGAATGGGTTGCAAGCTCAAGTCACTTAACAATCTGCTGGGGATGATATGAGCACATGGAAATTAAATAAGATGTCACAGTCAGTATATCAAGTCACTTAGGCAGGGTCCCTGGAGCAGCTTAGTTTGACCTGATACTCTCATACATTTTGAAAAAGGATGATATGTACATGGTGATGTTTTTTACATTCCTAATGTGTGGGTCTCAAGGAAAAGACAATGGGAAAGGATGAAAATACATCCTGTAAAGTCAAACAGAACTATCTGCATGGAAGGAAGGAGAGATAAAGCCAACAACTAAACAACAGAAGAGGAAGAGGAATCAAAGAGAGAGAACTTTAAGGGAGGAATATGAACGCTGGAACCTAAGGTTGGTAAACCAATGGTTACAACTCACAGATCCAGTTTTAGGAAGTAAGTGGATGGAGGGGCTGGATCACCATGTCTGTGGGTTTTGATATCTAATTTCACAAAGCATCACAAAGCAATGTGACATAAATCAAGTCCTGGCATGACAGACAGCTGCCAGGGGTGGTCTATCCATACCTTGACATTTTCACGTACCGACTTTTTGCTTAAGATAAACAGGCTGTAAACGGATGCTTGCCCATTATGATGTTACTTTTGGAGTTTGTTGCCATAGATATTTTATTCTGGATCTTCATTAATATTTGAGTTATTCTTGGAAAACATCTTTTCACTGCTTTTTACTTAAGTAAAAAGATGAGTTAGGGCTTCCCTGGTGGCGCAGTGGTTGAGAGTCCGCCTGCCGGTGCAGGGGACACGGGTTCGTGCCCCGGTCCGGGAAGATCCCACGTGCCGCGGAGCAGCTGGGCCCGTGAGCCATGGCCGCTGAGCCTGCGCGTCCGGAGTCTGTGCTCCGCAGCGGCAGAGGCCACAGCAGTGAGAGGCCCGCGTACAGAAAAAAAAAAAAAAAAAAAAAAAGATGAGTTAGATGTTGGCTTTCAGCGAAGCAGAGAAGACCATTAAAATTGTAACATTTGAAGATAAAAAATGAAAGGTTGATAACTGGTAAATCAAGATGGCAAACTTTAAAAAGGAAAAACAAATGTAACCACATAGCAGGGTGGGGAGGAAGTAGTGTTGGAAGGCGTTGAGAACTTAGGAAAATACTTATTTGCCCAAGAGCTGTCCTGGTTTGGAGGTGAGAGAGATTGCCAGGGTAGCCACATGGCTCAAAGAAGGGTCACAGAATGTGACTCCAGGAATGTAAAATGCTTTCAAAATACCAGGACATTTCTAATGTAGATTAGAAAAAGGCATCTGACAATTCCTTAGCTAAAGACTTTATTAAGCAACAATAATACAAGCGAGGAACACAGAAACTTCAAGAAAGAAATGCAGATAACTTCAAAAACCTAAATATCATAGTACCCACGTCTCTTAAGGATAACTAAAATTACAGAGCTTTTGAAAGATATGGCCACAGTGGCCACCAGTTTATCCAAAGGGAACTAGTCAGAAATGAATGAAGAAAAACAATGAGCTTTACAATCAGGACAAATAAAGCAGCGGTGATCTAAGTAAGAAAAAACGGTATTGGGGAAGTGCTTTGTAATATTGTTTTTGTTTTGTTTTTGTCTTGTAGCACTTTGGCTTTTCTCTGCAGTATAGAGAATTTAGGAACAAAAATATGCCATTGGAGCCAACATAAAATTCATACTAATAGGGACTAAGTCACCGTGAAGAGTTGTGTAGGGCTACTGTGAACCTGGTCTCAACCACAGTTTTATGACTATTTAAAGCCGGGCTTCCCTGGTGGCGCAGTGGTTGAGAGTCTGCCTGCAGATGCTAGTGGACACGGGTTCGTGCCCCGGTCCGGGAGGATCCCACATGCCGCGGAGCGGCTGGGCCCGTGAGCCATGGCCGCTGAGCCTGCGCGTCCGGAGCCTGTGCTCCACAACGGGAGAGGCCACAACAGTGAGAGGCCCGCGTACCACAAAAAAAACACAAAAACCAAAAAACAAATAAAGCCCTAATGGGCTAACAAGAACCTGTTCAGTTTTGTGGGCTCATCGGTTGGAGCAGCTGGGTGAGCACTGGATGTCATATCAGGCTAGACCAGCAGATTGCATTTTAGCCCCAGAGCCCCAGAAATCCGTCACACAGTTAAACCGGGGGTGCAAAAGCTCCATGAAGAGCCCAGAGTACCAAACTCTGATGACCTGAGAATAGGGAGAGAATTGAGAACAGGGAGAGAGAATTGAGGATCATCTCTCAATTTCCCAGACTCCTTGTTCTGTGCCCAGGACGGTCTGCTTGCTTCCTCCCCCCACCCCATCCCCTGATCTGACAGCCCCCGTCCTCACGGTATAGCTGAGGCACTAAGGCAGGGTGCAGCTGTTCCTCCCAGGGCCACCATCACCCCAGGATGCACCTGGTCAGAGTTACTCAGCGGTCTTCCTGGAAGAGGTCCCTAGTGTTTCTCCCACTCCCCCAGCTGTGAATTTGGCCAGGAAGCAGGGAAATGCCCTGTGGAACATTGATCTGAACAGATGAAGCAGATCGCACAGGTCAAGTGATGACTCACGCTTTGGAGCTCATTTCATCCCAAAGGGAAAGTCTGTACTCTTCCCCTGAATCCTCTGACATAAATTGCAAAGGTTTAGAAAGTCTAAAGATAAATGCTTCCCCAGTGCAGCCTTGTCACAAGGAGTGAAGCCCCAGATTGGTTTTAATTTCCTGTCTTGTAATGCTCTCTCTATAGGAAACCCTCTGCCATCTCTTTTAAAGCTGCCATCACAACTTGATTTGTGTTTAATGAAGAAACTGAGTCATCAAAGGTCAAGTGCTGTTTCCAAGGTCACACACAGAGTAAGGAAAGGGGCTGGAATTCTAGCACGCGTCTCTCTGCCTCTCCTCCTTCTTTAAGCCACCTTTCCCACTGATTTCCATCTGCATTATCCCTTGGTCCTCTGAATTCCTAGACAGTTATGGCTCACGCTACCCAATTCAGCTGCCAGTGCTCTGCCGTCTCTGCTTTTTCTCTTGTTTGAGTTTGGTTATGGCATCCTTCCCTGGGGCGGGGGGGTCAAGGAGGGCAGAGTCTGAAGACATAACCAGAACCTAAGTTAAATGCAGTTGTGTAGTCTGAGGCATTATCTGGTCCAAGCCCCAAAGCAGGAGCGGGCTGGGGATGAGTGACTGTCTAGCTTAACTCTAATCCCCTCAAGGGCAAGGACCACCCGTCCCTGCCACTAGACTCTACTTGGGTATACACTGCAGAACCTAGCTCAATACTGAGTGAAAATATGTGCAATCGAAGTTTCCATATCTGGATTTTAATTATGATTCTAACTGCTCTGCTACTCTAAATTTAAATAAATTCCATTGTTACTCTAATTTTGAATAAATTTATTAACGATTTTAAAAATGTTTATCCTATTCAAGATGCGGGTGGGCTTTTGGAGGAGCTGTATTTCAGAAGGATGACTGCGGTCTCATAGAAGGCACTGGGGCCCGTTTCTCTGCGAGCAGATAAGATGTGAGGGTGTTGGTGGGGCTCGGTGCTGGTTGGCGTGCAGGGTACATCACCTCCAGCTTCACAATGTTCCCAGAGTACCAGGAGTGAAAGAGCCCCCGAGGAAGCTCTGCCTGCCAGTTGGCCTGGTTAGTAGATACCTCCCTTCATGTTATAGGACTCTGGGGGAGAGAATGCCCAGAAAAGAGTAAAGGTTTCAATCGAACTATGAAAACTGTGTCCCAAATATTGGCAATGTTTCCTTTTAGATGCCAGTGGAAACTTTTCTTTATCGTGGTGCTACTAATAATTCTTTCAACAGGACATCATGCGGATGGATCATTGATCCAGCTCACCTTTTCTGCCTCCCACTCTCATCATTCAGAGCAGACACGTGCGGAATTAGACCGACAACAGACTTTTCATTGCTTTTTTATGTTCTAGAACTGTCAAATCACAGTCCGATTGAAGGCAAGTACCAATAGTGCCAATTGGCTGCAGACTTGTGATAATCAATGTCCTAAATCTGTGATGGCCCTAGGTTGCAATGCTTTCCAGCTCCCCCTCCCCTCCTGGTACCATCAGCAGCCCCCTCAGCACAGCTCAGGTTCTTTTACTCTGTTCCATCCCCTTTAGGGGTCATTACACTCTTATGTGGACATTTTCTTTTGGAAGGACTTGAGGTTACTGCATTAGTTCCTCACCCATAACTGATTCTTTCCTCTCTTCCTGGCTTGTTGGTACCCTTACCTCAGTTTCCAGGAATGTTCTCATTCTCCATGTCTCTTCCTTTTCATATAAACTTTGCTCTTCCAGCAGATGGGGCACCAAATTTTGAATCAGGAAAGTTGGATTTTAAGTGCCAGCTTGCTACTTACCAGCCAGTGTACCTGGCCAAGTCACTTCACGCCTCTGAGTCTTGATTTCCTTATCTATAAAATAAAGATCAAAAATATATTCCTGTGAATGCATTAGTCCCAATGATGTAATACATGTGAATACCTTTAAAATTATAAAATGATATACAGATGGAAGGAACCATATCTTTACAATGTCTTGTCCTCCATAGACTATTAGCAGAATCAGAGTACCTATGAGTGTCTCGGGTGAGACGCCGTCGGGGGTGTTAGGGATGAGAAAATGCCTCTGCTTTTCTTGTTTCCTCTTTCACTTGAACTACTTCAACTGTTAATCTTATCTTCTTAGATTATATTCATTTGTGTGAGCTACCACAGATCTTTTGTCAATTGGGGGTAATAAATTATTTAATAAATAAGTAATTAGTAATATAATTAGTTAATGGTATAAGCCACAATCCCTACTCGTAAGTGGTATATATATCATAATGGAAAGACATCTAATGACACCAGGGATGGTTTTGAAGCCCTGGATTTGATACACATATTTATTGTGAGATGATCACCAAAATAATGATAGTTAACACCTCCAACCCCTCACATAATTATCATTTTGTGTGTGTGGTGATTACATTTAAGATCTATTCTCTTAACAACTTTAAAGTATAGGATACAGTTAATTATAGTCACTATGCTGCCCATTAAGTCCCCAGAGCTTATTCATCTTCTAGCTGGAAGATGAACCAACATCTCCCCATTTCCCCCACCTGCCAAGACCCTGGCAAGCACCATTCTACTCCCTATACCTTAAGTTCAGCTTTTTTAGCTTCCACATACAAGTGAGATCATACAGTATTTGTCTTCTTCTGTCTGACTTATCTCACTTAGCTCAACACCCTCAAGACCCCTCCGTGCTGTTGCAAAAAGCAGGAGTGGGATCTTTGAAGATGGAAGCCTTTACACAATGCATTAGGTCATGAGTTCTCAGCGGGGACCAGAAAGGACAAACTCACAGAAAAAGGCATCATTTTCCTCCAGCAGATTCAGGGAGGAGGAGCTGTGCCCTGCGACAGGAGCAGTGCTGAGTCACTGAGAGGCTGACCCATTAGCAGCCATGAGCCAGCCCACGTCGTCACACAGTGAGGACAGCTGTGCAGTCTTCAGAGGAGAGAATTTACAAAGCAGCTTGGCAGCCACACTGACAGACCTAGGACCGTTATTAAACAGGCAAGGCCTTCTGCCTGCTGTGACTGCTTTGGAGACGTGAACCCGGCAACATGAGTGTTTGTTTATACCCAAGAAGCTGTTGGCCACCACGGTCAGTCATACAAGACTCCTTTAGGTTGATGTTTCTTTCTCTCTCTCCCTGTTTGAGCATCGTGTGAGATTATACGGTTACATGCGTGTGCTAAGCAGACAGTTGATACTAGTTAGTTCTGATTTCATTTGGCCCCCTAAACAAGAAGCTATTTACTAATGGGGCTCTTCTAGTGCATATCGACTCTTTTGAGCGTCCTGCCAAGACATAGGTGGCCATGGCAGTTGGTAAATTAGCTGAGCATAAATGACCTGGTAGGACCAGAACAGGACATCTTTCAGTTAGGGAGGGAGAAGAAAAGAGAGTCACAAAGCCAGCCAAGGAAGTACAGATTGTCACCCTGCCTTTTATTTATTTTATTTATTATTATTATTATTATTATTATTATTATTTTTGCGGTACGCGGGCCTCTCACTGCTGTGGCCTCTCCCGTTGCGGAGCGCAGGCTCCGGACGCGCAGGCTCAGCGGCCGTGGCTCACGGGCCCAGCCGCTCCGCGGCACGTGGGATCCTCCCGGACTGGGGCACGAACCCGCGTTCCCTGCATCGGCAGGCGGACTCTCAACCACGGCGTCACCAGGGAAGCCCGACCCTGCCTTTTAAAAGAGTGAAGTGCTAACCTGGGATCCCCACTTCATTCTTCTCACTCTGGGGACCAACTTTTACTTGATCTGTACCTTCCCCTGTGGTGGGGCTTCGCTGGCAATTAGTCAGTTAGATTTCTGGCCAGTTCTGCCCCTATCTTGATACACGCCCCCCCCCCCCACCCCGCCAAATGTCTGGTTGCCCTGTCTGGTCGCTGGGTCTCGAAGCTCCAGCCTGTAAGGGACTGAGCACCCGTCTAAACCCCAGGTCCTTACTGATGGGTTCTTCCAACATCCAACTCAGTCTTACATGTTAGTGTTCAGGGCCACGTACCAGGGTTTCCCAGCTACTGGGCTTCCTGCCCATGAACTCCAGTCCCTCTGTCACTGATTGGCTGCGTACGCATCCTCTCGATCACCTATTATGAGCCTGCCATTGTTCTAAGCATTTTACAGACAAAGCCCACACTTGCATGGAAATGAATTTACATGTTGTCTGGGGAGGAGGGTGGGGGTGAGAGACAGGAAATACACAAGCAAATAAATAAACTTACCTGATAATTTTAGATAGTGGTAAGTGCTAAGAAACAAAGAAATGCAGCAGAGGGTGTTATGAGAGAGTGACTGGGCTGAAGGTGATGTGATCGAGATGGGGGATCAGGGAAGGTCCCACTTGGAGGGGGTGGACAGCATCACCATGAGACAGCGTGGAAAGAAGCCAGCTTTGTGAAGGTCTGCAGGCAGAGAGAAGAGCAAGAACAATGGTCCTTAGGCAGGAAGGAACCGTCGTACTCCAGAAACTTGTGGGTGGGGTGTAGGGAACAGGGTGAGACAGGGAGGATGGGACAGGGTGTGTGACAGCAGGTGGGGTGGAGGCAGGGCCTGCAGTGAGGGACCTTGGAGGCCCCGGCAAGGAGCCGGGGTCAGTCTACCTGCTGTGATAGACTGAGCCGTGGGAAGAATTTTCTGCAGGGAAGTGATGTAATTTAATCTGCATTTTTCAAAGATCACTCTATCTGCTTTAGAAGGTAGACGTTATAGAAGGACACGAGTACAAAGAGAATAGCTAGGAGACTGTGTATAATCAAGGCAAGAAGTTCTAGTAGCTTGGCTTGGACTAGAATGGTAGCCTGGATGGAGAGAACTTAACACAGCGGGGATTCATCTTGGACATAAAGCCACCAGGTTGTGCTGATGGATTGGACGTGAGAGTAGGGGAGGGGAAGGTATTAAGGATAATGCCTGATATTTTGTTTGAGCATGGTATGATGCTCAAAATCATGGATGATGGTACCTGTAACTGAGATGGGGAAGCCCGAGTCAGGACTGTGGGGGGAGACCCGTGGGTGGCAGTCTTTCTAAGGCCATGTTGTCTGGTCACTCTTCTTAGACAGCCAGGTAGGACTGTTAGATTGGCAACTGAAGCTACTGTATGTTTGCAGCTCAGTGGAAAATTGGAAGTGGAAATGTCTCAGTACACAGATTGTTTTGAGCCAAGAGTTGTGCTACACATTTATATAATCATTCATTTATTCATTCATTCGTTCAATGTCCCTGTCCTAGGCACTGAGATTACAGCAGTGAACCAAACAGACAAAAATCCCTGCCCTTGGGCTTCCCTGGTGGCGCAGTGGTTGAGAATCTGCCTGCCAATGCAGGGGACATGGGTTCGAGCCCCGGTCCGGGAAGATCCCACGTGCTGCGGAGCCACTTAGCCCATGCACCACAACTACTGAGCCTGCGCTCTAGAGCCCGCGAGCCACAACTACTGAGCCTGCGTGCTGCAACTACTGAAGCCCGCATGCCTAGAGCCCACGTTCCGCAGCAAGAGAAGCCACCGCAATGAGAAGCGCCCGCTCACCTCAACTAGAGAAAGTCTGCGTGCAGCAATGAACACCCAACACAGCCAAAAATAAATAAATTTATTAAAAAAAAAAATCCCTGCCCTTGTGGAGCTGACCTTCTAGTGGGGAGAGGACAACAAACAAACACATGGTTAAAATGTATGTCAGAGAAAAACATAAGAATGATAGAGATAGGGGAGGAGGCTGGGGATAGGAGAACAAAAGTGAATCCAGAGGTTAGGAAAGGCAAAGACCTGAGTGTGGTGAGGGGGTGAGGGCGTATTCCTTGGGGAAGCTTTCCAGGAGGAGCAAGGCTGTGGAACTCAGGGAACAGGCAATGAAAATCAAAGGAAAAAGCCACAGCCTCAGCTTTCACAAGACTTGCAGTCCAGCTGGGCTGACAGACAAGAGGACAGACAATTTCCACAGGAAGATAAACCCAGCCTAGTTCCTCTTTATCATCTGAAGCCTTCAGGAATTCCTTGAAAGCTTTTAAATGAGAAGCTATAACAACAGAAAGAAGCTGTGCTCATGCTGTGAAAAGAAATAGCAGTTTGTGTTTAAATGCCTTCTATCCCTTCCATCACAGCTACAACTTTGGATTTTAACACTGTGACCTCAGATTCACGCTTACATAGTTGTGTCATAGTCATTTTCCTCTCGGGAGTTCCGTGAGGATAAAATGAGGAAACGTGTGGGGGGTGTCTGCACACAGGGAAGCGGTGGCTGTCTGAGGATGGATGGGTATTGGTCAGATGGTGTCCACTTGCCCCTGGGCTGGCTCTGAACTCCAGCCTCAGGGACTTGGGGAGTACAGGGGTGAGTGCAGGTGAGTCCTCTTAGCCCCAGCCCTCCCAGTGGGACTTGGGCTGCTCACCAAAGCTTTTGCTTTCATCTCTGATATCAGCAGAGGGTCAGGGTGTAGCCCCGGTCCGTTGGTAAGTGCACTGACCTGCTGCTTCCCGACTCCTCCTGCCCGTGTGAAGAGTGAAACCTACAGCCCCCAGGGATGGGCTTGCTCAGAACTCACGTGAGAGCACTGCACATGTTCACTGATCCTGTGGACGGTAGATTTCCACCAGCAAAGAAGTAAGCCGACAACAAAAGAGGGTCCCTCTATCTTTGGTCTGAGCCTGATCATTTCTCTGAACTTGATATCCTCCCTCCATTCCTGAGGACGCGGCTGAGATGCGTGCCCTGGAAACCAAGCAGGGCTCAGAGGGCTGCGGGTCTAATGACCCTTGATTTTGTCACCTGCCTGGCTGATCCAGGCCACCACGCTGGCCTCGGCTCACCATCCTGGATTTGCGGCTGCTACTGGCCCTCTTCATGGGCGCCCTCAACTTTTCGCACTGGGGCTGGGCAAAACAAAGAGCATGCGAGCCAGCCGACCTGGCTTTGATCCTGACCCGTCTCTTATCTGCCATGTGACCTTGGACCAGAGTCAACCTCTTCAAGGCTCTGTTTCTTCCTCTGTCAAATGGCAAGAATAATAACTCCATCAGCGTTCTTGCAAGGGGCAAGTGAGTTACTACGTCTGCAATGAGTGGGCCCATACTTGTCATGCAGTACTCAAAATAAAGTGCTCAAAATAAAGAGTTATAATTGTTGGGTAGTCACATCATCTGCCTTTTTATAGCACAATCTGTCACTGCAAAGCAGTCGTCTGCCCCAGCTGTGTTTAACCAACTTTTTTTTTTAATACTAATAATATATTTAATTTAACTGAATATATCCAAAATATTATCAGTTTAACATGATACTTTTATCATGGTAAAATATACATACCATAACATTTATCATTTTAATCACTAAGCATACAATTCAGTGGCATTCAGTACATTCACTGTCGGGCAGCCATCGTCACCATCCATTCATGAAACTTTATTCATCTTCTCCCCAGTATATGGAACGCTTCACAAGTTTGGGTGTCACTCTTGAGCAGGGGCAAAGCCAATTTTCTCCACATCCTTTTCAATTATCACCCGCTGCCCAAGCCAGTGCAGCACCATGGTGTTTTAAAGGGGTTCATTGATGGTCTGAAAGTGACCAACGTGTGTTAAAGCACCTTACAGAGTATCTACACTTTAAACGTAATGCACTTCTTCAGAAACTAAGCACTGTGAATTCTGTGGGCACACATTTTACAGAGACAACTGTAGCTTGAACGTTTTAATTTCCACTCAGCCACTTAAGGTGGGCTGTCACCAACATGCTTTCTCACAGATTAGATTCCTGACTTGTTGGAGGCACTGGTTAATAAATTCTTCCCAAACAAAATCGTGCCATTTGCAGCAACACGGATGGACCTAAAGATGATCATACCAAGTAAGCCAGACAGAGAAAGACCAATACCACCATATCACTTATATGTGGATCCAAAAACATGACACAAATGAACTTATTTACAAAACAGAAACAGACTCACAGGCATAGAAAACAAACTTATGGTTACCAAAGGGGAAAGGGGGTGTGTGGATTAATTAGGAGTTTGGGATTAACCGATACACACTACTGTATATAAAATAGATAACCAAGAAGGGCCTACTGTAGAGCACAGGGAACTCTACTCTAATTTGTAATAACCTAAAAGGGAAAAGAATCTGAAGTTATATATGTTATAACTGAAGTTATAACATTCAGTTATATATGTATAACTGAATCACTGAGCTGTATGCCTGAAACTAACATGACATTGTAAATCAACTATATAATAAATAAATAAATAAAATTTCCCCAAACAAACATATTCTTTCCACAGATTTTAGACCTGAATCCTTTGTAGATGATGTTTTAAGTCTGTAGTGTAAATATGGTTGTTCAACTTCAGGTCAGATAAAAAATGGTTATTTAGATGAGGTGCATAAACCCTTGTGTTTGTTTTTTTCTATGCCACATGGCAATGTGGAAGTCAGCTCAGAATAGAAAAGGATGCCTGAGACAGGATTTGGGGATTAAATACCACCCAGGGCTCACTTCTGGGTGCACATCCCTGCCTCTCTTGATGCTGGGCTTGGCCATGTGACTTGCTGTAGGTAAAGGAACATAAGCAGAAATGACCTTGCTGCAGTCAACTCTGAAATCTTGTGTGAAGCTGGTGGTGTCATAGAATGATGGAGTCCCCATTGGCCTGGGTCCCTTAGCAATTCTGAAGAGCAGAGGCCCCTGCTAGCCAGTGGTGACTGTTAGTATAAGCAGAAATAAACTTTTGTGGCTTTAAATCCCTGTGATTTGGGGATTATTCATTATAGCAGCACAATCAACCCTATCCTGATTATACTCATTTTAAGTAACAAATATGAAAAATTCACTAAATCACTGAAGGCTTTCTTCTCTTTCTCCCATATCTCCAAATTCTCCACTAACCACCACCACAAGCAATTGAAAAAAAAAATCTGAAAAAACCCTTTTGGGCATAATTCTAATATTAGTAGTTCTTTTATTTGTTTTTCAGCTCAGATTTGGTAATGCAATGAGCTTTTAAAGCAACTATTTTGGTGATCCTCTAAGGTAATATAGTTACTGGTGGGGATTAGCGTCCAAAAGCATCTGTCTTTCAATCGTCTTCATGACATTCCCATGTCATTCTCACTTGACAGAGATATTTTAGGTCTGAAAAGTTATTTGCTTTATTTTTTTTTCAAGTTAGAAAAATACACTCCTATGTGAGTCAATTCTCCTGATTTGAAACTACAGTCTAGACACCTTCCAAACGTGAACATGTGAACACAAGGAGGTCTTGAGGATTCTATCCATTCAGAAAAGAGGGAAGGAGACCCGTTTGAAACCCAGGGAGCTTTTCCCCAGCAAATGAATACATAAAAAGTGTGCGTTCATCTTCAGGAGACTCACGCACTCTTGAACCCAAGTGACACATTTCTACCTGCCCTAGAAAGATGTCATATGGTAGAGTGGCTTCATGTAAAGCAAATCACACCCAATTCAAAAACCTGAGTCCAGGTTCCAGAACTGCCACTTACTAGCCATGAAATCAGAGTCCCACGTCCTTTCAGAAAGGAGAAATCTCTTCTGAGTATACTGTGTGTCACACAGCAATCAGGATGGAAACAGAGCTTCAAGGATGGTTAAGGCTGGGGGCTGCCCTCGACACCCTCATGGGTTAGTGTACAAATACAGAGGAGAAGACACCTCCCCTCCTCCCTCTCCCCAGTTCTAATCCCAGAGAGCTGGTTTCCAGGACACTGACTGGGTCTCCTTTGCCAGTGGGTGAGGCCACCAGGTTTTAAGAAGTCCTGCTTGGGCCACCCTCTGATTCTTCCTGCTCCTGGCTCACTCCACCTTGCTGCTCTCCTGGCTAGAGAGAGAAAGGCAGAGCCCTCCCCGCTGGGACGGAGTCTCTCGCTCTTTTCTCTTCTTCACAGATCAATGGGCTTTTGCTTGGAGTTGAAGGCTGGATTTATGCTTGGGGAGTGGGAGAGGTCCCCCCCATGACCTGGAGGCTCATCCTTGTGCTGAAGCCCCAGAGAAGCCCAGCTAAAAATAGAGTGGGCCTGGGGTCTCTCATCCCTTATCCCTTATCTGTACATCTCCCTGAGGGGATCAGGAGAGAGGAAGGGATCTGCTTGGTGGATCAAATTTAGGTATTCCTGAGTCCTCTAGCCAAGTATCAACAATGCCCACCATCATTAAAAGTCTGGAAATAATAAATGCTGGAGAGGGTGTGGAGAAAAGGGAACCCTCCTACACTGCTGATGGGAATGTAAACTGGTACAGCCACTATGGAGAACAGTAATGGAGGTTCCTTAATAAAACTAAAAATAGAACTACCATACGATCCTGTGATCCCATTCCTGGGCATATATCTGGAGAAAACTCTAATTCTAAGAGATACCTGCTCCCCGATGTTCACTGCAGCACTATTTACAATAGCGAAGACATGGAAGCAACCTAAATGTCCATCAACAGGGGAATAGATAAAGAAGATGTGGTACATATACACAATGGAATATTAGTCTGTCACAGAAAAGAGTGAAATAATGCCATTTGTAGCGACATAGATGGACCCAGACATTATCATACTAAGCTAAGTCAGTGAGACAAAGAAAAATATCATAGGATATCACTTATATGTGGAATTTTAAAAAAATGATACAAATGAACATATTTACAAAACAGAAATAGACTCACAGGCATAGAGAACAAGCTTATGGTCACCGAAGGGGGTCGTGCAGGGCGGGGCGGGGCAGAGGGGTAGATAAATTAGGAGTTTGGAATTAACATATGCACTCTTAAAAGAAAAATGCCCCAACACCACATGAGCGCTTTAGGGAAAGTAGCCAGAACACTATCTGGTCAGTGCTTTGGAGGCAGAGGTGGGGAAACCATTCACCGTGGGGTGATGATGCCTGATTCCAACCTGTCTCACCTCCCTGATGTGTGAGGAGGGCATGGAATGAGCTGTGCACACAAGTGTTTTGCAGATTGTAAAGACACAAGTGAGACATCATTGTCATGCTCCCAACAATGGTATCGGTCACCCCAACTTATCCCAAGAAGGATGGGGCTGGCTTGGGTGTGTGCTCCCTTCCCTCCCCACAACCGAATCTCTCCTGGATCTACCCTCCCTCCAAGAGGACTGCTCTTCTGTCCAGGGGAAATGAATACCTGCCCTCCAATATGCTTTCCTGGCCCCCTTGAGATCGTGCTTCTTTCTTTTCTTTTGGGAGTTAAGATTTTAGGTCAGAAAGTCTTCTGAATTTAATGAATTTACTCAGAGAATGTATTCTTCCTTTGCTCAGGCTAAAAACAATCCTGAACACCAATGCTGGGTCATGTTTGGAAACTTCCCGGGAATGGGTGGGAAGGGAGGGTCTGATTTAACTAGAAATAAATGTTGCTCAAATGATATGCAGTCTCTTCAAGGCAATATGTAACTCAAATACAAGTTTTCCTCATCTTTTCTCTTTTCCTCGTGTGTTCTCCTACTCAGATTCCCTGGGCTGTCAGGTCACAGGACTTTTGGAAAAAGTCACATCACATCACATCACAAACCTAGACACGCCTTCTCTCCAGCCACTTGCAACCCAGCCAGTGCTCCCTGACTGTCATCACCTGCTTCACAGAGACCAGGACATTTGCACCTCCTCTCATCTCTTTATCTTTGCCACAGTTCCTAGGATCCCCTAGCCTCTGATTTCCCAGATCTGGGGGCTCGTCATTTACATGCTTGGCGTTCTACTCTCTAAAGCATTCTTGTGCCACAAGGAGCGGAAGCCCTGTTTGTTCGTGTGCCAGTTTGGAGAGCCAGGACCTAACTGAAAATAATTTAGCACGTGTGCAGGATTCTCAGAAGCCTTTATGTGAGCCTTGAGCCTCCTCAGCTGAGTTTCTAGTAGAGTCTGCAGCCTAGATCACTCTTGATCCCGGCAGAGGAAGCTGGAAGCTCGGGACCCAGGTGGGTGGCATTGAACTCAGCCCAGAGCTGATGGCACAGGGAGAAGGGGAAACAGCTTGTTTTTTTTCATCTCATTTTGCAAAACAGGACTAAGTCTGTCCCTATCCTTTTGAAATGAGAGAAGATGAGAATTTACATCAGTTTGCAAATTAATTGTCCAGAATATAGAAGAAGCCATGCATACTGGGCATTTCTGAGTGAGGGGGGGGGAACAGAAATTCAGTGACTATGGATGCAACTTAGCAGGGTACGAACTCCCTTGTGTGAAAAATGATTAAGACCGAAAGCCATCTTGGCTTAGCTGAGAACCTTATTACAAGCCCAAGACACTGCCACTACCATATCAAACATGGTGTCCATTTATTCATTCATTCAATCAAAACTTTAGCACTGACTTATGTGTGCCAAGCTGAGAACAGGGGACTGCCAGGACATTCACTCTCATGGACGATTGAGAAAGGTGGATAGAAAATCACAACACAGCAAGATAAGCACCAAATGATGGGTAATCGACAACAGCACAGCAATTGTGAGACATCGGAAAGGACGCAACCCATTTTTATAATTTAAAAAATTCCGAGGCAAAGAATCCATAGAATGTTTAAAGAATCCATGAAGGTATCTATTTTTCATGGATTATTACTTATGTATTTATTAAGATATTCATAAAGACAAAGTTTTAAAAGCAGATGCTAGAACACATGTCTGAGGTTCAGAGTTATGCTCTGCTTCTTACTAGCGACGTCATCTCCCATTTGCTCAACACTCAACAATCCTGCCCCACCCAGGCCTCTCCGACCAAGGCTCTGTACCAACATGCAGAGGGCTTGAGTGGGGATTAGCGGAAGTGGAGCCTTAACTGGGGGAGGAAGATGACTGGCCACATACATCCCAACTACTATGTGGTCAATCCTAGAGAATGTTCCACGTGCACTTGAAAAGAGTGCATCTTCTGGTTTTGGGGGATGTAATGTCCTGAAAAGATCAATTAAGTCTAGTTGTTCTATTATATCATTTAGGACCCCTGTTGCCTTATTGATTTTCTGTCTAGAAGATCTGTCCACTGAGGTGAGTGGGGTGTTAGATCTCCTACTATTATCGTATTCCTGTCAGTTTCTCCCTTTATGTCCGTAAGTATTTGTTTTGTATATTTGGGTGCTCCTATATCAGGTGCATATATGTTGATTGACAAGTGTAATATTCTCTTCTCTTATTGATCCTTTTATCATCATATCGTGTCCTTCTTTACTTTCTTTATGGTCTTTGTTTTAAAGCTTGCTTTGTCCGATATGAGTACTGCGAGCCCCACTCTCCTCTCATTTCCATTTGCACCCTGACCACTCTGGACGGTCATATACTTGAGTCCACATTTGCCTGCTGGGAGCGAGGTGACCACTGGCCAGGCAGGGTGTTCTCCAAAACACCTGCGTGAGCAACAGAGCCTCATGGGCCTCTGGCCAGGGCAGGGCATCACCCTGCACCCTGATTTCCCCCATGTCTACCCCCTGGCCCCCTGGCCACTGTTTGATGTGGTCAGTGTCACATGGTGGATTTTCATATTTTCTCAGCACCTTCTTGGAGTGCTACTGGGATCTGAAAGCTATTCTGGAAGGCTGGCCCTCTCTTGTACTTTTCTCCTTTATTAGGTTGTGATGAGGAGTTCCTGCATCTCTCTTACCATCTCTTTTTACCTACACAACGCTTTGGCCTCACTGCTGTTAGCTCATCCTCAGAGCACCTCCAGGGTCTCTCCAGAGCACTCCTATGCGCACAGAAGCAGCCTGCCTTTGGACTTACAGCTCGGCTGCAAGCAGATGACTCTGCTCAATGCCAACATAGGGCACAAGACAACAAAGCCTAGATTTTTTCCATTCCAGGGCTTCAAATGTAGCTTGAGACAGCAAACATTTACGAATTTTAAAAAGACAAAAATGCAAAACCAATTTCAACTCCTAAGGAAGTGAGCCATATTCTCTGCTGCAATTGTCCTTTTTGCTGCCCTAAGACCATGGTGGCAGTGTTCTTCTTACCCTGCAAGGCTTAGCTCCTCTGTCTAGTCTGAAGATTCTCTCTATGAGATTAGGAACCAGGTCTTTTCAATTTTACATCCCCAGGGCTCATCATGGTGCCTGTTACTGTGAGGTAACAGGAGGTACTGTGAGGTAACTGGATGCTAAATTTGCTGAGGGCTAAAGTGGCAGAGCCACCTTCTTCACATTGACTGCCATGGGACAGTCAGTTTCACTATTCAGTTACCTAATGATTCAGAAGTTTGTTGCACATTGTCAATAAAAGAGAATCATGTGACACATTTCTCTAAAGAAGACACGCGGATGGCCAATAGGCACCTGAAAAGATGTTTAATATCGCTAATTATTAGAGAAATGAAAATCAGAACTACAGTCAGGTACAACCTCACACCAGTCAGAATGGCCATCATTAAATAGTCTACAGGGACTTCCCTGGTGTCTCAGTGGTGAAGAACCCATCTGCCAATGCAGGGGACACGGGTTCAATCCCTGGTCCGGGAAGATCCCACATGCCACAGACCAACTAAGCCCATGTGCCACAACCACAACTACTGAGCCCACATACCACAACTTCTGAAGCCCACGCACGTAGAGCCCATGCTCCACAATAAGAGAAGCCACCACAATGAGAGTAGTCCCCACTCTCCACAGCTAAAGAAAGCTTACGTGCAGCAACGAAGACCCAACGCAGCCAAAAAAAATAAGAAATTTTTAAAAAGTCCACAAATAACAAATGCTGGAGAGGGTGTGGAGAAAAGGGAACCCTCCTACACTGTTTGTGGGAATCTAAATTGGTACAGCTACTATGGAGAACAGTATGGAGGTTCTTTAAAAATCTAAAAATAGAACTACCATACGATCCTGTGAGCCCACTCCTGGGCATATAATTGGAGAAAACTACAATTCGAGAATATACACGCACCCCAATGTTCATAGCAGCACTATTCACAATAGCCAAGACATGGAAGCAACCTAAGTGTCCATTGGCAGATGAATGGATAAAGAAGATGTGCTACATATACACAATGGAATATTACTCAGCCATAAAAAAGAATGAAATAATGCCATTTGCAGCTACATGGATGGACCTAGAAATTGTCATACTGAGTGAAGTAAGTCAGACAGAGAAGGACAAATATCATATGATATCACTTAACTGTTGAATCTAAAAAAATGGTACAAATGAACCTATTTACAAAATAGAAGTAGAGTCACAGATGTAGAAAACAAGCTTATGGTTACCAAAGGGGAAAGGTGGGGGGGGGTAAATTAGGAGTTTGGGATTAACAGATACACACTTCTATATATAAAATAGATAACCAACGAGGACCTGTACTATATAGCACAGGGAACTATATTCAATATCCTGTAGTAACCTATAATGGAAAAGAATCTGAAAAAGAATAGTTTTATATATATACATACGTATATAACTGAATCACTGTGCTGTATACCTGAAACTAACACAATACTGTAAATAAACTATACTTAAATAAAAATTAAAAAAAATTAAAACTAAAAAAGTTCAAAATAAAACAGAATCATGTGAACATCATAATGTTAATGTCAGCCAACATTTCCTCATTCTCCAGGAAGCATCACCTGGTCAGGGCAGTTAAATGACAAGGACAGTTCTACTCATTAACCACGAGGTGGCATATGTATTATTTAGATTTGTGTGTGTGCAGAGATTTATGTGCATATATATATATTCATATATATACACATGTATAATGTGATTTTGAGGAAATACTGAGACACCCTCTCAGAAAAATATGTTTTCCTAGTACGTCCCTGTAGCCAAGGGGTGGTTCTTACGAGGCAGAGAGGCTGATGTGAAGGGGCAGGAGATGTGTACTCAGGAGCAGAGACATTGTGCTGGGAAAGGAGAGCCGGAAGCACGGGATTCTGCGTGGAGAGCAAAGCCATTCAGTCTCGCCCCAGATTCCAGAGACACATGGCGAGGGCTGACACGGATCCCGTGTTTTTAGAGGTTCCTGTTAGAAGAGGGTCAGAGGGGCTCACCCCTGTGGGCAGCTGAGAGGGCTCCTGCAACACCCACCTGCTCCAGCTGCCGGGTGAGAACCGCTGCTACCCAGCCAGGCTGGGCTCCCGGCAGGAAGCATGCGGAGTCATGAAAAGCACACGCTCTCAGATTCTGTCAAAGCAGCTCTGCCATCCATCCATTGGGAGTTAACCACTCCTCAAACCGTTTTCCTCATTTCTAAAATGGAGCAACTATTTGACCTCACGTTGAGAGAATTAAAGGACAGAATGCACTCGATGTAGTGCCTGCCACATAGAAAGAAAAGTGATGCATGGCCATTCTTACTAGAAATTATCATTGCAGGGAGAGGCTGGATTCTCCCTGGAAACAGCTGAGACGGGGGTAAGCCTGGGTCAGCCACGAAATTTCAGGAGACGTTTTACACTTCTTCGCATTCAAAGACTCCTGGGAAGGATAACATTCTCGGCTTTGTACGTTGGTTGGGAAGAACTTGTCCTAACAGCTGGACCTTTTTGTATTTTGTTTTGTTTTTTTTTTTAACTGAAGTATAGTTGATTTACAATGTTGTGTTAGTTTCTGCTGTCCAGCAAAATGACTCAGTTATACATATATATATTCTTTTTTATGTTCTTGTCCATTATGGCTTAGCCCAGGACATTGAATACAGTTCCCTGTGCTACACAGTAGGACCTTGTTGTCCATCCATTCTGTAGGTGAGACATCAAGCGTGAGAGGATACTGGCCATTGGATGGGGTGATATCACAGGAAGAGTGTTAAAGTACAGGATGTAAAGGGTTGTTAGAAGAAAAAGCAAGCTGCAAATAAGCTCCTTCTACTTGACCATTTTGCTGCTAAGAGGAGGGCCGGTCAGTACCAGCCCCAGTCCCCGACCAGCCCAGCGTGCCCAGTAGGTGTGACCCAAAGCACGCGTTACTCTTTCGAGGCCCGTAACAGGAAATCCTCGATAGCGTGGTTAAATCCTACCTCTGCTGTCTCCTTTTGCTGCCCAGACGTGATGCACAATACCTCAACTCTCCGTAATTCTCCTTACCCAGGCTGGAATTAGGACTGAATAGATGGGATTCAGCCAACTTGAATCTCTGTCAACTTGGGAGTCAAATCTTAACGATATTTTCTTGGAGACTATGGTGAAAAACCCAAAATACTCAAAAGACAGTTATTCTTGGGATATTTTTGATTTCTCTGGAGCCAGAAAATTAAAGACGTTTATAAAAGGCAGATTTCTACGGAAAAAAAGATTTTTTTTTTTTTTTTTTTTTTATCATGCCTTTACCTGAAAGCCAGATTGTGTTTAGAATGTGCAAATTGGAAGCAGATTGGGTAAGTGCTGCTGCTTACAGCTTGGGCCTCTTGAAGTTGAGAAAAAGCCCAAATAGGAACCCATCGATTTGTCTGCTCTTAGGAGGCTTATCTGTCAGGAGCTATTATCTTATATGGTAGTAATAAACATGCCTTGCCTACTGAAGAGAGAGGTGTGGAGTTCTGCAAACTTCCAAGAGGATATTCACTAAGGCAACATTTCCCACAACAGCTGTGCTTAAGGCCAACTGGTTCCCTGAGATGAAAGTACATTATCTGTGCTAATCAAGCTTGGAAACACACCAGATTAAACAAACTCAACTCACTTTCAATTCCTTGGGAAATTTCAGCCTTTTATATAAACTTAATCTATACATTTAATACTTTTCATTACGATTTTTCAAGGGTGAGAGGTCAATACTTAGCATTTCCTAAATTTATTTGACTGTAGTCTTTTTCTCTGAAAATAATTTTCACATAACAACACATGTTGGGAAATATTGCACAAAAGTCATTCATCAGTCTACTGACAGTTAATGAATGGTCAGCTCTTTAAAATAATAAATTTGCCAGCTTTCTAGAATCTTTAGCCTTCAACTCTTTGGGAGACAAAAGCCCATTACTAATTCTAACCAAATTAACCACCACTTGCTGGAGCTAAGGGAATATAAAACCAACATAATTTCTGCATATGGAAGAGATACAAAATAAGTATATAAACCATATAAGGTATACAAAATAAAATAGAAACAACTTGTTGTTTTGGCCTGTGGATGGGGAGAGTGAACCTGGCAGTTATCAACTGAGCAATAATTTTTCTTTGTGGACTATTTCATCCTGTAGAGACATATGACAGACATCTTGAAACCCCAAAGGCAGTGATTTCCTTTATACTGATTAACATTCATTTCAATCCAAAAGGAGAAATGCAGGGTAATGTACATCCTGATTGAACAGAGGAGTGTAGAGTCCTATAAGACTCCAAGATGATATTCATTGGAATGACACTGCCCAAAGATATAAATGTTCTCAGATCACCGTTATATAGTGGGAAACAATGAGCAAACACATACACGGGCATGCATGCGTGTGAGTATACATGCGCGCGCGCGCACACACACACACACACACACACACTCACACACATGCTCTACTCCAGGCTGAGAAAAGTGAAACCTAAATATCCTGGCCATTAGAACAGCAAGAGCTGGGATTAAAGCTTACTACATCTGATTCTCATTCCACTGAAAGTAGAGTTTTTTCTCTTAGAGATAGCCATAATAAAACATGAGAAAACCAGAATGTGTCACTTTCCTGCTCAGTGGGTTACGCTGCCCCGACTCAGCAGTCAGATCCCATACACAGGAGAAGCCACTGGAGGAAAAGAAGCTCGTAAAGTTTGTTCTCAACGAGATCCACACCTCGAGGTAAACTATGCAGAGGCAGGGCTGAGTGATGTCACAGAAACAAACCACTCCCTGGTCTGGAGGAGGGAGGGACTAGGTCACACATGGACAGCGTGTTCCTCTCGGAAGCTGGGTAGGATTTTAAGATGTGAAAGAAGAGGATGCTGGCTTGACAGCCATCCAGAGGGTACAGCAATCAGAAAACGAGTGTGTCCTGCGGTTAGTACCCGGACACTGCTGGTGACTGACCAAACCAGCCTGAGAGGCAAAGGCGGCTGCGTGTCCATTCCCAGGCATCTAACTGGGAGTTCAGAGCTAGTGGGGGAGGGAGCATACTTGAAGGCTTGGAAGTGAATCCCAAGTTACAAACGGCTGAAGACCCAGGAGGTATAGGAGACAAGCACATGAGGCACTGGGGTAGCGTTGAAGAGACAAGAGAAAGAGAAGGCAGCCTCTGGCATGATTCTGACGGATGATCTGGGTTCCTGGCTTGGTCTTGACTTGAAGGAACTGGCCTCTGTTCCCTCTCTCTCTCGAAGGCACCCTCCAGGCACCGCTGGGGAAGTGCCAGGGCGAAGGACTCAAGGAGTAACCTCCTGGGGTGTGTCCCCCTCTGCTCTGGAAAAAACCTGCATGTGCCTCTAAGAGAAAATAGTGAAATTACAGAGCAGACCCAGCCTCTGCTGAGGGAATGCCCCTCTCAGACCTCTCCAGCTCTCAGCCAGACGACGCCAAATCCCTCTCCCAAACGAGCCTGCGCCGGAAGTTGCCTTTGGGGACCCCAAGAATGACCTTCACACCTGGACTCTGAATCATTTTGGAAAAGTGAATGCCGTTATTCAGGGTAAGAAAGGTGAGTCCTGAAGGAAATTAAGAAGGCTCCTTTCCTCCCTCAGCCCGCCCCAGGGTGCGAGAGGCCTTGGAGGACCAGCCCAGTCTGTCTCAGGTCTCATCTCCCCAAGTAGAAAAGATGTGAACAATGTCACAACATAGGAGAGCCTCCTACCAGCATTTGGTCTGGATAGACGACAGGAAGGATTCAAAGGATGAATTATAATAAAGGGACTTTAGGCTTGTGACTTTGGGGTAGGAGAGATCTTATGGGGTGAGAGCCCTTCCAATTGGCCGGTGAGAGCCCTGCCAGCCTCAGGACAGGCCTGATGTCCCCAGCACTCGGATACAGGCGCCACGTGCCAGGGCCTCTGCCCACAGGCTCGGAGGGCGGGGAGGAAGTGATGATCAGAGTTTAGCTAATGCTGCCTTTGAGCCACTGTGGCCACTGCGGGGCGTCCAGGGGTGGGGCCGGAGGCGTGGCTTAGGTGTTTTGCCCACCCCCTAGGTGGTGTTGCGTGCAGGGGGCATGCGCAGTACCCTGCTTTTGCTCCGGGCTCTTCAGAAGTGGCTGTTGGGTTGTTTTGGTCTCTTTGTATCGTTTGTCCAGAATCTGCCCGTGCATGCATGCAGTTATTTTTAGTCCCTTATAGTTTCTTTGTATTTTGTTGCCGGAGGAGACGTTTGTCCAGGTGCAAGCACTGCGGCAAAGGGTCCCAGGTCCCAGCCTGACTCAAAAGGAGCTGCAGCTGACGGGGACACGTGGCCGCCAGGGAGGCCTGGAACGTGAGGACCGCAGTTTCCTCTTTGCTGTGAGTTCGTGCGGATGACTTTTACCGGGTGTGTGTTTCAGGGTTTACGGAGCAGCCTCGGTCCGCCCAGGTTCTGAGATGCTCCCCGGGAAGGGCCACATGGGGCTTCTTGAGGAAGGAAGTCAGGCTTAGAGGAGAACACGGGCCCCCAGACTCAGCACTCCGCCTGCCAGCCAAGAGAAGTGTGCTGGGTCTCTGGGGTCAGCTTTTCTGAGGGTTCACATCCTACTCAGAAATGTGTTTCAGTCATGTCCTAACCAAGAGACACGATCATCAAAAAGACTTGCAATCAGGCCACACGAACACTTGGTTTCCCCGAAGTTTGTTAATGAAAGAAGGCCAGGAAAGTCAGCATGGGGCAGGGACATCTGGCTGCCACTCTGGGGTCTTGAAGAAGCCCACTGTGACTAGGGGTCCCCTGCAGTTAGAGTAATGTCTCTCCCAAGAAACAGCTCTCCCTTCTGGAACGTTTCATGTAAAGAGCCGTTTTCCAAGTCAGTCAAGTTCTTATGAATGCTTACCAGGTATCCTATTTGGGAGCATAGCGGCCTGGTATTCCCACGCGGGTGCTTCAGCAGTGCCCTGATGACCTCATATGGATGAGAAGCTCTTTTATGCACATTCACCTGTTGATTCCAGGTCATGGACCTGATGGAGACCTTCTAGGCATTATTACCAGTATGTCAGGGAATTCCTTAGAGGGGTCCCTGGAAATCCCATGGAGAGCCAATTCCCTGGAAACAGGTGTGTCCAATTCCTTCATTCATTCAGTCAACACATATTTAGCAAGCGCCTACTGTGTGCCAGGCACTGTTCTGGGTGGTAAGAACTCAAAGATAAATAGAACATAGTCTGTCTTGAAACAGCTTACATCTGTATAGTTTTAAAAGGGAGCGGACTTCCTTTGTGGTCCAGTGGTTAAGACTCCGCCCTTCCAACACAGAAACGAGGATCCCACATGCCCCACGGTGCTGCCCCCCAAAATAAATAAATAAAATTAAAAAATTAAAAGCGACCAAAGTCTTTAAAATGAAGAAGTTGGGTTCCCCTGGTGGTGCAGTGGTTAAGAATCCGCCTGCCAATGCAGGGGACACAGGTTTCATCCCTGGTCTAGGAAGATTCCCACATGCTGTGAAGCAATTAAGCCTGTGCTCCACAACTGCTGAGCCTGCTTCTAGAGCCCACAAGCCACAACTACTGAGCCCACGAGCCACACTACTGAGCCTGAGTTCTAGATCCCGTGCTCTGCAACAAGAGAAGCCACTGCAATGAGAAGCCCGTGCACCGCAATGAAGAGTAGCCCCTGCTCTCCGCAACTAGAGAAAGCCCACGTGCAGCAACGAAGACCCAACGCAGCCAAAAATAAAATTTTTTTTTTTTTTTTTTTTTTTTTGGTACGCGGGCCTCTCACAGCTGTGGCCTCTCCCGCTGCGGAGCACAGGCTCCGGACGCGCAGGCTCAGTGGCCATGGCTCACGGGCCCAGCCGCTCCGCGGCACGTGGGATCCTCCCGGACCGGGGCACGAACCCGTGTCCCCTGCATCGGCAGGCGGACTCCCAACCACTGCGTCACCAGGGAAGCCCCCAAAAATAAAATTTTTATAAAATGAAATAAAATAAAATGAGGAAGGTATTTGATGATACCGACCAGGGCTGGATTTAGAAAATGAAAAGCACGGTATTATTCACTCTGCGACCGGGATAAACTACAGGTATTAGGACACAGCTTTTTCCTTTTTCAAAATAAGGGGACTGGGCTATGTGATCTACTTCAGACCTTCTCATCTCTTGAGACCTACCCGTGCCCCTTGGGGAGTCAACTGCCAACACGGCCTTTTTGTTCCCTCTAATGCTAGCCCTCTGGGACGACACTGAAGTTTCCCGTCATCTCAGCTGTCTGGATAGGACCCTGCCCTCTCCCTATATGAAGAGAGACTTGTGGGTTCCCAGCAGGCCTCAGGCAGGTGAGGGCCGGCTCCTTAGGAAATGAAAAAGCCCCTTACAGGCTTACTGAGCCCCTTCTATGTGCCAGACCGTTCTTCGCTTTTGCTTATTTATGTGAACATCAAAGTTAAGAACGCTGAGGCCAGAGGGGCTTAGCCGCCTGCACAGAGTCAGGCAGAGCTGTGAAGCCCCAGAGCTCAGGATGGGCTCCACACACCGTGAGCAAGGGAGTCAGTGAAAATACCCTGAGAAAATGAACGAGTGAGCTCTGGGTGACCAAACAGACTGTTTCCTGCTGGTCTGTACCTGCTGCCGGTCCAGTCTAGCATCGCATCTGGTTTGGGTTAGGGTAGAGATCACGGCCATGAGAATATCCAGTTGGAAAAGCAGATGAGGCTATAGGCCGAGAGCACCAGGTTGGTTTTGACTTCCCCCAGTGATTGGTGGAAGCTGTGGAGGGTTGTGAGTGTAGGGGCAGGGGTGGTGGGTGTCACTATGCGGTCTAGGAAGGTCACCTGGCGGCACTGGGTCTGAGGGAGGTGGAGAGGCTGGGAGGACTCTTCTGAAGTGGGCAAAGAGGGACTGAGTCGAGGAAAGAGGAGAGACAAGGGAAGAAGCAGCCAAAGTCAGATGTATTATGGGGAATTCAGAATTCATACTTCCTGAGTGAGGAGGAAATATAGGGGAGAAAGGGACCAAATCTAGCCTGGTAGTTATTTCTTTCAGTTATGCTCATGAGCGCTTGCAATGAATCAAGTGCTGTGACACCTTACTTACCCCGTCTTATCTGGCCTTCCCAAGAGCTCCCAGAGACAGGATCCGTGATTATCCCCACTGTATGGATGAGAACACTGAGGCACACAGAGCTCATATGAAATGTCTAAGTGCTGGTAGACGTCACCATCTGGAGGGCCTGCCCCTCACACTCAACAAGCTAAATTCACCATTGCCCCCGCCCCTGCTCTTCCTCTAAGTTTCCCTGTTTGTTTGTTTGTTTAATATTTATTTATTTATTTGGCTGCACCAGGTCTTAGCGCAGCATGCGGGATCTTTGTTGCGGCATGTGAACTCTTAGTTGTGGCATGCATGTGGGATCTGGTTCCCTGACCAGGGATTGAACCCGGGCCCCCTTCATTGGGAGCGTGGAGTCTTAACCACTGGACCACCAGGGAAGTCCCTTCCCTGTTTTAATTAACACCGACACCATGCTTTTAGAGACTCAGGGCCAGAGCTCAGAAGAAATGTGTCATGTCTGTCCTTTCATTGTCTATGTCTCTTATGACTCAAGCGCTGCGTTAGGTGCTAGGGTCACGGGTATCAAAGGTGTGCTCCTGGCCCACAAGACAGGATGCTGGGGGCCAGCTGAGGAGTGTGTCAAGTCCAGGGCAGGGAAGAGAGGCAAGGAGGTTTCCAAAGGAGGCCGGGTGCTTCCC
This sequence comes from Kogia breviceps, assembly GCF_026419965.1. Classification (NCBI taxonomy): domain Eukaryota; kingdom Metazoa; phylum Chordata; class Mammalia; order Artiodactyla; family Physeteridae; genus Kogia; species Kogia breviceps. The sequence continues at coordinate 82,112,949 of NC_081311.1, forward strand.
GCGCTTCCTCTCTGCACACTGCCCCTTGGTCGCAGTGGTGCCATAGAGATGGGCCTGGCATTTTCCACCTGCCCAACTCCACCTCCAGTTTCAATTCCTGAAGTGAATACCATTCGAAGTCTCCGAAATAAAGCTATGACATTTTTAAAGTCCCGAGCAATTCCGTTCCCTGCAAGAGCGTTCAAAGAGAGCCACAAATTTGATAAATAGGAAGCCTGGGTTCTAACGCCTTCATCACTGTTGAGCCTTTGAGAAGCATTCATCTGTTTTCCATTGATGCCCTGCCTAACTTCCCAAAATGTTAAAAGCCCAAGTACAATAAAACTCTTTAAATGATACGTGTAGATTAAGCTCTGAGTAATGGAGTAGGGGGCATGGGAATCCCAGAAATCTAGAACTAAGAGAAAACTACTGAGCAGAGACCTTAACTCCAAGCTTCCTGGCAGCCAAGAGGAAAATAAGAAAAAGGAGCTTTTTAAAAATAAACTAATCTAAAAAATTTTTATTGTGGTAAGAACACTTAACATAAGGTCTACCCTCCTAACTAATTTTTAAAATGTATTTTATTGAAGTATAGTTGATTTACAATGTTGTGTTAATTTCTTCTGTACAGCAAAGTGAATCAGTTATACAGATATACATTCTTTTAAAAATTCTTTTCCATTATGGTTTATCCCAGGATATTGAATATAGTTCTCTGCACTCTACAGTAGGACCTTGTTGTTTATCTACCCTATATATAATAGTTTGCATCTGCTAACCCCAAACTCCCAATCCATCCCTTCCCCATCCCCCTCCCCCTTGGCAACCACAAGTCTGTTCTCTGTGTCTGTGAGGCTGTTTCTGTTTGGTAGATAAGTTCTTTTGTGTCATATTTTAGATTCCACATATAAATGATATCATATGGTATTTGTCTTTCTCTTTCTGACTTACTTCACTTAGTATGATCATCTCTGGGTCCATCCATGTTGCTGCAAATGGCATTATCTCATTCTTTTTTATGGCTGAGTAGTATTCCACCTCCTAACAGATTTTTAAATGCTTAGTCCATTATTGTTGACCTCGGGTACTATGTTGTATAGCAGATCTGTAGAGCTTATTCATCTCACTTAACTGAAACTTTATGCCCATTGATTAGTAACTCCACATTTTCCCCTCCTTCCAGCCCCTGGCAATCATCATTCCACTCTTTGATTCCATGATTTTGACTATTTAAATACCTCATATAATTGGAATCATGCAGTATTTGTCTTTCTAAGACTGGCTTATTTCACTTAGCATAAGGTCCTCAAGATTCATTCATGCTGTCATGTGTTGCTGAATTTTCTTCTTTTTTAAGCCTGACAGTATTCTATTGTATGTATTTACCACATTTTCTTTATCCATTTATCAGTCAATAGACATTTATGTTGTTTCCACACGTTGGCTATTGTGAATAGTACTGCAATGAACATGGAGTAAAGATATCTCTTTGATATCCTGATTGCAATTCTTTTGGATAAATATCCAGAAGTGACATTGCTGGATCCTATGGCAGTTCTATTTTTAATATTTTGAAGAACTTCAATACTATTTTCCATAGTGACTGCACCATTTTGCATTCCACCAACAGTGTACAAGGGTTTCAATTTCTTCACATTCTCACCAACATTTACTGTCTTTTCTTTTGTTGATAATATCCATCCTGACAGGTGTGAGGTAATATCTCATTGTGGTTTTGATTTGCATTTCCCTGAGGATTAGTGATGTTGAACATTTTTTTCATATACCTGTTGGCCATTTGCATGTCTTCTTTGGAGACATGCCTATTCAAGTCCTTAGCCCACTTTTAAATTAGCTTATTAGATTTTTACTATTGAATTGTGGGAGCTCCTTATTTTTTTGGATATTAACCCCTAATCAGATACATAATCTGCAAATATTCTCTCCCATTCCTTACGTTGCCTTTTCACTCTGTTGATCATTTCCTTTGCTGTGTGGAAGCTTTTTAGTTTGATGCAGTTCCACTTGTTTATCATTAGTTTTGTTGTCTGCGCTTTTGGCTCCATATTCACGAAATCATTGCCAAGACCGACGTCAAGAAGTTTTTTTCCCTGTTTTCATCTAAGAGTTTCATAGTTTTAGGTCTTACGTTTAAGTTTAAGTCTTTAATCCATTTTGAGTTGATATTTGTGTATGATGTAAGATTCGGGTCCAATTTCATTCTTTTGTGGGTAGCTATCCAGTTTTCCCAACCGGAAACAAGTCTTAGAATTAGTAGAAGCGAACCTTTTTCCCAGCTCTGAATCTCTGAAAGAGATAGGGCACTCTATCTCCTTCACTGGCTTTTACACTGACAAAGATCTGTGCATGTGCCATGCCCTCCCAGACAGGGAGCCCCCCGAGGACAAGGACTGTATCTTAGGCCCTTTTCTCCTCCAGATATCAGCACATAACAGACATTTGATAAATGTCTCCCACTACTGAACTGGACAAATACTTTTTTGTATGAGGGTCTCTTAACAGCAAAAGACAGAACTTTTAAAAACATGGACGTTATTAATTTGGCCATATCTGATGTGGATTCTCACTGGATGGCTGAGGGATGACATTAACTCCTAGGTCTTTAATCCCTTTCACCAAAGTCACCGAACTTGGTATGCGAAGAGTTATGTGACTAAAGTTTAGTTATGTAACTAAAGAGTTACATATGCCCGAGAAGCTACTTTTGCCAATTATTTTAAAGATTTTTGAGTGGCTTTCTCTTCTCCCAGTAAAGTGCTTAACCCTATTTTTTCAAATGAAGAGCCATAATATTTAGTACCATTTCTGTAGCTAATACTAAAAAAAATTGAATGAATGAATGAACAGATGAGTGAATAGGTGAACAAACTGCCTTCTCACTTCTCTGGGCTTTTAAAAAAAAAAACCAACAAAAACAAATTATTAAATCTTCCTAAGTAAAGTTGTATCTCCTTTGAGGCAAGGCCAACCAGACATACACATATGAAACTGTATCCTTTCCCTATATATTTTCATACAGCTTGCAGTTGCCCCAGCCTTCCAATAACTCCTTTTTCACGATCAGCCCGGCCCATCCTTTCATTCTGGATATTTTATTTTATTTTTTTTTTGTGGCCGCATCTCGCAGCATGCGCGATTTTAGTTCCCCAACCAGGGTTCGGACTATGCCCCCTGCAGTACAAGCTCAGGGTCCTAACAACTGGACGGCCAGAAGTCCCCATTCTTCAGTAGATATATATTAAACACCTCCTGTGTGCCCGGTCCTGTTCTAGACACTTGGAATCTATCAGTGAGAAAAACATGGAGCTTATCTTTCTATTCTTTCTGAATATTTCGTATATGCATGACCACATCATCCTGAGTGTTTTCAACCTGATCTGTCCCTAGAAGTTGAGCACATGTTGGTCTGGTCTAGGGTTGCTCGGAGAACTACAAGATGCTCCGGCCACCTGGGGCTTCTGAAGAGCAGGGTGGCCTGGGAGAAGATGCTCTCCACTGACCATCTGCACCCCTGGATTCTGGTCCAGTCTCTGACCCCCTCACCATAACTTTGGGCAATTTACTAACTTCGGTTGGATTAGATAAAACCTTTTTAACTTGGTCTCTCTAAAATTATATAGGACATTTTTGGGGGGCTTCTTCTCAGCAGAATGGAGATAATAAGTTAGGGGAGAATGAAAGGAATCCAGACCGATTTGATGTGACACACACTGAAAATGTCAAAGGGTTGCGGTGGGAGAGAGCTGAATAGAGCTGAATAGAGGATGTTGGGAGCAGGAAGAAAGTCAGGGCAAACCGGATGGCTGGATGGTGAATTTGGGGAGGAATGTGAGAGATGAAAGAGAGATTTTGGTTGGCATTGTTTGAGAAATAGAGAGAGTTGGGGAAAGGAGATGGCTAGATGTTTTCCTGAGTAAAACAAATGAAATTTCCTTTAATATTTGGTGAGAAACTTCAGCAATGAATTGAATTGGTTTATAAAATCTTGGTTGTCACAAAGCTTTTGTTTCTCAGATTGAGATCTTATGTTAATACTGGCTCAATATATGGGTATCAGACAGGATTCTTGGTTGCAGGTAACAGATGGTAACTCACACTGATCAAGAACAAAAGGGGTTTAAATAAAAGGATTCAGGATTCTCACAAAATTGCTGGGAAGGCCAGACAACCTGACTTGGCTAAAATTCCAGGGACAATGGCCACAATTATGCTGCAGGACAGGCTTGATGAGAAATCGTTACTACTTCCACCCCACTGAACGCTAGAGGACATTACCGTTGTTTCTCACTATGTTACTCTGACAAGGGTCACGATCTCACAGATAATTTCACTTTGAAAGCTGATGTCTCTGCCTCCATACATACTGATAAAACCGGTCCACAGTGCATCCTTTCTCTGGTGTCCAACAAAGTCTCACACAGGTGGGTCTGATGGGTGAAGAATAGGTCTCACACCTACCCCTTAGCTTCAAAGAAGTAGGTGAGTTTTTATGATCTTCCTTAGGAGGGTCCATAAGACTGGATATTCTCCAAACATAGCTTCTAGGCAGCCCACAAATGCCAAGACCCACTAGATTCATTGATCCCTGAAGTCCGCCATGGAGAGTGGTACCCGAGGCAGATAGCGCTGATGCTTCATTAGACGCACAGGTAGTGAGAGACCCTTACAGCTGTGTCTGGGTTGAGAGGACACTGACCAAAAGCAATTTGTGACTTGCTACGACAGGAGAAAGGGCAACTCAGTTTGGCTACTGATCTCCAAGCTTAGACCTGAGGTGAGTTCTTAAAGGAAAAGCTGTGGAGTTGGGCTGAGGTAGAAAAAAAAGAAGGCTCTGGGGCAGAGGGCTGGGATCTATGGGGTTGCAGCCTTTGCTCAGAACTAACCTCACCTTTGAGAGCAGCCTGCTGACCACACTGAGGCTCCATCCCTGGGTGCCTTTGACACTGATGCATGTCCCGAGAACTATAGAAATGATTTTCCTCATGGTACTGAGACAGCCACCTGCTCTGTTTGGTAAGTTTTTTTCCCACTACTGAAAGAAAAGGGAAAAAAGCACTTACCCTCCTTGATTTTCTCCCCAACTATTTTCTTCCCATCTTCATGTGCCCAAGAACCTCATTTTTGCTTTGCAAAACCCACTTCCTCAAAGTAAAAGTCATTGCCAACATTCAAAGCATTTTTCAAAGGGAAACTTTTTCATGAAAATATCTCTAATGACTTTGGCCAGAATTAATTACCAACTTCCTTCTCTGCCATCTTAGTTTTTTTTTAAGCTTTGATCATAGCACATTCAGGCATTCTGGCACTTACTGCAGTGTCGTAGCTCTTCTTTCTGTAACTCAGGTGTCCCAGGCTAGATAAGCACTAGGGACTGTGTTTACTGGCAACGTTACTTTGCCACTCATTAACTAGGGTCAGAGTCTAAGTCCATTATAAATGGTCAAAAGCAGGGGACATGGATTTTAATGGCCATTCCACATGAGGAGTTTCCAATTATGTTTTGAAAAAGGTCAGCATTTTGAGATTAACTGGAGAACTCCTCAAGGTGACTCTTTCGGGAGACCCAGTATTTGGATATATAAATTTTTGGCGTGTTTGTCTGAAAAGAAAGAAGTCTTCATACCTAAGGTCCTTATTATCTTTGGGCTCTGTCCAACTGCAAGTGTGAGGGAGGCCAAAACTGTGACTTTCCTGCCTCAGCACCCCTGAGGGACCCCAGGGTGCTTTCTCCATGCCAGGGGGAGGGTGCGAGCAGACCACGTGTAGTGAGGTCTCGGAGACCTCCAGCTCTCCAAGGGCTCCACATCCGTTACCCAGGAGTGAAGCGGCAGACAGCCCTCGCATCTCTGTTTCTGCTTTCTTCTGAGATAGGGGTTCTTCTTAAGCAGGGCCAGATGAAGGGGCAGGCCAGCTGGGCAGCTCCCCAGGGGCAAGCCGGAGGAGAGAGGGCGCATCACTGGATAAATTTAAACAACAGTGCTTATTAACTCGGGTTTCTCTGCACAGCTTGTCCTCTAGCTGGTGAAATGGAAGTTGGTCCTTTCTCACTGAAGTCTGACAGAACCTTACAGAAGAAAAATTTTAAAACTGCTTTTACCGATGCTACCGTGACTACTAAGAATTTTGAGAGGAACTCAAGACAAATCAGTTTAAGTTCCGCAGTGAGCTGAAACCCTGAAACCAAGTAACATGAGGCATTGGTACTGTCACGGGGAATGACTGTCTATATGTTCAGTCATTCATTGTGTCTCCCCAGAAGTACTCAGATCAAAAGAAATCTGAGAAAAGATTTTTCAGAAAAGCGGGAAAAGACTTGACAGCCATTTTGAGATTGCTGATTTGGTTTGGGGCACTCAAAGAGTGTTGATTAGTAAACTAACATGTTTCTACATAAATTTTTTTTTCTGTTTTTTTTTTTTTTGGCCACAGCACGTGGCTTGTGGGATCTTAGTTCCCAGACCAGGGATTGAACGCATGCCCCTTGAGATGGAAGTGTGGAGTCCTAAACACTGGACTGCCAGGGAATTCCATAAAAATGTTTACTAAGGGAAAATGAGTTTCTTCCTGTTTCCCATTCATGAATGTTGAACGTGACTTTTAAGAATGTCATGCTCCAAACCACGTGCCTTGGTTGACGTCTCAGCACCCTTTACACCTGCAAGTAGGAAACCCCACCTCTGGCAGAGCTGCAGAGCCCAACTCCATCCTGCCAGCTCATTCCTGCCCCCCACTTAAAGCCCTTGGGCCTGCCCGTCTGACACCCATGTGTCTCTGGCCTCCGTCCAGTGTGGCCCTGTGGTGACTTGCTCATGTCACCTCAGAGAACCTGCAGTTGCCTGCTGTCACATGCTTGTGTCCCTGTCCTGCTTTTGCCTGTCTCAGCTTTTTGAGGACATGGAGCATTCATTCCGTTTCCTTATATTCCCAAGAGCTAGCACAGTGCCAAAAACATGGTAGACACATGTCTGTTGAATGAAAAAAAGAAGTGGATTGATTCGTTGTGCAGACTCGACCCTTTGCCTGCTGACACTTGTACCTTCTGCCAAACCCTCCCTACATCTTAGTCTTTTCAGTCCCTCCAATGACCTGCCCTGCCCGGCTTCATTGCCGTCTACACCCTGGATAAACCTAGTCTTCAGCCAAAGGGAGTGGTGGGGCTCTAGTCATCCCTTCAAAAGTGGTGAAGATTTGGATTGGATGGGAATGCGGGGAGGAAGAGAAGTGGGGACAACATCCCAGGGTCCCTGACAGGCCTTTTTGGCATCTTACCGTTCCCTCTGTTTCAAATGCATTTTCCATCTCCTCTCATTACCTCTCTGCCCACTTCCCCACCTCAAAAAAACCTCAGTATTACTGTCCTTCAAAGCTTTTATCAAATGACAGCTCTTTCACGAACCTTCCCTGATGTCCCAGGCAAACTAGTAACTAACCTCCTTCCTTGGGCACCTTAGCATCTTTTCTGAACTTGCCAGCACTTTCCAGCGCTGATCCCAGGGCTTTCGTTGTCTGTGTTCACGTCTCAGCTCCACGGTGAGATCACAGCCTCCCTGCAAATGGGTATTTTTTTCATCTTTTTATTCCCATAATGGCCAGCACAGTTAGTGTTCAATGAATATTTCTCGGATTGAACGGATAGAGCCAAAACCTTCCAGAGTGACTGCTTTAAAGGCCAACCCTCGACTGAACGCTGATTTAGGGGATGTTTGTTGAAAACCATGCCGGTCTGTGTACCACGAGCGAACACTGTTTCCTCATTGCTGGCTTATTCCTGCGCTTTTAGCTTCTAGTTACCCACCTGTCAAGTTTCAAAGACTCTTAAGTATTTTAATGACTTTTCACGTTGGATTAGATTTACAAACAAAGTGACTTCCTTTAAAATACCAAAACGGGCGCCTGGCAGAGCCAGGAACCCAGGACCCCTGAGTGAACTTTCAGAGCCCTCCCTGCCACGCCCCCCTACAACTGAAGCCGGACGGTAATAATAACGACCTCGCCCTGTCGGCTTTTCATGGAGTTCTATAAACAGTAATTAACGCAGTTTAGACATTAGTCTCAACTGCTTACCCTGGCTCTCAATTAATTAGCTGACTGCCAAGCTAGGAAGACATGGTTTGCATATAATTTTATCAGCGTGCACACGCACGCACACGGGTGACTCAGATTTGCAGATCTGCCCTTGGCCGAAGCGTGGGATACACACATGCTATGGCAACAGAAACAATGCGGGAGCCGGCCAAGCCTCTCAGGGCCTCGGGAGGCAGGTGCTCTTTATTAAAACCTCGCCACTTCACGAGGGCTGAATGAGTCACCCCGAGGCCAAACGGCTTTTCCAAGGTGTGCGGAGACCTCGCTGTAACTTTGTTTAAAAACTGTTGTGTTTGTTCAGACGTGTTTGAAAGTGTTCAGAGGAAAGGGCTTGTCCTCCTAAAACAACCTGTGTTAACAGAAAACAAAGTGTCCCTTCCGCATCTGGCTGGACAGTGTCATGGAGCATGCGTAAAGCAGGTGGGAGGCTCCCAGCTGAGATGCCTCAGTCTCAGGGGAGCTGAGCCTCCATGGGGTCTGAGGATGTTGGGAGGGAGGGGAGCGCGGGACAGAAGGGGAGGCTCTTCTGCTCTGCCCTGGACGGGATGCCAACGGGAGTGCCTGATGGGCTCCAGAACTCAAGACCAGGAGGCAAAGCTCTGCCCGAGGCGTCTTTTAAAGCAGGATAGTGCTAAGAGCGTGGGACAGAGCATAAAGCTCTGGGCAGGTTGACAATGGGAATCTGGGGCACGGGAGTGAAAATCAGGGGGGAGGGTGGGGTGATTTTGAACCTTAGCGGCGCATCTGTGTTCTTTTAGCGTGTATATTCCACTCACAGCCGCAAGGACTACATCGAGCTGATTTTAATGTATTTCACATTGAGCATTTTAATGCCAACCATTATGAGAAACAAATTATAGACATAGCTACAGATATATAAAAAGAGGGGAGGTTCTGCATACTCCGTTATCTTGCTAAATTCTCGATTATTTTGCCTTCAGTGCTTGACGACACTCTGCCTGCGGAATTCTCATTGCATTCTATTCTGTTTCATTTTTTAACCAAGCAGAGAGAGACCTTCCCAGCTCCCCACTCTTCTGATCTTATTTCTGAATGAATGGGAGGGACGTTGCTATGGTATGGACACCTTATTTCATAAATAAGGTGTTGACAAATTGCCTAATAAGCCATTGCGCCATTTTCTAGGATATTTTCGTAGCTTGGGCAAGCTTGGCTGTGCGTCAGGGTGAAACCTCAAAGACCTGAGTGGGTAGAGACACAGAGGGAGACAGGACCAGGACACAGCCTTGATGGCAGAGTCAATCCAGCCACGGGCCTTGTCCCTGAGCCCAGAGTCAGTCTAATCTCGGTGCCTGAAGCACGGGCATTTGGGCTTGCTTAGACTGGCACCGCATTTAAGGCGGTTCAAGATAGAGGGAGGACCCGGGCAGCACACGGGGGCAAGGATGGCTCGCCATGGCAGGCAGGGAGCCCTCTTAGGGCTCTGAGAGAGAAATCTGCTGACAGCAGGACCGCAGCTGGTGGCCCTGGATTCAGGGAATGGAATTAAGATGCCTGAACTGGGAGGCTGGCAAGAATTAGGCAAACTATTGAGAGTCTCAACCAAACAGGTTACAGGGCTCAGTGAGATTCATCTGCATCAGAAACCAGGTACACGTGTGCCCAAGGCTCACTTTCTGGGTCCTGGAGACGGTTCCCAGGTCCCGGGCTCAGGGGCTCAACCCACTCACTTCTTTTTTATTTTGGCAACATTATTGTTTTCATTTGGAAATTGATGTTCTTATGGTGATCCATATTTTTAAAAATTGAAGCACAGTTGATTTACAATGTTGTGTTAGTTTCATGTGTACAGCAAAGTGATTCCGTTATACACACATATGTATACATATATATATTCTTTGTCAGATTCTTTTCCCTTATAGGTTATTACAAAATATTGAATAGAGTTCCCTGTGCTCTACAGTAGGTCCTTGTTGGTTACCTATTTTATATATGGTAGTGTGTATGTGTTAATCCCAAACTCCTAATTTACCAAATCCCCCCCCACTTTTCCCCTTAGGTAACCATAAGTTTGTTTTCTTTTTTTAAATAAATTTACTTATTTATTTATTTTTGGCTGCGTTGGGTCTTCGTTGCTGCGCGTGGGCTTTCTCTAGCTGCGGCAAGCGGGGGCTACTCTTCGTTGCGGTGTGTGGGCTTCTTGTTGCGGTGGCTTCTCTTGTTACGGAGCACAGGCTCTAGGCACGTGGGCGTCAGTAGTTGTGGCTTGTGGGCTCAGTAGTTGTGGCTCGTGGGCTCTAGAGCACAGGCTTGTTAGTTGTGGCACACGGGCTTAGTTGCTCCGTGGCATGTGGGATCTTCCCAGACCAGGGCCAGAACCCTTGTCCCCTGCATTGGCAGGCGGATTCTTAAACACTGTGCCACCAGGGAAGTCCCCATAAGTTTGTTTTCTATGCCTGTGTTGACACACTAGCTTCTGATGTCATGGTCAGAATTGGTGAGGGCTGGGGAGGGCTGGTGGAAGCAGAACTGGGCAGCGCAGAAGCAGAGGCCAGCAGTGATTCATGTCAAGTCTAAATGCTTTGCCCTTTCACAGCCTTGAGAATCCAAACGGTATTTACCTTGCACGAAACTAATTCTCAACTGCATCTTTCTTTAAGTGTTGTTAGTTAAACAAGATAGCAATTAGTGTTTAACGTGATGTTGTGATCTTTTTTTTTTTTTTTTTTTTTTTTTTTTTTTTTTTTTTTTTTGCGGTATGCGGGCCTCTCACTGTTGTGGCCTCTCCCGTTGCGGAGCACAGGCTCCGGACGCGCAGGCTCAGCGGCCATGGCTCACGGGCTTAGTTGCTCCGCGGCATGTGGGATCTTCCCGGACCAGGGCACGAACCCGCGTCTCCTGCATCGGCAGGCGGATTCTCAACCACTGCGCCACCAGGGAAGCCCGATGTTGTGATCTTAATGAAAGGTTATATTTTTATAGAGAAAGTAATAGTGGTTGAATAGGGGACTGTTATTGCTTACCTCCACGAACCGCGCACAAAGAAAACACGTTTGCTGGACAGATGCATCCATAAACATTCCCCACCAGCTGTTCACCTGGGTGACATTCTTTAGAACTGGAATTCAAAATTAAACTTCCTTAGAGACAACAAGTCTTAGTGTTCAGCATGCCCTTCCTTCTTTCCCCCTCTTTATGTTTTCCTTCTCGCCTTTCATTTTTTTTCCCTTCCTCCCTTCCTCCCTCCCACCCTCCCCCCTCCCTCTCCCCCCCCCCTTTTCCTTTCATCCTTTCAGTGCCTCCTTCCTATATGCCAGACTGTCAGGGACCAGGGACAATGACACCTGCCTGAAGAGAGCTGATGGAAAGAACCACTAAGTACGATGAGAAAAAGAACAGGGATGTCTGTCTCAATCTGGAGGTTCAGAGAAGACTCCCAGGAGAGTTGAATCCTTCAAGGGTGTAGGATTCAGCCAGGTGGAGAAGAACATTCTGAGTAGAGGGCATCACAGACGTGGAGACCCAGCAGCATGAGAGAGCAGGGCACATTCGAAGATGGTCAGGTGTGGGCCTGGTACAAAACCACAGTGAGAGGAAGCTACACCGGGCATCCAGTGCCCGGTGGTGCAGGTGATTTTAAATCCAGCCCTGGCTGGGGTCTCCTCTCTTCTTCCTAGTCTCTGAGTGCAAACCTTTATGATAAAAAAAAATCTTTTCTGTGTCACATTTATTCATAAAAGACATAATGGAAAAGCTCCCACAATGGAGGACAACTTCTCTCACATCCTGAGTTATCCTTATCTAAGCAGGGAGCTCTCTGACAACCTTGGCCATGACCTGTTTATTGACTTCATGTATGATCAGGGCAGAGCGAGATGGTGGCTCCTTTCCCATGACCCCCTGGGTAGGGTGCACGTAACGTGGGCACACTCCTTTCATGTTGACGAATGGTTCCTGCATGTCGGGGAAGACCAGGCATGAACTGGAAGAACACAAGGAGCTCTGAGGTGTCAGGAGTGCCCAGCAGGATTGGTGCCTTTAGTTCTGCTGGGTGGTGTTCCTGATCTCCAGATGCCAAGGGCCCACGAGTGGATGATGGGGACCCCAAGGGGAGAGCTGAAATGAATATCGAAGTCCCATCTTTTGCCTCTGTTGACAATGGCCCCCACTCTGTAACTGGGAAAGAGATGTGCTCTTGGCCAGAAGATAAGGATTAAGAGGGAACCGCAGGTACTATTATAATGTGGACAAGGATGCCATCTGTAAAATCTTTGTGAAAGTTTCCTTCTTTCAGGTGGACCTGAGCTGTTGCGGTGTCTGATGTTATCTGGCCCTTTCAGTTTCCCTTAAATCATCCCCAAGATGTAACAGAGGTCAGGACCACTGAACTGGAAGGAGATTCGCATAAGTTACAGAAGGTTTGGGGAGCAAGCATTAGAGTGGGAACGTCTTAGGAGTTTCATTCACAGACACAGGTGAGGATCAGACCTAGAAGAAGGGCTCCAGAAGGGTTTTTTTTCCCCCTTTCCTTCTTTAGTATCATCACAATTTCAGACTGCACATAACAAGGAAGAGAATTTGGGGTAGGGAGAAAGAGACTCATTTCTGGGATAACATTTCAAGGACAAAGAGAAAAGAGCAGTTACTGGGATTCATTAGTGCATAATCCCCTCAACACTAATGGCCCATTATTTTGGCCTAACATTTCTTCAGATTATTATGCTAACTTGCTTTTCAAAAAAAAAAAAAACCTTTAGGTTTGGGTTTATCAGTTAAACATTTTATTTGAGAAACAAGAATTTTTTTTTTTCTTTTTTTTTTGCGGTACGCGGGCCTCTCACTGTTGTGGCCTCTCCCGTTGTGGAGCACAGGCTCCGGACGTGCAGGCTCAGCGGCCATGGCTCACGGGCCTAGCCGCTTCACGGCATGTGGCATCTTCCCAGACCGGGGCACGAACCTGTGTCCCCTGCATCGGCAGGAGGACTCTCAACCACTGCACCACCAGGGAAGCCCGAGAAACAACAATTTTTAAAGATTAACTAGGCCCGGGCTTCCCTGGTGGCACAGTGGTTGGGAGTCCGCCTGCTGATGCTGGGGACACGGGTTCATGGCCCGGTTCGGGAAGATCCCACATGCAGCGGAGCGGCGGGGTCTGTGAGCCATGGCCGCTGAGCCTGCGTGTCCGCAGCCTGTGCTCCATAACGGGAGAGGCCACGGCAGTGAGAGGCCCGTGTACCGCAAAAACAACAACAACAACAAAAAAGATTAACTAGGCCCTATTAGTCACTGTTACATTTTCTATCAATTTTTAGAGAAATGTGAAAAGAACAACATAGCATAATGCAGTTTTTGACGGCTTTCCATCATCTTTTGGCTCTCATACCAGGAAAGGGGTGTTATTTTTTTACGCTAATACAGATCACAAATTTTACTGCCATTGCAAAAGTAAGGATTGGCAAGATTAGACTTCTGATACCAGGTAATAATCATCAGTGACAGAAAACAAGGCTAGGTTCCACTCCTTTCTGTTTCACTTCCTTTTTAATGATATGAAATCACCCTCCGATGAACTGGACACATACCCTCTGCCACAGAGAAATGGAAACAATATCCTTCTATCTGCTCACAGAACCACAGAAATGTGTCTCCAGGGGCTCTGAGGAGCTCTGGTTCTCAGCACAGAAAGAATTCAGCAAGAGGCAAAATGATAGCTAAAAAGTGATTTATTAGAATAGGACGCCTGTGAGTCTTACAAGTGGGCGGGCAAGAGGGTGACGTGCCCGAGAACTTAGAGGGCTACAGTTTTGTAATCAAAGGAAAAGTGGGGAGTGGAAGAAGACCACATTCTTCCTCATTCTTGAGTAGATGTCACTCTTCCATCATCAGCTCCTCCTCCACATTGGGCAGGGGATTTTTCTGGTCCCTACATGGTAAAGCTGGGACTGTCATGGCCCAACGGAAATAAGCAAAAAGGCGGTAACATATACTAAAAATGGTAAATCATTTCAGGTTTTAGTACAATGTCACCCATTCCTTATATTTTTGCTTTTAGTGTACCCCCAGGAGCATGTCCTAGGAATCATTAATTTATTAAGCTCACTGGGCAGGATGTGGGTCTCATTTCACCATTGTTTTACTGTTTTCGGTCATGTCTCATGCTTCTGTTGCATGATTTTGTTGCTAAGCAAGCCTGCTTGGTTTTGTGATTAAGCAAACCTGCTTTCTTGAGTGATCATTAACTTACAGGGTCTCCCATACTTTTTTCTCTACTTACAATCTCCTAGTGGGATTAACTATTTAATCACCTATTTTGCCCCTTTACTCTGATTAACCAAGAGCAGAAGACATGAGATTCTGGTAACTAACATTTTCATAAAGCTGGTTTGGAACTAACCATTCTTTAAAATGATCATTATTCAGGAGAGGTTTTGAGAATTCTTTTAGTTTTAATCAAATAACTTCCTGCCACTATTGTTGGTTGGGTTACCTGGTAGCACATTTTACAGCTAATCCATGCTGATGGATTCACAACAGAAGCTTTTTAAAGATTTTCCCTTATCCCTGGAGGGGACCAATGAGTAAAATCCATTTTGAACATCTTCCAAGGCAATGTCATCTGAATCTTGCTCGGCACTGCAGCCCTACAGAGACACAATCAAGCTCTGGGTCATTTGCTGAAACAGACCCAAGACTGCTTCCTGAGGAAAACTGTGGCCTTACCTGCAGAAAGAAAGGGTAAAGGCATTTGGGGCAGAAAACCAGAAGCCTAGAATAGATCATATATACCAGGGCTGCTAAGAAGTTTAGAGCAGTTAAGAGTTTTAAGATACATTTCTCAGAGAAAGAGGTCAGTATTCCATACTAGGTCTAACACCTAGAAAGTTAGTCAGTCACAGGGGGTAATGGAATTCTTGGTGGTAGATGAGATCACCTGGAGCAAGACAGGCTACATAATCTGTGGGATCCAGTGCAAAACAAAAGGCAGAGGCCCTTGTTCAAAAATTAGGAATTTCAAGATGGCGAGCACAGAGCATCCATCTAAGGGCGGGGCTCTTCTGAGCACAGGTAACTGCACAGGTTGAATGCCTATCAAATGCCTGCAGGGAGGAGACAGAGTGAAAAAAAGCCTTAATGATGGAATTCTAGGGAAAACCAACTGTTAAAGGGAAGGTAAAAGAGAAGCCAGCAGACACTGAGATGGGGAGGTCAAGGAGATTGAAAAAGAGCCAAAGACAAATAGACTGTCAGAAGCCAAGAGAAGTCATACTTT
The DNA here is from genome assembly GCF_026419965.1 of Kogia breviceps. NCBI lineage: Eukaryota > Metazoa > Chordata > Mammalia > Artiodactyla > Physeteridae > Kogia > Kogia breviceps. The sequence continues at coordinate 82,128,268 of NC_081311.1, forward strand.
TAAACACAAACCACATGAACCTTCTTACTTGTCCTTGTACTTCCAGCATGCTGGCAGAGAATATGCAGCCAACTGATGGATGATGTAATCACCTGTCAAATGTTCTAAAGGCCATCTCATAAAAGGACTCAAAAGTATTCTTGGCATTTTGCATCCAAGAGGTCATCATTGATCTCTTTATTGAGTAATAAAAGAGGAACAGCCAGATGTTAGATTGTGCTAATGATGGACAGGGAGGTGAGATAGTGGAGACAGCTCCAAGGACCTGTCTGATGAGCAGGACTGAAAATAGGGCAGTACCCAAAGGGAGATGTTGAGCTGAGAGAGAGGTGGTGGTGATAGTGGTGGTGATGGTGGTGATGGTGGTGATGGTGGTGGTGGTGGTGGTGATGGTGATGGTGTGGTGGTGGTGGTGGTGGTGGTGGTGATGGTGGTGGTGGTGGTGATGGTGGTGGTGGCGGTGATGGTGGTGGCGGTGATGGTGGTGGTGGCGGTGATGGTGGTGGTGGTGGTGGTGGTGATGGTGGTGGTGGCGGTGATGGTGGTGGTGGCGGTGATGGTGGTGGTGGTGGTGGTGGTGATGGTAGTGGTGGTGGTGACGGTGGTGGTGGTGGTGGTGACGGTGGTGGTGGTGATGGTGATGGTGGTGATGGTGATGGTGGTGGTGGCGGTGGCGGTGGTGGTGGTGATGGTGGTGGTGGCGGTGGCAGTGATGGTGGTGGTGAGGGTGGCGGTGATGGTGGTGGTGGTGGTGATGGTGGTGGTGGTGGCAGTGATGGTTGTGGTGGTGGTGATGGTGGTGGCAGTGATGGTGGCAGTGGTGGTGATGGTGGTGGTGGTGGTGGTGATGATGGTGTGTTTTGTGTCCATTTTGAAGCTGGGAGAGACTTACACATATTTGCATATAGAAGAAAAGGAGGCAGTGGTACTAAGTGAAAAGGAGGAAGAGGGGATAAAGGAAAAGAGGAGAAGAAAGGGAGAGACGAAAACCTGGAGGAGAACATTCCTGTGGGTTTGAATGGCATAAGATTCAGAGCTCTGAGGAAGCTGTTCACTTTGGGGAAAAAGGAAGGTGTATTGAGAAAAAGAAAGTAAGAATGGGGGTGAGTGTGTAGATACATTTTCAGGAATACACTTACTTTTGGGGACAAGAGACTTGGAGATGGGAATGGAACATGCTTTTGTGCTTCTTTTACCTTCTGTATGAGGTAGGAGACCAGGTCAGTAGCTGAGGTTAAATACTGAAATTCTTGCCCAGTAATAAAAAGCTGACTTTGATGTCTATAGTTCCTTCCCTGCAGACACTTCTAAGTCCTTTAGTAACTGCTACTTTCAAGGATCCTCTTCTGGTATTTTGATAGACCTTTTCATTGTGGTATTAATTTCTTTTCCAACTAATTATTCCTTTATATCAAAGAAAAACTCAGAAACTTGAAATATTTCTCCCAAGACTTATCCAATGTCAAAAAGAGATTTTCTTTCTATAGCATTTTATAGGGCAATCATTTCAGAACACATAGAACTTAGAATCAGAACACAATGTCTGGAAATATAAGACTATTGGAGAAGGCCCCTTGCAATGCTAGTTTCCCTGAAAAAGAATATTCTGTTTGAACTAGAGCTCTGGTGGGGGAAATATTCTGTTAATTTTTCTCCCATAATACAGTGGCTTCAGTTTCTTTCTTGCAGAGGACTATAGCTTAGTCCAAATGGCAGCTCATCCACAATGGTTTAATATGCACAACAACTAAGTAAATATCACAGCCTGAGAGGGCTACCCTGCCAGTATTTCATACTGAGTCTTTATTGCTCTTGTTACTATTATCTGATTGATGTAATATCTTCCCTTGGCTCAGAAATATTTGCAAGTTACCAACATAACTAATTTTCATTCATCAGCACTCCCAATTGCTTAACTGTGTTATTTTATAGACTTAACCACCTTTTAATTTATATATAGATTAAGGTCTGGGTCCTCAATGCCTAGAAGGATTTCTGGCTCTAATAGGTACTCAGTGAATATTTGTTGAATGAATAAATAAAAATACATGTGTAGGGCTTCCCTGGTGGCGCAGTGGTTGAGAATCCGCCTGCCGATGCAGGGGACACGGGTTCGTGCCCCGGTCTGGGAAGATCCCACATGCCGCGGAGCGGCTGGGCCCGTGAGCCATGGCCGCTGAGCCTGCGCGTCCGGAGCCTGTGCTCCGCAAGGGAGAGGCCACAACAGTGAGGCCCGCATACCACACACACACAAAAAAATACATGTGTAATATTTTCTATTTCAGTGTATCACATTAACTTGCATATAGATGATACACGGGATAATTTTCCATTCTGATCCCATTTTTCTTTGCAGAAATCTGTCAGTCAGCCTTTTAAAAAACTTTGTCTGAAAAAAAAAAACAACAACTTTGTCTGGGCTAAGAGGTAGTTACCACAACTGCTTTGCCCCTTCCAAATCACAAACAGTAGAGGGGAGTTCAACTTGGAAGGGACTCTTATGTTTGTTACGTCCATTATTGTTTCTCCCGATAACTTTATGAGCTAATTATTATTTCCATCTTATTGGAGGTAGTAACTGAAACCCTAAGAGGTTAAGTTGCCCAAAGTTAGAAAGTGAAAAAGCAAAAACGTGGTTTTGAGCACAAACTTATTCCCAAACCAGAGCCCTTCCCAAAACTGTTTTGAAAATTATTCGATGACTCATGTTGTGTTGAGAAAGAAAGAACAAACAAGACGTATTTCACCTTTAAAAAAGAAAAGGAGGCGGGGGGAGAAACTAATGCCTGCAGTTTTCATCAGTAATTCCAACCCGGAAAACAAATCTATTTCTAATTTGGGAAAGCAACCAGCTCTCTTAGAGAACTGATATCTTGGCTGGGATCTGAGAAGCTGTAGAAATACGATTCAAAAATTATGAGCAATTGAGAAATCATTTCTAGATACAAAAAAGTCTGAGGCAAACGTCCATTGTTCCTCAGTACAACAAAGGTCATTCCTCTTTGTTCAGGGCTAAGTTCCAAAGTTTCTGATCCCTTTAATTTCACCTCCTCATAAGGATTCACACAGATTCATCCCCCACAGACCCTGAGGAGGTGGAGGATGTGGGTGGGTAGCTACATCTTAAGTCCCTGCCCACTCTCTGATCCCTTTTTTCTTTTTCTTGTTTTCTATTTGGCTTTTATTTATAAACCACCAAAACATCTGGCCAATTCACTTAATATCCAGATGTTTTGGTCTAATTTACATCACTATATTTTGGGGTTTTTTGGGGTTTTTTTTTACTGAATGTACTGAGTTTTTGGGTAAATATAGCCTGAGTGAAAGTGCATGAAGTTGCCAGAATGTGGAAAATGGGACTAGCTGACAATCAACAATCAACATCTGCTCTTCATTTCTCTATTTCTTCCTGGCTCAATCAAAAATAATGTGCCCAATCTTTGAAGAAATTTCTAGAGAAGAGAAAAAAATCATTTGACAATATTTACCTTACCAGTATCACAACCATAAAGAAGCTAGACATGGCCAGAGGCAAAAACAGGATCCCTATCTGGGAAATGGCCTAAGTAGATGCACACATTGCACCACGGGTATAAAACTAAGATAAGAATTCAGATCCCAAATCCTCAGAAGCATTTGTCACACCATCCCCACCATTCATGTTTCCTTTCCGACTTATCCCAGCATGTTCATGTCAAATTTCTTTTTTTTAATACATAAATTTATTTATTTTATTTCTGGCTGCGTTGGGTCTCCATTGCTGTGTGCAGGCTTTCTCTAGTTGCGGCGAGCGGGGGCTACTCTCCGCTGCGGTGCGTGGGCTTCTCATTGCGGTGGCTTTTCCCATTGTGGAGCACGGGCTCTAGGCGCACGGGCTTCAGTAGTTGTGGCGCATGGGCTCAGTAGTTGTGGTGCACGGGCTTAGTTGCTCCGCGGCATGTGGGATCTTCCCAGACCAGGGCTTGAACTCGTATCCCCTGCATTGACAGGCGGATTCTTAACCACTGAGCCACCAGGGAAGTCCTAGATTTCTTTAAGTATCTTGGTAAAATGCTGTCCTGGAGGAACCATAGACAAATGCCTTTCCCTCCTCTTGGACTGAGAATTGAAGCATCCCTTCATCCTTCTGGTGCCATGTTTTAATGAAAGTCCAGTCCTGTGTTATACAGTGGTGTTAGTCCTTGACCCCAGAGCCCGGCTCAGGCAGACAATATGGCAGCTGGATTGAGTACCGAGGTCTAAACTAAATCATATTTCATCCCCTTCCACACAATTTAAAGGTGGCAATTAGATGGACATAGGTGTGGCCATTCCTATTGCCCTCAAGGTAATTGATTTCTGGTTGATAGGTCACAAGTCAAAATTCTTTTCCTATACATACAGTGTTAGCATTGTAGTCCTCTTCCTAGAATCATGTTTGATGTCACAGAGACACCAAGCTGGACCACAAAAAGTCAAAAAGAGAAAATACACATACATGATTTTACAACTATTCATTAATAGTATAAAACGAAGAACTTTATTTTATCTATTTACTTTTTGTGAACTTTGTATGTAAGTACAACATGCAAGCAGAAAAATGCAAAAATTGTACATTGGTCCCTTGAATTATCATAATTTAATACACCTGGGTCACTGCCACCCAGGTCAAGAAGTAGAATATTACCAGCTCCTCAAAAGACCCCTCCCCATTGTCCACATGGTCTATTCCTCCATTTGTTCACTTCTATTTCATTTCTCTCAGTAATGTTTTATAGTTTATAGTAATGTTTTTATAGTTTTTAAAGGCCTTGCATCTCTTTCTTTTTATTTATTACTAAGCATTTGGTAGTTTTTAATGCTAATGTAAACAGTACCATTTTATATGTTTCATTTTCCTCCTTATTGTTTGTATAAGAAAAGCAATTTTTTATATTGAATTTAAGATCTTTGAAAAATTCATTTATTAATTCCAATACTTTATCTGTAGATCCTTTGGCTTTTCTTCATAACAGTCTTGTCACTGGTGAATAACAAGTTGTCTTTTTTTTTTTTTTCCCCACCAGTTCTTATGTCTCTTCTCTTCCTTGTCCTATTTCTCTGGCTAGCTAGAACCTTCAGGAAAAGTTTGAATAGAAGCGGCAATAGTGGGCATCTTTGTGTCTGGGGGAAAGCTTTCAACATTTAACCACTGAGTAACATGTTTGCTCTGGGACTTTTTTATATACTCTTAGTATCATGGTTAGCCTAGTCTCATTAAAAGACATGGAAAATTTCCCTCTCTCTTCTTGGGGAGGATTTGTATGTAACAGGCATTACTGTTTATGTCTGGAAGAATTCACCAGTGAAGTCATCTGGGCGAGCAGTTTTTGTTGTGAGAAGGTTTTTAACTATGAATTTATTTTTTGTGTGTGTCAATTTTGAGAGGTTGTATTTTTCTAAGAATGTGTCCAATTCAACTAAATTGCCAAATGCACTAGCATGGAGTTGTTCATTATATCCTCTTATGATTATTTTAGTTATAGGTAGTTTTGCCCTATATGGTTTAGTTGTGTTTTCTTTATTCTGTTATCTATCTTTTGCCTGGGATTTATTGAATTTTTTTATCCTTTCCAAAAAATCCCACTTTGGCTTGCTGATTCTTTGTATTGTGTGTTTATTTTCTTTTTAAATTCTACCCTTATCTTTATTATTTCCTCCCTTAAACTTTCTTTGTCTTTTTCTAACTTCTCGAGATAGATGACAAATTGTTTGTTTTTAGTCTTTCTTCTTTAATAATTTTAAACCATGAGTTTTCCTTGAAACGTGGCTCGAGTTCCATCCTACATGTTTTGTCAAGTAGTAATTTTTTTTTTTTTTTCAGTATGTGGGTCTCTCACTGTTGTGGCCTCTCCCATTGAGGAGCGCAGGCTCCGGATGCGCAGGCCCAGTGGCCACGGCTAACGGGCCCAGCTTTTCCGCAGCACGTGGGATCCTCCCGGACCAGGGCACGAACCCGCGTCCCCTGCATCGGCAGGCGGACTCTCAACCACTGCGCCACTAGGGAAGCCCTCAAGTAGTAATTTTTTAATCATTCGGTTCAAAATAGTAGGGACTTCCCTGGTGGTCCAGTGGTTAAGACTTCACCTTCCAACACTGGGGGTGCGGGTTTGATTTCTGGTCAGGGAGCTAAGATCCTACATGCCATGTGGCCGAAAAAACCAAAACATAAAACAGAAGCAATATGGTAACAAATTCAATAAAGACTTTAAAAATGGTCCACATAAGAAAAAATCTTTTAAAAAGTATTATCTAATTTCCAGTGTGATTCCTTATTCTACTAATGTGCTATTTAGGCATTAATGCTTAATATTCATACATGTAGAGGTTTTCTAATTTATTCTACAGAGATCAGAGGACAAAATCTGTAGGACAGTCCATTATAATTTGTTGAGATTGCTTTATGTCTAAACATGTAGTTGATTTTGGTACGTGCTCCACGTAAACTTGAAAAGGAAGTATATTTTTCAGTTGTTGGGATCAGTGTTCTATATATGTTACAAGGCCAAGTCTGTTAATCACATTGTTCAGATTTTCTATATCCTTACAGATTTTTGTATGTGCTATCAGTTACTGAGAAGTGTTAAAATCTTTTAAAATCTTCCACTATGATTTCAAATTTTCCATTTATATTTTTAGTTCTGTCAATTTTTGCTTTATAGATTATCTTGTTATTAGGTAGATATGACTGTAAAACTTTTATAACTTCCACACCATCCATCTCTTTCCCTTTAGTAATACTTCTTGCCTTAAAGCCTGTTATGTCTGATAATAAAATAGTTACTGCACCTTTCCTTTCCTTGGAGTTTGCATAGTTTATCTTTCTCCATCCTTTTACTTTCAACCTCCCGGGTCTTTAAATTTAAGAAGTGTCTCTTGTAAGCAGAATATAATTGTTTTTATCCAGGCTGAGTACTTCTGTTTTTCAATTGAAGCATAAGGTCTGTTTACATTTATTGTAATTACTATTTGTTTCTATTTGTCCCAACATTTTTATGTTCTTATTTCCTTCTTTCTTACCTATTTTTGGATTAAGTGCTTTTATTATATCTATCCCCCATCATCTCATTGTTTTACTACTATCATGGTAATTATCTAGAGATTAGAACATCCCTCCTTGGCTTATTAAATCTAATATAAATCAGTACTTTTCCCACTTCCTGGACAATATAAAGGCCTTAGTATTCTGTAACATCTTTTACTCCATCCCATCTTATATATTATTGTTTTCAAATTCTCCATATATTTTATTTTTTTGGATTTCATCAAAATTTTATTTTTTAAAATTTATTTATTTTTTAACATCTTTATTTGAGTATAACTGTTTTACAATAGTGTTAGTTTCTCCTTTACAACAAAGTGAATCAGTTATACATATACATATGTTCCCATATCTCTTCCCTCTTGTGTCACCCTCCCTCTCACCCTCCCTATCCCACTCCTCTAGGTGGTCACAAAGCACAGAGGTGATCTCCCTGTGCTATGCAGCAGCTTCCCACTAGCTATCTAATTTACATTTGGTAGTGTGTATACGTCCCTGCCACTCTCTCACTTCGTCACAGCCCACCCTCCCCCCTCCCCATATCCTCAAGTCCATGCTCTAGTAGGTCTGTGTTTTATTCCCGTCCTACCACTAATCTCTTCATGACATTTTTTTTCTTAGATTCCATATATGTGTTAGCATACGGTATTTGTTTTTCTCCTGACTTAACTTCACTCCGTATGACAGACTCCAGGTCTATCCACCTCATTACAAAAAAACTCAGTTTCATTTCTTTTTATGGCTGAGTAATATTCCATTTTATATATGTGCCACATCTTCTTTAGTCATTCATCTGTTGATGGACACTTAGGTTGCTTCATGTCCTGGCTATCGTAAATAGAGCTGCAATAAACATTTTGGTACATGACTCTTTTTGAATTATGGTTTTCTCAGGGTATATGCCTAGTAGTGGGATTGCGGGGTCGTATGGTAGTTCTATTTGTAGTTTTTTAAGGAACCTCCATACTGTTCTCCATAGTGGCTGTATCAATTTACATTCCTACCAGCAGTGCAAGAGTGTTCCCTTTTCTCCACACCCTCTCCAGCATTTATTGTTTCTAGAGTTTTTGATGACAGCCAATCTGACTGGTATGAGATGATATCTCATTGTAGTTTTGATTTGCATTTCTCTAATGATTAATGATGTTGAGCATTCTTTCATGTGTTTGTTGGCAATCTGTATATCTTCTTTGGAGAAATGTCTATTTAGTTCTTCTGCCCATTTTTGGATTGGATTGTTTGTTTTTTTGTTATTGAGCTGCATGAGTTGCTTATAAATTTTGGATATTAATCCTTTGTCAGTTGCTTCATTTGCAAATATTTTCTCCCATTCTGAGGGTTGTCTTTTGGTCTTGTTTATGGTATCCTTTGCTGTGCAAAAGCTTTTAAGTTTCATTAGATCCCATTTGTTTATTTTTGTTTTTATTTCCATTTCTCTAGGAGATGGGTCAAAAAGGATCTTGCTGTGATTTATGTCATAAAGTGTTCTGCCTATGTTTTCCTCTAAGAGTTTGATAATGTCTGGCCTTACATTTAGGTCTTGAACCCATTTTGAGTTTATTTTTGTGTGTGGTGTTAGGGAGTGTTCTAATTTCATACTTTTACAGGTAGCTGTCCAGTTTTCCCAGCACCACTTATTGAAGAGGCTGTCTTTTCTCCACTGTATATCCTTCCCTCCTTTATCAAAGATAAGGTGAGCATATGTGTGTGGGTTTATCTCTGGGCTTTCTATCCTGTTCCATTGATCTATATTTCTGGTTTTGTGCCAGTACCATACTGTCTTGATTACTGTAGCCTTGTAGTATAGTCTGAAGTCACGGAGCCGGATTCCTCCAGCTCCATTTTTCGTTCTCAAGATTGCTTTGGCTATTCGGGGTCTTTTGTGTTTCCATACAAATTGTGAAATTTTTTGTTCTAGTTCTGTAAAAAATGCCAGTGGTAATTTGATAGGGATTGCATTGAATCTGTAGATTGCTTTGGGTAGTAGAGTCATTTTCACAATGTTGATTCTTCCAACCTAAGAACATGGTATATTTCTCCACCTATTTGTATCATCTTTAATTTCTTTCATCAGTGTCTTATAGTTTTCTGCATACAAGTCTTTTGTCTCCTTAGGTAGGTTTATTCCTAGGTATTTTATTCCTTTTGTTGCAATGGTAAATGGGAGTGTTTTCTTAATTTCACTCTCAGATTTTTCATCATTAGTGTATAAGAATGCCAGAGATTTCTGTGCATTAATTTTGTATCCTGCTACTTTACCAAATTCATTGATTAGTTCTAGTAGTTTTCTGGTAGCATCCTTAGGATTCTCTATGTATAGTAGTATCATGTCATCTGCAAACAGTGACAGCTTTACTTCTTCTTTTCCTATTTGGATTCCTTTTATTTCTTTTCTTTCTCTGACTGCTGTGGCTAGAACTTCCAAAACTATGTTGAATAAGAGTGGTGAGAGTGGGCAACCTTGTCTTGTTCCTGATCTTAGTGGAAATGGTTTCAGTTTTTCACCATTGAGAACAATGCTGGCTGTGGGTTTGTCATATATGGCCTTTATTATGTTGAGGAAAGTTCCCTCTATGCCTACTTTCTGCAGGGTTTTTATCATAAATGGGAGTTGAATTTTGTCAAAAGCTTTCTCTGCATCTATTGAGGTGATCATATGGTTTTTCTCCTTCAGTTTGTTGATATGGTGTATCACATTAATTGATTTGCGTATATTGAAGAATCCTTGCATTCCTGGAATAAACCCCACTTGATCATGGTGTATGATCCTTTTAATGTGCTGTTGGATTCTGTTTGCTAGTATTTTGTTGAGGATTTTTGCATCTATGTTCATCAGTGATATTGGCCTGTAGTTTTCTTTCTTTGTGACGTCTTTGTCTGGTTTTGGTATCAGGGTGATGTTGGCCTCATAGAATGAGTTTGGGAGTGTTCCTCCCTCTGCTATCTTTTGGAAGATTTTGAGAAGAATGGGTGTTGGCTCTTCTCTAAATGTTTGATAGAATTCACCTGTGAAGCCATCTGGTCCTGGACTTTTCTTTGCTGGAAGATTTTTAATCACAGTTTCAGTTTCATTACTTGTGATGGTCTGTTCATATTTTCTGTTTCTTCCTGGTTCAGTCTTGGAAGGTTATACCTTTCTAAGAATTTTTCCATTTCTTCCAGGTTGTCCATTTCATTGGCATAGAGTTGCTTGTAGTAATCTCTAATAATCTTTTGTATTTCTGCAGTGTCAGTTGTTACATCTCCTTTTTCATTTCTAATTCTATTGATTTGAGTCTTCTCCCTTTTTTTCTTGATGAATCTGGCTAATGGTTTATCAATTTTATTTATCTTCTCAAAGAACCAGCTTTTACTTTTATTGATCTTTGCTATTGTTTCATTTCTTTTTCATTTATTTCTGATCTTTATGATTTCTTTCCTTCTGCTAAATTTGGGTATTTTTGGTCTTCTTTCTCTAATTGTTTTAGGTGCAAAGTTAGGTTGTTTATTCGAGATGTTTCCTGTTTCTTAAGGTATGATTGTATTGCTATAAACTTCCCTCTTAGAACTGCTTTTGCTGTATTCCATAGGTTTTGGGTCGTCATGTCTCCATTGTCATTTGTTTCTAAGTATTTTTTGATTTCTTCAGTGATCACTTCGTTATTAAGTAGTGTATTGTTTAGCCTCCATGTGTTTGTATTTTTTACAGATCTTTTCCTGTAATTGATATCTAGTCTCATAGCATTGTGGTCGGAAAAGATACTTGATATGATTTCAATTTTCTTAAATTTGCCAAGGCTAGATTTGTGACCCAATATATGATCGATCCTGGAGAATGTTCCATGAGCACTTGAGAAAAATGTGTATTCTGTTGTTTTTGGATGGAATGTCCTATAAATATCAAGTAAGTCCATCTTGTGTGTGTAATGTATCATTTAAAGCTTGTGTTTCCTTATTTATTTTCATTTTGGATGATCTGTCCATTGGTGAAAGTGGGGTGTTAAAGTCCCCTACTATGATTGTGTTACTGTCGATTTCCCCTTTTATGGCTGTTAGTATTTGTCTTATGTATTGAGGTGCTCCTATGTTGGGTGCATAAATATTTACAATTGTTATATTTTCTTCATGGATCAATCCCTTGATCATTATGTAGTGTCCTTCTTTGTCTCTTGTAATAGTTTTTATTTTAAAGTCTATTTTGTCTGATATGAGAATTGCTACTCCAGCTTTCTTCTGATTTCCATTTGCATGGAATATCTTTTTCCATCCCCTCACTTTCAGTCTGCAAGTGTCCCTAGGTCTGAAGTGGGTCTCTTGTAGACAGCATATATATGGGTCTTGTTTTTGTATCCATTCAGCCAGTCTGTGTCTTTTGGTGGGAGCATTTAATCCATTTACATTTAAGGTAATTATTGATATGTAGGTTCCTATTACCATTTACTTAGTTGTTTAGGGATGTTCTTGTAGGTCTTTTCCTTCTCTTATCTTTCTTGCCTAGAGAAGTTCCTTTAGCATTTGTTGTAAAGCTGGTTTGGTGGTGCTGAACTCTCTCAGCTTTTGCTTGTCTGTAAAGGTTTTAATTTCTCCATCAAATCTGAATGAGATCCTTGCTGGGTAGAGTAATCTTGGTTGTAGGGTTTTTTTCCTTCATCACTTTAAATATGTCCTGCCACTCCCTTCTGGCTTGTAGAGTTTCTGCTGAAAGATCAGATGTTAACCTTATGGGGATTCCCTTGTGTGTTATTTGTTGTTTTTCCCTTGCTGCTTTTAATATGTTTTCTTTGTATTTAATTTTTGACAGTTTGATTATTATGTGTCTTGGCGTGTTTATCCTTGGGTTTATCCTGTATGGGACTCTCTGTGCTTCCTGGACTTGATTGACTATTTCCTTTCCTATATTAGCGAAGTTTTCAACTATTATCTCTTCAAATATTTTCTTAATCCCTTTCTTTTTCTCTTCTTCTGGGACCCCTATAATTTGAATGCTGGTGCATTTAATGTTGTCCCAGAGGTCTCTGAGACTGTCCTCAGTTCTTTTCATTCTTTTTTCTTTATTCTGCTCTGCAGTAGTTATTTCCACTATTTTATCTTCCAGGTCACTTATCCGTCCTTCTGCCTCAGTTATTCTGCTATTGATCCCATCTAGAGTATTTTTCATTTCATTTATTGTGTTGCTCATCGTTGCTTGCTCCCTCTTTATTTCTTCTAGGTCCTTGTTAACTGTTTCTTGCAATTTGTCTATTCTATTTCCAAGATTTTGAATCATCTTTACTATCATTATTCTGAATGTTTTTCAGGTAGACTGCCTATTACCTCTTCATTTGTTAGGTCTGGTGTGTTTTTATCTTGCTCCTTCATCTGCTGTATGTTTTTCTGTCTTCTCATTTCGCTTATCTTACTGTGTTTGGCGTCTCCTTTTTGCAGGCTGCAGGTTCGTAGTTCCCACTGTTTTTGGTGGCTGTCCCCAGTGGCTGAGGTTGGTTCAGTGGGTTGAGTAGGTTTCCTGGTTGGGGGGACTAGTGCCTCTGTTCTGGTGGATGAGGCTGGATCTTGTCTTTCTGGCGGGCAGGTCCACATCTGGTGGTGTGTTTGGGGATGTTGGTAGCCTTATTATGATTTTAGGCAGCCTCTCTGCTAATGGATGGGGCTGTAGACCTGTCTTGCTCTTTGTTGGGCATAGGGTGTCCAGCACTGTTTGTTGCTGGTCCTTGAGTGAAGCTGGGTCTTGGTGTTGAGATGGAGATATCTGGGAGATTTTCGCCGTTTGATATTGCATGGAGCTGGGAGGTCTCTTGTGGACCATTGTCCTGAGGTTGGTTCTTCCACCTCAGAGACACAGCCTTGACACCTGGCTGGAGTGACAAGAGCCTTTAATCCACACAGCTCAAAATAAAAGGGAGAAAAAAATAGAAAGGAAAGAAAGGAAGGAAGAAGGGAAGGGAGGGAGGAAGAAAGGAAGGGAGGAAGGGGGAGAGGAAGGAAGAGGAAGGAAGGGAGGAAGAAAGGAAGGAAGGGAGGAAGGAAGGAGGGAAGTAGGAAAGAAAGGAGGGAAGAAAGGAAGAAAGAAAAGGAGAAGACAAAATAAAGTAGGATAAAATATAGTTATTAAAATAAAAAATAATTATTAAGAAGAAAAATTACTATTAAAAAAAAACCCAGGTCGGTCTAACCCTAGGACAAATGGTGAAAACAAAGCTATACAGACAAAATCTCACACAGCAGCACACACATACACACTCACAAAAAGAAAAAAGGGGAAAATAATAGTATGTCTTGCTCCCAAAGTCCACCTCCTCAATTTGGGATGATTCGTTGTCTATTCAGGTTTTCCACAGATGCAGGGCACTTCAAGTTGACTGTGGAGCTTTAATCCGCTGCTTTTGAGGCTGCTGGGAGAGACCTCCCCCTCTCCTCTTTGTTTGCACAGCTCCTAGGGTTCAGTTTTGGACTTGGCCCCACCTCTGCGTGTAGGTCGTCCGAGGGTATCTGCCCTTCACTCAGACAGGGCGGGGTTAAAGGAGCAGCTGCTTCGGGGGCTCTGGCACAGGCCGGGGGGAGGGAGGGGCACGGATGCAGGGCGAGCCTGCGGCGGCAGAGGCCGGCGTGACGCTGCACTGGCCCGAGGCGCACCACGCGTTCTCCCGGGGAAGCTGTCCCTGGATCCCGGGACCCTGGCAGTGGCGGGCTGCACGGGCTCCCGGGAGGGGCGGTGTGGAGAGTGACCTGTGCTCACACACAGGCCTCTTGGTGGAGGCAGCAGCAACCCTAGCGTCCCACACCCGTCTCTGTTGTCCGTGCCAACCGCCGCGGCTCGCGCCCGTTTCTGGAGCTCCTTTACGCGGTGCCCTTAATCCCCTCTTCTCGCGCCCCAGGAAGCAAAGAGGCAAGAAAAAGTCTCTCGTCGCTTTGGTAGCTCCGCGCCCGTTTCTGGAGCTCCTTTAAGCAACGCGCTTAATCCCCTCCTCGCGCACCAGGAAGCAAAGAGGTAAGAAAAGGTCTCTTGCCCCTTCGGCAGCTCCAGACTTCTCCCGGACTCCCTCCCGGCTAGCCGTGGCGCACTGACCCCTTCAGGCTGTGTTCACTCTGCCAATTCCAGACCTTTCCCTGGTTTCCGACCGAAGCCCGAGGCTCAGCGCCCAGCCCCCGCCCGCCCCGGCCAGTGAGCAGACAAGCCTCTCCAGCTGGTGAGTGCCGGTCGGCACCGATCCTCTGCGGGAATCTCCCCGCTTTGCCCTCCGCACCCTGTGTCTGTGCTCTCCTACGCGGCTCCGGAGCTTCCCCCCTCCGCCACCCGCAGTCTCCGCCCGCGAAGGGGCTCCTAGTGTGTGGAGACCTTTCCTCCTTCACGGCTCCCTCCCACTGGTGCAGGTCCCGTCCCTATTCTTTGTCTCTGTTTATTCTTTTTTCTTTTGCCCTACCCAGGTATGTGGGGAGTTTCTTGCCTTTTGGGAGGTCTGAGGTCTTCTGCCAGCGTTCGGTGGGTGTTCTATAGGAGAAGTTCCACGTGTAGATGTATTTCTGATGTATCTGTGAGGCGGAAGGTGATCCCCGCGTCTTACTCTTCCGCCATCTTCTCGCCTCCCTGTTGGCTAATCGTCTTCAGGTCTCGCGGTTTCGCGGTCTCATGGTCTCGCGGTCTCACGGTCTCATGGTCTCACGGTCTCCTCCATATATTTTAAACCATATGACATATTATTGTTGATTTTTATAGCCAATATTCATTTAGATTTACCCATTTATATTGTTCTTCATTACTTCCTGAATCTCTAAGCTATCATATAAAATCATTTTCCTCATCCCAGAATTGCTTCCTTTAATGTTTACTTTATTATGGACCAACTGGTGTTGAATTCTCTCAAGTTTTTGTTTATCTGAAAATATGTTATTAGATTAATTTTTGAAGACATTTTCACTGGATATTTTCTTCCAGCACTTTGAAAATACAATTGTTTTCTTGACCAAACAACTGATTGAATGAATAAATACTGAAAGAATAAATAAATGAAAACAGTGAAAGGATGGGATTATATACATGACAATGAGTAATCCCATTTGGCTGGAGTATAAGGAATTCAGAAGAGGAAAAGGAGACCAAAAGCATGTGGAGATGTACACAGACACAGGCACACACACACACACATACACACACATGCAAGAAGGTCTCATATCTAATGCATTCATCAATAAATGTTCATTAATTTATTAAATAATTCATATTTGTAATTAGAGTCTTACTATAATAGAGTCTAGCAATACAAAATGCATAAAATGTTCCTTTAATTGTTCTGGGGGGTGGTAATAATCTAGTAGAGAAGTATATATTTGCTTATTTAAAAGGTAACTTTATGCTACTTTTAATCTTTCTTAAGGACCTACCACACTTTAATAACTTTAAGAAAAGTCAATATATATGTTCATATAGACCCATATAGTAAATCTACAGACTAAACCAGTATAAATATTCACTTAATTGTGGAAGGAAAAAAGGAAGTAATTCAGTATTTAGCTTGCATGAGACAGTCTGATACTTGGAAAAACAATAATACATTTCAAAAGCATGAAGGAACTAGGACAATACAAATGAAATTAAATATGTTTTAGAAATGAAAAATATAATGTGCTTATTTAGTTTTTAATTTTACCATGCTTTTATTTATAACAATAGTTTTTACAAATGCTTATCTTTGGATAAAGATAAGACAATATGGAAAAAGCAAGAGTATTTCTAAGCATATCTGTGTTCAATAGCTAACTCCTACTTGCTCAGATAAACTTTGAATTGGGCAAAAATGTGGGGATACATACCTGATATAGTTTACTTGTTGAGGAGACAAAGAATGAATATTCAGACAGAATGGAAGAGAGCTAATGAGAAAAGCCTTCATAGAGGGAATGCATCCAGAGCAGGTCTTTCTGGGAGAGAGGCATGCTACAGGTCTAGTGGAAGATAAGAGTCTTCCAAATAGAGTGTTTCCATCCTGTTTCCTTTCCACGGGTGACTGGCTGAAAGGGCAGTAATCAGCTGTCTCAAGCATCATACAATGGTCACTCCATTCTCACTTGGTTAAGGCATGAGTCCTTGTCTTGGTTCTCGGTGTATCTCCAACCCTTTGACTCTGTGCTCTAGCTTTTCCAAACCAACGCAGGCCCTTGCTTGTTTGTTTCTCATTTGGGGCGCTGCTCTAGCACTGACTGTTGGTATTGTCTCTTGGACACGATATGGTGTTTGTTCCCTGGCTCCATGTACTGTGGCTGCAGCTGAAGAAACACTCCTACTTTCCCTCCTACCCACATATGCTTCATGGGGAGATGGGTTGGAGAGTGAGAATATGTGTTTACAAAAGACTTTTCCTAACTCCATAGCTTGGATATAGAAAAATTAACACTAATTTTATCTTTTGCTTATTTTTTCAGGTCTGTGAAATTAATATCCTTTTTCTGGGCATTGCTGTCAAAAAGTATATATGTTAGACTCTTGTAGTCCCACTGTCAAAGATATGAAAACAATTGAATACAAAAAGTCTAGTTAAAAAAAAAAAGGGTTTAGTGATGGAGTTGTATTTTCTTTATAAGTAAAAATTCATGTGAAGAAGACAGAGCAGTCTTTAAACTAATCATCTTCTTTTTCTACCCTATATTTAGGTTTTAGTGAGCTCTTTCAAAAATGAAGGATAAAGATCTATAAGCCCTACCTCACATTGTGTTAATAGCCTGGATTCTTCTGTTTCCTCTTCTCCATGGTTTTATGGCTCTCTCCAGGCCCATAAATTACATGGTAGTAAAAAAACAAAACAAAAAAACCCCAAAATTACATGGTAGTAATAGGCCCTTCCAGAAGAAAGTGACAAAATGAGATAATTGACATCTCCCCCAATCTTACAGCACTTGGGTTCAATTATTCTCTTCTTTAATGGACCTTTCCCCCAGTCTCCCTTCCCCTAACATAAATCATATGCTATATGCATTTCCAGTTAGCTATAGGGCGGTCAGCTTCTGGATTGAAATGAGATTGAGCAGCAAGAGAGTTGATTCCTAGACTGCCATTCAGAGCGGGCCTTTAACAGCTATCTAATAACCTGCTCTGTGCCCACCAGCCTCACGTCAGATGTGCTTTCTGTTCGGTGCATGTAATGGGAAGATTCCCCCCGCACTCTGGGCAAATAGCATGGCACCTTTGATATTGGTCCTTGATCATCTTGCCAAGTGCTACTGCAATGGCACCCAAATGTAAAGGACTATTCATCACAAGGAACTCCAGTCAGTTGTGTTGGATACTGCAGCCCAATGATAACCATTTTTCAAGGGGTTTGCTAAGTTCTACATAGAATAGTTCAAAGCTCAGGTTTCTCCCCTGAGTATCTTATACTATGGTGGGAGAGGCTGGGGGAGATCCACTCTTCTGTCATTTTTAATGTAATGTGACATGGCTTGTGCCTGAGTTTAGGAAGGTAAATATCTCTAACTTGAGGTCATTTATATATTAGGTGGTTCTGTCTATTATAATGAATTGTAGCTGTTGGCCAAGCAGCAGTTAGGTTATTTAAAATATTCTTCAAGTCAATAGTTGCCGTACCACAGAAACCCCTTAGGATACTTGAGGACAGGCTGAGTCAGGTAGACAATTCCTTTACAATCAATTATTAATAAGCTCATGTCAATGCAATGGTCCAGGGGATAATGGTTTACAGCCTGCAACAGCACTGGTTGCTAAACTACCTACATTCACCATCTGAGACCTCAGTCTAACATATGTCACCATAAAATACTGGAACTGCCCAAAGCAGAGGTCTCAAAGTCACAATATGGCAGTTAATACTTAAAAATGATAAGATTTCACATAAAAGTTTTCACTTATAGCTTGTTTTAAAAAATGAGGAGTGCTGGGGGACTTCCCTGGTGGTCCAGTGGTTAAGACTCTATTCTTCCAATGAAGGGGGGATGGGTTCAATCCCTGGTCAGGGAACTAAGATCCTACATGCAGCACAGCGCGGACAAAAAACCCAAAAAACAAACCAAAAAAATGAGTTCTGGTAGCATTAGGCAGCAAAGCCTCCACCAACTGAAGGAAAGAAGACACCCCCTACCTCCTTCAGACAAGCATGGGCTCTAGGACCCATGTCTGGCTTCCCTTGACACGTGAGGCTGTAATTCCCATAACTCCCTTCCTGAAGTCCAGGTACTAAGTTTGAACTTGACTGCATAGAATTGGGGTTCCTGATAGTGTATAGGAATGGACAGACATACATCAAATCTTGAACTTTGTCTCAAGCTCTACTCACAGGATCTGGCCGTTGTGACTGGTTCCTCTCATGGAATTACAGAATCACAGAGATCATTTAAATCTCCCCATCCCTCCACCACATGTGCTGTCTAACCTCACTCTCCTTCTCTGCCATAGGGTTGGATTCTGTGACACTGCTTTCCTCTCCTTATTATTCATGCGTGTTAGCTTTGCCATTTTCAACATAAACACAAGATCACGAGGCAAGAGACTGTATCAGAGAGTGTCTTTGTAATTCCCGTATTACTTTGTACATTTTAAATATTCACTAGTTATTGAATGGGTTGATTTAAGACAAGTGACTTCACTTTTCAATGCCTCGATTTATTTGCTCACAAAAGAGTGTTCATTTTCAGCCTCCTGAATATCATTTAAATCACTGAACCTGAGGGACACAGTGAGAGATTATTTTGTAGAAATTGCTTCTTTACAGAGAGCTGCTTCATACATGCAATGCATTGAATTAAAAATAAAATCCGATATTTCACTTGAAGTATTCTTTTTTTTTTGCAGTACGCGGGCCTCTCACTGTTGTGGCCTCTCCCGTTGCGGAGCACAGGCTCCGGACACGCAGGCTCAGCAGCCACGGCTCACGGGCCCAGCCGCTCCACGGCATGTGGGATCCTCCCAGACCGGGGCACGAACCCGTGTCCCCTGCATCGGCAGGCGGACTCTCAACCAGTGCGCCACCAGGGAAGCCCCAAAATCCGATATTTCAGTAAGAGTCTCTGTTCTAAATGCTATAGAAAGCTCTGGTGGTTAGAATGAATCTTAAATATGGGAGGAAATGTGATTTTTGTGTTCATTTTGAAAAAGAGTCAATGGTCCTGGAGGAAATAAATTGAAATAATGGGGACAAGTGCCTCCCTAGGTATGTTGATGATTTTAAGCCTGGGTTGTAAGAAGCTTTTTGGAGGGAGAAGAATAAATGAATGGGGTAAAAGATTTGCCAAAATTTGGTGAAGAGGGATTTTGTATGCCTCCTTTTCCCAAGTTTCAGTTCTTTCTGGGTCTAGCTTGCATGAAGAGTACAAAGTTCAGCGTGGAGATTTAAATTCCTCTTATGTGTTTCAAAGTATGAGGTCAAAAACTTAGACCCGAGTGGGAAATCTCATGTCATTCAGTAGTTCTCCCCCAATATGCTGGACTGTTCCCTCTGCTATTATTGTCACGTTGATTTGAAAGCCTGTAAAAAGCATCAGTTACCACCAAGGAAAGCTGACTCACTGAGCCAGGAGCTGATCTGAAACGTTTCCCCCATGTTAAGTAAAGCCATTTTTCTTCTTTTCATTCAAAGCATGTGGCTTTCACTGAATTAATAAATCAAAGTTTATTTCATCTGTTAACAAGATTGTAGTGGGGCTTCCCTGGTGGCGCAGTGGTTAAGAGTCCGCCTGCCGATGCAGGGGACACGGGTTCGAGCCCCAGTCCGGGAATATCCCACATGTGGGCCTGTGAGCCATGGCCGCTAAGCCTGCTCGTCCGGAGCCTGTGCTCCGCAACAGGAGAGGCCGCAACAGTGAGAGGCCCAGGTACCGTTAAAAAAAAAAAAAAAGATTGTAGTGGTTAGAGGTTGGGGACAAAATGGAGAAAGGATACATTTCCCCCACTCTCATAAGAATGGACTATGGTTATCAGCCTACTGCTTGATTTCTCCCAGTTCTCGGGAGATACCTCTTTCTGCCTAAGTCACTCTCCTTTCTCTCTGAAAGTGAGCAAAGGGTCAACTCAAAGCAAAAGAGTGGGAAGGGATAAATTAGGAGTTTGGGATTAACATAGACACATTACTATATAAAAAAATAGATAACCAACAAGGACCTACTGTAGAGCATGGGGAACTATACTCAATATTTTACAACAACCTATAAGGGAAAAGAATCTGGGAAAATGTATATCTGAATGAGTTTGTTGTGCACCTTAAACTTACACAACATTGTAAATCAACTATACTTCAATTAAAAAAAAAATCAGTGTTGAATCTGTTCTGCTCAATACATATTAACTATGTGACTTATATCCCGGAAAAACTCCCTTTGAAATTGTCTTGAAGAAGACAAAAGTTCTAGTTTTATGAAGCACAAACTTGGTCAGGCTAATCAAGTCCTTTTCTCTGACAATAATCAGCCAGAGAGAGAACCAGGGAAAACCACAAGTATTTAGCCTCACAGAGACTTTTATTCTGGACTGTGTACTATACTAAAATAGTAGGACTACATGAGCTAAGTTACATAGTTATTATGTGTAGGATCCTACCCATGATAAGAAATTCATATACAAAAGCAATATTTTCAAAATAGCAATGCTAACTTAAAATTGCATGACAACTGTTGTTCCAGGGTGTTGGTTCTAGATTCAGTACCATATAACCCCTGAATGCTGGAATGAGACCACCCTTTATTAGTTTTGCAGTTAACACAGACAGGTGGGACAGAGGCCTTAGAATACAGGAATTCAACGTGTGCTTGGTAAATGTGAACTGAGAAAAGTGAAGCAAGGACAGAGGAAAATGCATGAGTACAAGACAAAACAATTATGTGCATTAAAGGCAGGAAAATATTGAGAGGTTACAATAGATAAGGAGCTGACACTCTGTCAGTAGTGTAAGACGGCTGAGAGGATCACAGTTGGGAAGCAGGAAGTGCTGCAGCAGAATGAGAACTGACTTCACACTTACAGAATCCTGGGACCAGGAGAAAATGAGCTAGAGAAACTGGAGGGAGCATGACACATACCTACAAGCATGATTTTAAGAAACAGAGTTTTGGCCACATTCTGTCTCTAAAATTTAGAGTGACCCTACAGGCTTCATGAAAACAAAGGCCATTAATCACATAGTAACTTTTTCATCTTAGGTGAGAAGAAAGAAATGGAGACAAGCCATGATGTGAAGGATTTGGATAGCACATATTTGGAATGTTGCCAAGAACCTTCCATCCTGCAACCTTCTCAACTTGTTTAACTCAGTCCATGAAAACTGAGATGTGATTCTGCTGAGAGCTAGAGGGGTGGCTAAGATGATTTTCCATGGTCCTTTCTAGAGCAATATTTGCATATTATTTTCAGAGGCTTTGGGATGTTTAATCCTCAGAACATCTCCGTTATGGAGGGATTGTTAGTCCCTGGGTATAAATGTGGATACCAAGTCTCAGAGAGATTAAGTTCCTTATTTGGCCTTGAACCCAAGTTTACTGAGTGCAATTCTCATGCATCTTCAACTGTGTCGTGGTGCCTACAATTATGTGAAAATATATGTGTCTCTTTCTCTTTTTATAAGTTCTTGCAAAGAAGCAATAAACTGGGATGTATTTCAAGGGAGAAGTTGCCCCCATTGGTTTCTCTCTCTATAAGGCAGGGATTGAGATAGAATAAGCAAATGGACAGCCCTCCGGTTTAGCGGAAGTGCTGGTGGAATGTGGGCTTTAGGGAATAGCCTATTTCATTTCTGTTTGTTCGTTCTCCAGCACAGCCTTTTCCTGGATCAATCATATTTTTACTATTGGAGGACATTCAGGGGCTGAGATATATTGTGCCTATACCTTCCTCAGCATTGTCTTCACTTTATCAGTTTGTACTGCTGGTTTTTGGTTTTTTTGATATTTTCCTTTATGTCTAAAATTTAGAGATCCAGATTCTGTCTAAACTATGTCTAAGTCATGCCCTGCATGTCACATTGGTGTGCAAATATCGCCACGTCCTGTTTGTTTACTTGGAGTTGATCAGAAGATATTCAAACGGTTTTTAAAATTATCTCCACCATTATTTTATGTAGAATTCAAAGTTTTCTATTATCTATTTTGGGGAAAAATCAGTTGAAAAAGAGGCTTTCATTTTGGGCAGAGAGCAGTACAACTTGAAATGCAGTCTCATTACATTTATGGAAAGATGATATGATGGCCATTTCCCAATCTGCAATATGTAGGGGAATTTATTTTCCATGCACAGCTTTCCTTTCTAATACATATACTGCAAACATTCTAAACTGACCATAGGCTCCTCTCTTACAATTATACCTTGCATTTTTCCTACTGATATAGAACCTGTCTGAATGCTTATATTTTGCTGCTAGCCTAGCTGTCTACTGCCCCTCATTTGTGCCTGAAAAGTAGCCACCGTGAATGATAATACAGTCGGCCCTCCCTCTCCCCAGGTTCTGCATCCAGGGGTTCTGCATCCTCGAATTCAACCAACCGTGGATGGAAAATGCTAGGGAGAAAAAAATCCAGGAAGTTCCAAAAAGCAAAACTTAAATTTGCCCAAACCTTGAATTTGCTGCTGTGCACTGGTAACCATTTACATAGCATTTACATTGTATTAGGTACTACAAGTAAGCTGGAGATGATTTAAAGTGTACGGGAGGATGTGTATAGATTATATGCAAATACTATGCCATTTTGTATTAGGGACTTGAGCATCCTAGGATTTTGGTATTCCCTGGGGCTGGGAGGTGGTGTGGGTCTTGGAACCACTCCTTCTCAGATATTGAGGGACAGCTGTGCTTCAGAACACTAGCAGTCATGGAGAATGAATGTCCAGGGAAGTGAGTTCTGGCTCCTAAATTCACAGCAGTTTCTTTGCACTAAGTATTTTCTCCCAGGACCAACCTCTACTCTGGATCTGGGCTTGGCCTCTAGCAAGTACATAGCTGTCTATGAATTTAAAATTGGTGATTGACTCATCCCAGTATGATACATTGTGGCTGGAAGTTTTTTTGGGGAAAAAAGCCAACCAATGATGAATATGCCTTTTCAGATGTTTTCCAGTTCTGAGAATCTTTGATGCTTCACAGAATTTGTTAGGAACAGAAAGCAGCAATAAATTGAACCTCTTCCTCAGTTTGGGGTCAGATGAGACACTGTCTTCTTATTTTATCTTTAGGATTTTGTTCCATAATAACATGCATATCTCTTGAGTGATGCCATAGTTCATTTGCTTGGAGGGAGCTGGCTCAATACCACCATTACATATTTATGTGGTTTTGTGGGGAAGTAAAGATCAATAGAGGCCTTTCCAGCCATGTGACCACAATGATGGATTTTTCCTGCTCTATTTATTATTTATTAAATACCTCTTTGTGAATAGCGTTGTCCTCATTCTTGAATATGATTGAATGAGGGGACTGTGTACAGGCCTAACCCAGAGCTGCGCTATTGCTGTGAAACTTTGGATTTTATTGAAATGTGCTTAAAATTATAGAAGCTAAGCCCATTAAAAAACATTTTATCAGTCACTATCATGTTTCAAGATAATGTTGAGACACAATTTCAATGCAGTACATCTCTATTTATTCTTTGGAAAGGTTCCAAATTTAGTTTGAAACGTTCAAGCTTTTTCTAAAGTCGTGAAATTCTAACTGGCATGAGGTGGTATCTCATTGTAGTTTTGATTTGCACTTCTCTAACAATTAGTGATGTTGAGTATCTTTTCACGTGTCTCCTGGCCATCTGTATGTCTTCTTTGAAGAAGTGTCTATTAAGGTCTTCGGCCCATTTTTCGATTGGGTTGTAATTCAGCAATCCCACTCTTGGGCATATACCCGGACAAAACCATAATTCAAAAAGATACATGCACCCCTATGTCCATAGCAGCACTATTCACAATAGCAAAGACATGGAAACAACCTAGATGTCCACTGACAGCTGAATGGATAAAGAAGATGTGGTACATATATACAATGGAATACTACTCAGCCATAAAAAAGAATGAAATAATGCCATTTGCAGCAACATAGATGCAATTAGAGATTATCATACGAAGTGAAGTAAGTCAGAAAGAGAAACACAAATACCATATGATATCACTTACATGTGGAATCTAAAATATGGCACAGATGAACTCATCTATGAAACAGAAACACATTCACAGACATAGAGAGCAGTCTTATGGTTGCCAAGGGGGAGGGGGGAGAGAAAGGGATGGACTCGGAGTTTGGGGTTAGTAGGTGCAAACTATTACATATAGGATGGATAAACAACAAGGTCCTACTGTAGAGCACAGGGAACTGCATTCTATATCCTGTTATAAACCATAATAGAAAAGAATACAAAAAAAGAATGTATATGTGTGTATAACTGAGTCGCTTGGCTGTACAGCAGAAATTAGCACACTGTAAATCAACTATACCTCAATAAAAAAACAAAGAAAAATTTAAAAAAGAAAAAAGAAAAAGCACAGTCAGAGAAATAGTAAATGACTGAGATTGAGCTTAAGTGTGTCTCACGTCATTGGCCTAAACTTCTCAACAGTGTACACTGGATTCATTCAGTGTAGGTTTTTCTCCAACAAGCATAAGGGAGAGAGCTGCATTTTCACCAAGCGTTGGGGAACGAAGGGCATGGTGGTGGTCCTGACATGTGAAGGTAGGGAAGCCTAGATATACAAACATCACCAGCACAAGTACCGTGACCCGGTGTGAATCACTCATTGCGTCTGTCAGTGTTGGAGAACTAGACAGAGAAATTCAGGAACTGGTGAGTTTCCTGAAATGGCTCCATCCTTTCCCCAAAGTAAATGGAAGTGTTTGGCATAGCAAAAGAGCCACATGTGAAGTTAGTGTGAGGGAGGGTTTTCACCAGGTGTTGTGAGATCTCTTAAAGCCAATCTGGCCTCTCGGGGGTTGGTGCACCCCTGGGTGCAGCCTCACACCTGCGGTCGCCCTTTCACTTGCTCTTCGAGGGCAAGGAGGGAGCTTCTGATTTCATCCTTGTTGAGGTGATGAAGCCATTCATCATTGGTAGCCTGAGTTATTTCCTCTCCAGGGCTATGTGTGTAGAAGTCTCATGAAGGGCTGGACTTAACCAAACATGACATATAATGAGACCTCCAAGTCAGGGGCAACTTGTTTGGCTTTATTTACATATTGTATTGGTGCCACTGGGGGAGAAGGAAAGGAAGGGAGGGGAAGACAGTTTTACAAAGATGATCTCATCAGTCCTTGATGGCCGAAGTGGAGGCGAGTCCCTCTGATTCTGAGTTTATTCTCTCCTGGTGACAGGAACATGTCCAGCTTGCCTGCACGTCCCCGTGGAGGTGAAGCAACCTCCTTCTGGTGCCGTTTGCTTGTCCCTGTGACTGTTTCCTGCATGTCTTCCCGGGTGCCTTTGCTGCCATGGTTGTTCCGGAGCACACACAAGATGCTAAAAATAAATGCCGAGTGAAACTTTCCAGCTGCCTGGAGAAAGAGAGTTTTCTGCTCTCTCTGTATTTACATCCAATTGGCTCACAGTTGATGTGCTCTGAGAAGCTGGATCGAATACAGATGCCATGCCCAGAGTCAGCAGATGGGCTGGGGGTGGAGAGAAACTTTATGGGGTAAAGACTGCCAGGGAAGTCAAGAGCCTAGGCTCCCCAACCTTGCCTAACCGTGTGCCTCTGGGCAAATCGTGTAATTTCTCCGGGTCTCAGTTTCTTTAACTGGAAAAGGCGAAGAGTTTCAAAGGAGCATTCTCATTTTAAGAGGGTGCTTATGCTTTTTGATTTGGGGTTTAAAACATTTCTGTGTACCACACCTACCTCCTCTATCAACTGTGTGAGCTTTGACAGCTCATCGTCATTACCTTGAATTATTATAAATAGAACTTAAAAAGTATGCTTCATGTGACCTGATGTTAGAATTCATATGACCAAAATTACACACAAACACATAGACTCTGGTCTTTGTTTTTCTGTTGTTGTTATCGTTGTTTTTCTTTTCATTCATTCACTCCTTTCTTCATTCAACAAATCATGACTGAGTTCTCACTGGGCATCAGGCTTTAAAACAGCCAGGATGGAGCTCACTGCTGTTAAGAAGAGGAAGTGCTGGAGACTCCCCTGGTGGTGCAGTGGTTAAGACTCCGCGCTCCCAATGCAGAGGGTTCAGGTTTGATCCCCGGTCAGGGAACTAGATCTCACATGCATGCCACACCTAAGAGTACTCGTGCCGCAACCAAGGAGCCCACCTGCTGCAACTAAGACCTGGTGCAACCAAATAAATAAATAAATATTAGGAAAATAAGGAAGTGCTGGAGAGCCTTAGGTATCAAATAAAAAGAACAAAGAATTAGGAATGAGATGAAATTAACATAATGAGGATAAAATGCAAACAAAATATTTGAATGTTTTCTGATTATAAAAGATGTCTGTGTCAACTCTTAACTGGAAAATATTCAATATTATTCGATTTTCTGCTGGTAGTAGTTCTGACATTATGTCGTTTAACTTCTGAGTTATAGCAATTATATTAGCCTGAGCTATAAGAAGAAAGGTAAAAGACACAAAACAAAACAAAGTATAATGAGAAATACGTTCATGAATGAAATAGAAGTATTACAGAGGCCATGTTATGTAACTGATTAGAGCCAATAATACTTAATACACACCAAACGGGAAGGATTCAACGATACACCTAAAATCAACCTTGTAATCTTTAGCAGTGCCTTTCAGGGCAGTGCCTACTAGAATTCTCTAGTTACAGAAAAGAAACAGAGGCAGAAAAAGGATAACTATGTTTCTACCATTATCTGGTATTGTTTCCAGAAACGTTCATGCTGTCTTTTGGTTTTATATGCTCTGTATCCTTATGTGGAGAGATGAACGCCATCTTTTTAAAGAGAGTGCAAGGGATGGTCTTCTGTTATTGGCTGTATGTAAAGTAATTTTAACCTGGTGAGCTGGCAACCTTTGTGTTCCAAAATTAACTCCTCTGGGCTTGGAAGCCCTTCCTAAATTGTAAGGACTGAAGACAGTGTAAGAATCTTCATGGGAGACAGTGTGAAGACACAGACCTAGGGGAGGCTAGAGCTTGGGGACCTCATGGATTTGCAAGCAAATTTAGAAATAGAGAATTTCTTAAGAACTTTGAAAAATATTCCAGTGGAAGGTCATGCTTTGAAACAGAGAGAAGCTGGAGTCTTCTGCTAGCTGCTGATATAAGGCAGAAAAAGTGCAGAGAATGAAGGTTGCCATCTCCTAAATCTCAAACCACATTCCAGTGTGCCTCGTTGAAAACCAGAGTGGAATAAGCTGAATTAATTTGGGGGTTGTATCCACTTTAGGAACTGGCTAGTGAATCTGCTTCAGTCATGGAACAAGTCAGGGCCAAGGCTGGAACTCAGAGGAGCCCAGTGTACGGGGTCCTGCATGCAGTAGACCATCTGGACATGTAGATACCTCCCCTCCAAGGTTCCTCGGAACTTGACTTCTGATGTGGTATTAGAGCAAGTCCTAGAAGAGGTGCCAGATATACCATCTGAGTATGCAGATGTATGTAGTAGTGGGGAAATGTATACCACTTGAGTGAGTGGTGATACATCTTGTAATGTACAGAAGGAAGGAACATGGTTGAAACAGAAGAAGCAGCTTGTGAGAACCACTAGCACGCTGCCCTGGAGGTTCGAGGACAGCTGGATGGCAGAGAGGGATGGGCGTGGGGGGGCAGACCTTAGCCCATCATGGAGGGGAAGCAGAGACAGGAGAAGGAGGTGCCCGTTAGAGGTTTGTGAACAGAGAGGGGGCAAGACCAGAGCTATACTCAAACTTAATCTGGGAAAGTTGTCTATCAAGCTGCATTGCTCCAGTTCGTTCAAGTTGATAAATCTCGAGGGAAGAGGGGTAAATATGGTTCCACGTGTCCCCAGGCTGAAGTAGACATAAGTGTTTTGGGACCCTTCAGCTGGTGAATGCACATCTGAACAAGACTCCCCCACTAACATGACAGAAGATGATAGAGAAAAGTCAGACATTCCGTTTTTCATGTGAAAGATCATGCTATCTGTATGTATTAGCCATGATCGAATTCCCTTTCTTAGGCCCTTGGAAGTTGGGAAGGTATTTCAGTAGTAAGATTTACTCTGTCTCTCTGCATCCATGTTTTCGAGGTATTAAAGCTGAACCCACTGTTACACCCTTAGGACCTGGCCCGAGACCCCCTTGATGAGTAAATGATGTGTTTATTTACAATATGGCTGGAGAAGCCACTCATATAGACCACATTATCTTCCTAGGAAATTACAAAACTATATCAAACCATATAAAAGTCATCACTAATATCCCAACTGAGTATAGGATGGATTAGAAAGAAGGAGAGAGAACAGGGATGAAAAAGCCAATGGGTTTATTGCACTAGTTCTAGAGAAAATTAGCAGGAGCCTAATCTAAGTTGGTGGCAGAGAGGACGGAGAAGCAGAGTTCTCTCATAAAGGTACAAGAAAGGGAAACTGAGGGGGAGAGGCTAAAAGATGGCTGAAGTTTTGCATTAATAGGGGAGACCGATGAGGAAGGCTTCAGTGGGCAGTGAGGTCAGTTAGACGCGCTGGTTCGGAAGTGGTGAGAGGCCATCTGACTTGAGACTGGGGCAAATAGGGGAACTAGAATTCAGGGAGAGGCTGGGCGGCCGAGAGAAATTCGGGAAAGATCTGCAAGGAGAAATTTGAAGACCTGGAGGAAAGTGCTGATTTCATATGGATATGGAGTTTTACCAATTTCTGAAAATATTAAATATTTAACAACAAAACCTAAATTGTATTTTTCCTTGAGTGATAAAACTGACCTGGTTTCCCATTTATTTTAGTTTTTGTTTCTGGAGGCTCCTCATCTCATGCTGGGACCCCTTGCAGTTTTGGGGCAAACACTTTGTTTGGTGCTCCAGAGACCAACTCAACTCAACTCCCTTCTGCTTTGTCAGCCTGCCTGTACTGAGCAGGAACTCCTTATTCCTGCGTTTATTCCAGCTGGAGCTGCACCAAAATGATACAAATGAACTTATTTACAAGCAGAAATAGCCTCACAGACATAGAAAATAAACCGTGGTTACCAAGGGGGAAGTGGGGGGATAAATTAGGAGTTTGGGATTAACATATACACACTACTGTATATAAAATAGGTAAGCAACAAGGACGTCCTGTATAGCACAGGGAACTATATTCAATACCTTGTAATACTGGAAGATATACAAGATATTCTATAATGGAAAAGAATTGAACAAAAGAATATATATATAAAATGGAATCATTTTGCTGTACACTGAAACTAACAGAACATTGTAAATCAACTATGTATTTCAATAAAAATTTTTAAAAATATTAGAAAAAAAAGACCCATAGGCTGAGAGAGCTTGAGGAGAAGCTTAAAGTTGAAAATGGGCTGACTTGGCCTCTTTCCCTTCTGCTTCATCCTACCTTGAACACGGACACTGCACTGGAGCCAGTCCTGTTACAATGAGGCAGGAGGCATGAGGGAAAGGATGGGGGAATTTCAGAGGCAATCACCCTGATGGAGCTGAGCCTCTAAACCCATGCCAGCAGCCTTCTACTCCAGTTTTCCCGCTATGTGAGCAAAGAAAATCCCTGTCTGTGTAAGCCATCCTAAGTCAGCATTGCTATTCCTTCTAGCCAAGTCCATTCCTAATTGATGTACTCTACCTTGGCTTTGGGGGGATTCCCCAAAGGGTGTGCTTGGGTTTCCTACTGCTGTGTAAGAAGCCACCTCAAAGCCTAGAGGCTTAAACAGCAACAACACTGTTTACTTTGCTCACAAATCTGTAATTTGGACAAGGCTCAGTGGGGATGGTTTGTTTCTGTTCCAAGTGGTGTCAGGTGGAGAGGCTCAATGGGAGACTGGTGAATGCATTTCAAGATGGTTCACTCATGTAACTATTGGTTGGTCTTGGTTGTTGGTCTTGGTCTTGGCTGCTGTTTGGGCAAACATTGGGTTTGGAACCAGAGGCCGCTGTTCCCCCTCCCTGTGAGCCTCTCTGCAGCTGCCTGGGCTTCCTTACAACATGGTGGCTGGATTCCAAGAGTGAGTGTAGCAAGAGAACAAGGTGCATGTGTGTGGGATTTTTATGATCTAGCCTTAGATGTCATGTAGTATCACTTCCACCACACTCTACTGGTTGAGGCGGTCACACACACTGGTCCAGGTTCAAGGGGAGTAGACATAAATACCATCTCTTAATAGGGGTGTAGCAAGAGCTTAGAGCATGAGGGACAAGAGATATTGCTGCAGCCTTCTTTGGAATATGCAATCTGCTGGAAGGTGTCTTACAACATCAGCGGGCCATGGCTGATTGTTACTTTTATAGTCACAGTCTAGAGATTAATCTTTGGCTATTTATATTATAGAAAATAGAAATAAATCAGAGTATTGATTTATTGCAAAAATCCTGCCAAAGTTTTTGAATAAGAGAAGTCACAATGGCCTCACAGACTCCCCGCCTTTTCTGTGAGGTTTTTTTTTTTTTTTTTTTTTTTTTTTTTTTTTTTTTTTTGCGGTATGCGGGCCTCTCACTGCTGTGGCCTCTCCCGTTGCGGAGCACAGGCTCCGGACGCGCAGGCGCAGCGGCCATGGCTCACGGGCTTAGTTGCTCCGCGGCATGTGGGATCTTCCCGGACCAGGGCACGAACCCGTGACCCCTGCATCGGCAGGCGGATTCTCAACCACTGCGCCACCAGGGAAGCCCTGTGAGGTATTTTTTTAATTGAAGTATACTTGCTGTCTAGTATTACATAAGTTACAGGTGTACAATATAGTGCCTCACAATTTTTAAGGTTATACTCCATTTATAGTTATTATAAAATGTTGGCTATACTCCCAGTTTTGTACAATATATCCTTGTAGCTTCTTTTATACCTAATAGTTTTTTATCTCTTAATCTCTTCCCACATCATGCCCCTTGCCCCTTCCCTCTCCCTACCAGTAACCACTAGTTTGTCCTCTGCATCTGTGAGTCTGCTTTTTTTTGTTGTATATTTTCAGATTCCACATATAAGTGATGTCATACTTATATGTGTATGTGTCTTTGTCTGACTTATTTCACTTAGCATAATGCCCTCCAGGTTCACCCATGTTCATCCATGTTGTTGCAAATGGCATAATTTCATTCTTTTTTTAATAGCTGAGTAGTATTCCATTGTGTGTGTGTGTGTGTGTGTGTGTGTGTGTGTGTGTATAGACCGCATCTTCTTTAGTCATTCCTCTGTTTCTGTGAAAGTATTAACTGGGTATCCCAAGACTTGTCTTGGTGATGAAATGCAGTCTATAGAGTCAGAGCTGGATCATGTTCAGTTAAAGGTTATAACTGGGCTAGAGCTGTGCAGGTGGCAGGTATGTCCTACCTTCCCCCAGCCAGGTAAGGAAACTCCACTGAGAAGGCAAGAATTGGGTGTGTGTGTGTGTGTGCATGAGTGTGTATGTGTGTGTGCGTGCGTATGGGTATGCATGTGTGTGTGTGCATGCATGTGTGTGTGTTGGGGGTTCTTTGGTGAGTAGGAACGTTGGAATATAGCACAGGGCCATCTCACAGGAGAGTAAAAGTAATACCCTTTGGTCCCAGAAAGAGCCACAATTACCATTAAATAGTTAGTTCTCTTTAAGATAAAAATCCCCTTGTGCTGTTTGTCCAGTTACATCAGAAAATATAAAGGGATACTATGCCGGTCAGTAACCAGTCTGAGCTGAGACCCACCCCCTGCCCTTGCCCTGCTCTGCTGTACGTAGAACTGCATTTCCACGGAACTGCATTTCCAAGACTCTCCTGCCCCGTTGGGGGCCTGTAAGAGATGAGAAGGTGAGAAAAAGGAAGAGCTAGGATAGTTCTCCACCCCGCTCTGCTTCTTCTGCCGTCTTCTGCAGGGTCTGTGTCTCCCTGCGTGGTAGGCACCTTCTGCCCCTGAGGACCCCACCCGCCTCTTATTCATGCTCCTGTATGATCCCTTCCCCTTGCGTGTGAGCTGGACTTTTCTAACAAACAGAGCAGGGCAAGAATGACAGGATGTCACGTCCAAGATTAGGTGAAACTAAAAGACTGACTTCTGTCTTGTTCACACCTGTTTGCTCTGATGAAGCCAGCTGCCATATTGTGAGTTGCCCTGTGTGGCAAGAAACTGAGGGGAAACTGAGGGAAACCTGCGGGCAACAGCGCAGGAAGAGCTGAGGCCTGCCGACAATCACTTAAATCAGGTCTTCAGATGCTGGTAGCCCTGGCCAATACCTAGGTGACAGCCTCAAGGGAGCCACAGCTTGGGGACCCCACTATGGCCATGCCTGGATTCCTCACCCACAGGAACTGTGAGATAATACATGTAGTTTTAAGCCATAAGGTTTGGGGTGATTTGTTACGTAGCCACGGGTAACCAATATGTGTGTTTCAAGTTCCCACCAGCAGCTTCTTCCTCTGTTGTCAGCAGATAGGACAGGGCCTGGGCTCTTGTGGCTTTACCCATTGTCACTCCTGCCCTGGGGACAGAAGTGGTGTCTGCTCTTGCTATTTGCTATGTTGTCTCCCTGTCCTCTGTTTAGGTTTTCAGATCCCTTGTCTCCTGTATAATGTCCCACCCTGAATAGTTTTTGTTTTTCTAGGTGAATCCTGACTGAAGAGGTTACAGCTCACAAATGTGGTGAAATGCCTCTCTTTTGGGTCCACGAGGCTTCTTCTATTTCCATAAAAGTCAGAGGCTTGAAGATGCTGGGCCAGGGTTTGTATCCCAGTAGGATTGAGTCCCATGGTATATGGCACCCGAAGCAGGTAGGTAGTGGCAGAGAAGGCAGTACACTTTCATACCTAATTTTGTATTTCTAATTTTGTAATATTTTTCTTAAAGGGAACACCCACATTTATTTAAGCTTCATTTCCCATAAACCTGTGTCTGCCCTCCTGATTCAAACGCATTGGATACCCAAACCGTTGAAGGCCTAAAAAATCTATTTAATCCAATTAAAACAGCACATTAATTAGGAAAAAAAAATCTGGAATAAATATTTTACTGTCTCTTGCCAAAAGCTTTTGCTCTTTTTTATTTTCCACTTTTCGCCATTTGAGTTGGTCTTGAAAAGAAGCACATCGCAACATAAAGACAATAGGATTAACTTTTGTTGTAGGGGATAAACTCATAAAGTTAGGCATTTTCCTTGGATGACCAGCCTTATAGGCTTTTGCTCAGAGAATCAGGTCCATAAAATCTTTTCTTACTTGTCATATAGCAGGTCTGATTCCTAGTTAAAATCTTTGACCTTTAGGAAGAGGTTGGTAACTAATGAAAGAAGAATGAGTGAGAGTCAGTACTGCTCCCTGGGGAAAAATAGAAGTCATTCTAGAAGAAACTTCCATGGGACAATCACTTTATTAGTGACAGACAAGGCTGGAAGATACTATCTGTTGAGTCCAATACTTTGAAAGAGAAGATTCCTGTTCAGGCACAGGTGAGTGGGAGATTGACACCGATCAATACCAATGGACAAATAATAATGAAAAGACACACAACTACCACATCAAAATTCTTTAAGAAAAAGTAATATTTTAAAGTACTTTTAAAAACGACAGCAATAAAATAACGACAGTAAAGGTTCTTGTTGTCTTGGATTGATTCCTAGAGAGACCAGGAAAGCTTTGTCGTTTTCTTCTAGACTCTCAGATTCTGTGAGCTGACTCCACTGCTCAGAAATAATTTCCACTCCACTTAATGGATCTTTAAAATGAAATAAAAATGATTACATATTCTAGCTGTAACTGCCTTAATTTGTAGAAAATAGCAAGTCTAAAGGAGGCCAACCCAACTCTTTTGAATCATTGGTTTTTAGAAACGTCCTGCCTTGAATATGCTTTGAGCAGAACAAATGCAGAGACACAACTGATTGTATTTAGAAAGTGGCATTGTGTTGAAGAATCAGAAATCTTCCTCTTCTGTCCCTGAGCAGAAACCTCTCAGAGTAGAGTAGCTTCTGCTAAGCTTGAAGCATTGCATACGCCCCATCCCTTCCTTACATATTCTTACAAGGTAAGAGCCAGGAGGAATCTTAGACATGACTAATTCCCACTCCATCACAGGCAGCCAAACAAACTGAGGTGCTCAGCGATGGAGTGAAATCCCTAAATCTCATAGTCTGTGGCAGAGCCAGGCTAGACCTCAGACCTCCTGGCTCCAAGTTCAATGGGAGAAGAAATATCATTGCCTGCAAATATGGCAGTTATAGGCAAGGTTGGCTCAGTACCTGTATCTTCCCTTAGAGGCAAATTCAAGACTCTACATAGGAGAGTTTCAGTTGTCACATTTGGGTAGTAGGACCTGTCTTACTTGAATGAAAGAAGTTCTGTCACAAAGAGAATAATCATGGGAGTGAAAATGGTCACAGGTGAATCATTGGGTTGCAACAAAGATGAATAATACTGTCATATTCTCTGAACAATTCCCAAGCAGGAAGCCAGATTGCAGTCTCTTTCCTTGATGTGCTTTATTGCCCTTTTAATTAGCCTTATCTGTTTTCCTACCTATAAATGGTATAAACTTTAAGAGCAGCTACAAAAAGGAACACGGTATCATGTTCTATGTCTTGTTTCCTTTAGAAAGAGCCAAAAAGGGTTAGTTAGCCAAGTTTTATGTACTGAACGATGATGGAAAAGCAGGTTAAAGTTCAGTTAAGTCCACAACAGTCGAACCTACACATGGCAATAGAGATAATCTATATTCTCTCAAACTAAAATGGAATATCCCTATAAAGTTCAATATCTCTGTTAGTACAAATCCTGACTGAAAATTTCAAGAACAAGAGGTTATGCTAAGGTTGTTACTTTTGTTTTGTTTTGTTTTTGCGGTACGCAGGCCTCTCACTGTTGTGGCCTCTCCCGTTGCGGAGCACAGGCTCCGGACGCACAGGCTCAGTGACCATGACTCACGGGCCTAGCCGCTCTACGGCATGTGGGATCTTCCCGGACCGGGGCACGAACCCGTGTCCCCTGCATCGGCAGGCGGACTCCCAACCACCGTGCCACCAGGGAAGCCCGGTTGTTACTTTTTATTAAAAAAAAAAAAACTCATTCAGATTGAAATCACTGAATGGATCATATGGTATTTAAGAATTTAAGGAGTATTGAAAATTATGGCCATGCCACATGGATGGGTTTAGACTTTTACATTTCCTCATATCTGTCAATTAAATTTGATTTTTTTGCTTACCTTCCCAGCCAGAAGGTAAAAATGGATGAAATGATAAAACGAAAAGATGTAACTTTAGCAAAGCAATAATTTCAGATAAAAAGACCAGCTTAAAATCTTTAGGGAGTAAATGTCAATTCAGATCCAGGAGATTTCACCTTAAAGAGTAAAAGAATTCTTTTCACATTATCTCTAAACTGGAAAATATTTCCCTGGATTTTGTTCAAAAATAAACTTGACATATTATAACCTTGAGTAGAAGCCAGTAACAAAGTTAAAATACAGGAAACTATTGCCTTGACCAGAGTTAAAGAGTGAATAGGTGAAAATCAGAGAAAAGTGACAGCTAAAAAGGAACTGGGAAAGGCATCTTAATCCAAAACAGGCTTCTTCCCCACTTGGTTAAGTATTTGGCATTTTGGGGGGCTGACTTTCACATCGTATCTCTTCCTGGCTGCTGGAGTGCATTCAAATCCTAGAAACTATCTTACTTTTTAATAAATTACTAATCTACTTATTTTCTCTTCCACTAGTGACTGAGCTAATTTATCTTTGGAACCACAATGCCTAGCACAAGCTTGGCGTACAACAGCACACAAAGACTGTTTGATGGGGTTTCCCTGGTGGCGCAGTGGTTGAGAGTCCACCTGCCGATGCAGGGGACACGGGTTCGTGCCCCGGTCCGGGAAGATCTCACATGCCACGGAGCGTCTAGGCCCGTGAGCTATGGCCGCTGAGCCCATGCGTCCGGAGCCTGTACTCCGCAGCGGGAGAGGCCACAACAGTGACAGGCGTACTGCAAAAAAAAAAAAAAAAGACTGTTTGATGGATGTTGAGGTGGGTGGATGAATGGAAAAAAAATGAATGAATAGGCATTTATTCTAGGGTTTTGTTTTTTTTAAATATCCTTGTCATGTACCCTATCCTCTTTCGGGGTTTTACAGCCCCAAACTAGATATGAACCAGTTTCACCTATGAGATGGACCTCTGGTGTGACACCACCACCCCCAGGAGGGGTGCCCAGCGTACAGTAAGAGTTCAATACATACTGACTTGATAAGTGACCGTGCTAAAGGGAGATTCTCTGACCTCTAAATAGCAAGTCAGAAACCAAGAGCACTGATATTTCTTGACAAGAAAGAGAGAAAACAGACTGTTTGGCATGAATGATCTCAGTGCTTTAACTATATATTTACAATCGATACAGATGCACTTTCCTCTTTGGTGTCTTTCACTGGTACACAGTGACACACCCCCTCACCGGATCCGCTCTTTATAACCATGAATTGGGTGTAAAGTGCCAGCAAATTTGATTTTATTGTTCCACGTGAATACCAGTCAATTTTCCAAGTGAGAATACTAAAGATGATAATTGTATGTTGTCTAATCTTGTCTGGATGGGTCCCCTCTAGTGGTTTCCCACTGGTAAACCACTGAAAGCATGAAAGGATCAGAACAAGAACAAATGAAATGTAATGTGGTCTATTCTTTGAGCTAATGGGAACCTCCTGTTTGAAGGGTATCACTAATGTGTGTACAGACATATGGAAAGGAATAGACAGAGGTATAATTTTTTTTTCCTCTAGGGCAGGTTTTACTCAGGAAGTATACTGAGTAATAGCCAATGGAATGCATGATACTAAATGATTGGACTGCACTTTTGGAGCACTTGACTATCTTCACTGTTAGATGTATGATGCCCTCGCTGGTGCTGCAAGTCTTGAGGAGTCCCTTCTGTTCGCTTCCTGGGAAACACAGGCTACCAGAGCTGGTCCTTGGTGGGTAATTACCAGGCAATCAGAAACCGTCTTGAACAACACATTAACGTAAAAAAATCTTGTCTGAGACTTTGTTGCTTTGTGCTTTATCTCATATAACTTGTCTCTTGGGAGGAAGCAATCATAGTCTATTATTGATGACTTGTGTTATTCCATGGAGAAGAGAAGTGAATAATGCACCTAATAGGAACCCTAACGCAATTGCTTTTTGTTAGGAGAATAGAGTTGGGGAGAGCACTTTGTCATAATTACTCGCCCACATATACCTTCTACACTCACTCTTGACACCCCTCTCCTCTAATTTCCTATGGGAAACAGCCGGGTAAGTAATGGAGAGAAAAGATATAATGAAGAAATGACCATGTTTAAAACATAGGAAGATAGTGAAAAAATTGGCATTCTGGCCCTATGTACTTAAGAGACAAAAGCCCATTTTCAGACATACCTTGTTTTATCACGCTTCTCTTTATCGTGCGTCTCAAATATTGCTTTTTTTACAAATTGAAGGTTTGTGGCAGCTCTGCATCTAGCAATTCTATCAGCAGCATTTTTCCAACAGCATTTGCTCACTTTGTGGTTCTGTGTCACATTTTGGTAATTATTGCACTATTTCAAACTTTTTCATTATTATTCTACTTGTCATAGTGACCTGTGATCTTTGATGTTGCTACTCTGATTTGCTGAAGGCTCAGATGATGGCTAGCATTTTTTAAATTAAGGTATGTACCTTGTTATTTTTTTAGACATAATGCTACTGCACACTTTATAATAGAGTACCGTAGAGTGTAAATGTGATTTTTATAGAAGGTAACTGGGAAACCAAAAAAGTCATGTGACTTGCTTTATTGGGATATTTGCTTTATTGCCATGGTCTGGAATGGAACCCACAAGTGCCTCCAAGGTAGGCCTGTACATTTTGCAGGTTTTACACCCTCAGAGGGGCAAAAACATATGAGTCCTGCCTCCCTCTGTATTATATTCTTGAAATAATACCATACACTCATAGCATTCCTCAAAGGTCCTTGAACAGTGGCCAAGTTACAAGACAGATTTATCTCCATCCCTTATCAAATGCGGTTAGAGAGACAAGACATAGATTGTCCCTATTGCAATAATAACAAGGAGTTCGAGATAATATCTATAAAACCCAGAGACATATACACTCAATTTGGACGTGACCGAAGATTCCCTAGTCCAGGTTCAGGTATGGAAGGGACCATATTCTGTGGAATCATTGGTCTTTCATTGGTCTTACTGCTAATACAGAACACCACCTCTGTACAAAGTCACGGGCTGGCTCACATATTCCTGGGCATCTTCAGGGCTGAGTCTCAAGTACACATGACTAATTCTTCCCTGTATCTTCCACCAGGTGTATTGTGACTTCTGGGTCACTGCAGCTGCTAAGAGCTGCAGCTTCCTTTACTGGGTAAAGCCACACAGCCAGACACCACCACCTCCATGGGCTTTTTTTGTCCTCTCCCTCCTGGCCCCAGTCCCTGACACCCTGTTGCTGTTTCTGAAGGGCATTGCTTCAGATGTGCCAGTGCGGTTTGGAGGTCAGGGCTGGATCTAGACACAGTCTCACTGTGGAGGGTCAAACTGTAATAGAGGAAGACAAATGCAACT
This sequence comes from Kogia breviceps, assembly GCF_026419965.1. Lineage (NCBI taxonomy): Eukaryota > Metazoa > Chordata > Mammalia > Artiodactyla > Physeteridae > Kogia > Kogia breviceps. Next base: position 82,166,899 of record NC_081311.1, read on the forward strand.
TGCTTGTGCCCTAGTGCCACGCTGGATTTCAAACGGTAATTTTAAAGTGTAACCCTTCTCCTCCCTCGAATATGGCTATGGGTATATGGAGGCAGGTTCCAAGATAAATTGATATGAGTGATAGACGGCATTTTGCCCCAAGAATCACACCTCCCCTTCAGCTCTGAGATTCTGTAAGTGGCCAAATAACGTCCTTTTCCCTTGGATGACTTGGTTCCCAGTAGGCACGTTCGAACCCCTGCCGAGGCGACAAATCACCCCTGGGCCCATTTTCCCCAGAGGCACCAGCAGAGGACTCTCTGGGGTCCAGGTTGGGATCTTTGCCAACAGCAACTGGGAATTCAGAGGTAGATAAGGCCGTGACAGAGTATGTCATAGAGGAGATGATCAAGGCCCTTGAAACTTCCTGCACTCGCAGAGTTTCCATTCTAGTGGGGAAGACAAGGGCCACACACACAAGGATGCAGGGGAGGTTTCTGATGGGCCAGCTCGGGATGCCACAAGAAGACAGGGGTGACATAATTTAGTGCAGGGTCGAGGAGGGTCCCCCCCCCCCCCCGAGGCAGTGCTTTTTGAGAACCTAAGGATGGATAGGATTTAGCCAGACAAAGGCGGGGAGAGAGGGGAGCTGGTGGCAGAGGGAAAAGTCTGCTGGAGGCTCTGAGGTCAGGTATAATAAGCAGAATGAACGGAAAGGTGCTTGGTAGAGAGCAAGGCAGGAGGTTGCAGAGGGCAGGGGGCCAGATCGAGGAGTTAAGGTTTTATTTTGTTTTTTAAATTAAAAAAAAATGTATTGGACTATAGTTGATGAACAACGTTGTGTTAGCTTCAGCTGTACAGCAAAGTGATTCAGTTTTACATATATATATATATATATATGTATATTGTCTTTTAAGTTTTTTAACTTGAGAGGAATTCCGGTTTTATCTGGAGGGCAATAGGAAGACTCTGGAGTTTTTTTTTTTTTAATTTTTATTTTATACTGGGGCATAGTTGATGAACAATGTGGTGTTAGTTTCAGGTGCACAGCAAAGTGATTCAGTTATACATATACATGTATCTGTTCTTTTTCAACTTCTTTTCCCACGTAGGTTATTACAGAATGTTGAGCAGAGTTCCCTGGGCTCTACAGTAGGTCCTTGTTGGTTACCTATTTAAAATTCAGCAGTGTGTATGAAGCAGGGAGGGGAGTGATTTGACTGGTGTGGGTGAAAGACTGCTGCAGGGCAGATGGATGGGAGATAACGAGACTTGAGACAGGAAGACAGATGGCTTTCGAGGTTGCTCCTCTTGTCTTGGCAAGATATGATGGTGCAGAAGGACAGGAGAGGCAGATACATGCAGGAGAGACCTGGGGGGGGTGCGGAGTTGAAGGCCGGGTCATTGACTAGATGAGTGGACGAGAGAGGAGGAGTTGGAGAGAAGCCCCAGGTTTCTGACGTGAGAAATACATGGGTAGAGATGGCATTACTGAAATAGAGATCACAGGAAAAGAGGGGGTTGGGGAGGTCATAGGATGGTCAAATTGGGGGTATATTTTGTTTGAGGCATACTGAGTTGGAGCTACCTTTGAGGCATATAGGTAGATGTAGACTCAGCCCTGAGGTTCAGGGTGAAGACCCTGAGTAAGGTAACTGTAAACCCTGGAAGGACTTTGAGCCGGAACCTGTATACGTAAAGTACTGTATATCCGGTGATTTGGAAGTTGAGGGGCAGAAAACAGAGCTCATTTAGGAGAGTTGTCTATACTTGGGGAGAAAAGCATCTGGGGGAGGGGTTGACAAAGGAGACTGGTGTGAGAGACCTTTGGGGAAACCAGAGTACTTCCATGCTGCATCATGGAGGGAAGAGAAAGAGAGACCCTGCTGTGTCTGCTGCTTAGCAGAGTGACAGCACTGTGGTCACAGAGGTCAAGGTTGACAAGAGGAACCAGCCTTTGGGGAAACTGATAGATTTGGCTTTAGGTGTGTGGAGATGTAGCCAGTATTGCAAAATACTGATGGAGGTTTTTTGAAGGCAAATGAAAACGGCGTTGCTACAGGCTCTCTGCTCCATCACGTTTCTGCCTTTCCAGAAAGAAGGGAGTAAACTTTCACGGTCGTCAAAGTTCATTTTTGCAGCCTCTGCACCTGAATTTACAATGTCTGGAAACACTGGATTTAGGAATACTATGGTGTTTTGATTTTGTTTTACCATCCTTTTTGCCTTACTTTTCAATCTTAAAGTATGGGCTTATGCTCTCCGTATCAAAAACTGAATGTTCTGAATTTGTGGAAAGAATTTACATGGTTTATTCTTGGCCATTCTTCTCATATTTCTCTCTCATTGCCTCCTCACCCATTGTTGCTTTACGTTCCTGTCTCTCTCCCTTTATTCTCTCTTTGCTTAGGTCTCCCCCAAGTATGCTCAAGTGCAACTATTCTCGGCCTAAATGCCACAGACAACCAAATGTCAGCACGAGGAAGCACAGCCTTGCTAATCCCCCTAGGAACTGGAAAGCAGAAACTCTCTGGTCTTGATCAGACATTTGGAATCCACCTCTATTTCTCCCTTGTAGCTCCTAACAGTTTCTAAGAAACACCTGTCCTCTTATATGATTTAAATGTCGTCTTATAAACATCTGTCTCTTAATATTCTGACAGTTTTTCTTTATGGGAGAGCAAGGACATCCTCAAAAGTGAGTCTTATTTACCACTATAACCCTGGTACAGTTCTGGAGCCCGGTCCCCAGCTGTTGAATGAATAAAGGGTTGATGAAGTCTGACAGAAGAGTCCGTCTGCCTTTTTTTTTTTCTCCCTAGGCTTTCAGCTTTTTCTAACTTTTTCTTTTAACCAGGGATAAGTTGTTCCATCAACACAACAGAAAGATTTGGAGTGTCATCACCAGGTACTATGAAATGTCTTGCACACTGAGGGTGCTTAGAGTTTAACAACTAAAAATGTTATAGGAGACTAGAAAGCAAGGGTTTGCCAAACTGTTGGCAGCTCTAAATTCATAACCAATATGGAAAAGAAACCATATGTCAAAGGTAAATATATATGCATATGTGTGTGTGTATATATGCCTTTTCTGTATTCATTTCTTTAGAATTATTTCCTATCAGAGCATGCGTGGTGTTTTTGGTGTTATTATTGGTAAATGCCATCTAGTGGTGTAGAATAGCATCTGTTCTTAGAGCCATTCAACTTCCAAGTTGTTATAATAATAATTATTACTTGGTTATTTCTTAAAAGTAGAACCAAAACCACTGTTTAAAGAATACTGTAAGTCCCAAGTAGGAAATAAAATTTGGAGGATTCAGATATAAACTTTAGGGGGCTTCCCTGGTGGTGCAGTGGTTAAGAATCCACCTGCCAATGCAGGGGACACGGGTCTCGAGCCCTGGTCCGGGAAGATCCCACATGCCGCGGAGCAACTAAGCCCGTGCGCCACAACTTCTGAGCCTGTGTTCTAGAGCCCGCGAGCCACAACTACTGAGCCCATGCGCCACAACTACTGAAGCCCGTGCGCCTAGAGCCCGTGCTCTGCAACAAGAGAAGCCACCGCAATGAGAAGCCCACGCACCGCAATGAAGAGTAGCCCCCGCTCGCCGCAACTAGAGAAAGCCCTTGTGCAGCAACGAAGACCCCATGCAGCCAAAAATAAATATAAATTAACAAATAAATTTATATTAAGAAAAGATATAAACTTTAAATCTCCTATGGCAGGAAATTGAAAAACAAATACAGGACTTTATCTCTCAGTGTAATCCATCCACCCACTCTTTTATTCATTCGTCAGATATTTATCAAGCCCCTACCCTGTGCTAGGTTTGGTGTGAGGGACCCCAGTGCCTACGTTGAATGGTAAAAGGAAATGGTAAACGTTGGTGGCCCCCTGTGTTTTCGGCACTCACGCCAAGCCAGGCTCTGTGCCGCACACTTCGTACCCCAACCGAAATCATCTGGAATCATTACCACAGCCCTCTGAGGTATGATTGTCCCCGTTTTTCAGATGAGGAAAATGGAACTTTGAGATATAACTTGTCTATAGTCCTGTATCTAAGAAGCATGCAAATCAATTCAGAGCCAGGGTCTGACATCGAAGTGTGTGAGCTCCTAAACATCCACTCTTTGGGCTACAAAAGCAAGGGTAAAGGTGGCAGATGCTTTCGAATTACATATAGTTTAGGCCTTTTTTTTTTTGGAAGTGAGATGAAGCGAGAGGGCAGAAGACAATTCTAAGGGTGGTAAAGTTTGTACAAGTCATTTAGCTGTGGGTCTGGACTGGAGAAGGTAAGGGGTAGAAATATGAATAGGTATGGCCAAAAGTTTGGATCATCAGAAAAGGAATAATCCATCTGTCTTGGACAATTCTTGGAGATACATTGGATTGGGAACGTTAGAGCAAAGACCAACATATAGGAAGCATGTTGGTCACTGATCTTTGATCACTCCATCCAATTTTGCCTTTCCAGATCTCTATAGCACATGTCTATACAACGTGACATTTTTCATGTGCTGCCTTTGCTCTGTTCTTCAAATTATTTCCTATGTAAAAATCCCAGCTCAGCTCTCTCGTACTTCCTTGAGGATGGTCTCATTATTTCTAGGTAATAATCTTCTTCTGTATCCCCCAGGGCAGAACACAGTAGGCCTCCAAGTATACTTGCAGAATTGAGGGTTTTTAAAAAATTATGAGATGGGTTTCTTCTTAGCTCCTGTGGATAGTATGTGACATTTAGCACACTCTTTAATAACTCTGACGTTATTCTACTGGGTTCCACTTGAAGAGGAACACGTGCTTTATTTTTATCAGGAATATTTGCATATTGGTATGTCATATCACATCAGTATTGTCATATTGATGACAAGGATCAGGAACCCAGCTTTCTGAACTGCAGCTTCACCATTTTCCCTTTAATTGTAGCAGAACTCGGCACTTTTCATTTTGCTTCACAAGGCCATATCCTACCAAGTTTCTGTTTCCATTTTGAGAGAAAGGTGAAGCAGTGTCCAGTGCTCTTCCACATGGGAGTATTTCTCCTCCAAGAAGACAGGACCTGGCATGGACAAGGCACCATATAACTGTTTGTTACATAAGTGAATAAGCCCGTGCTTGACTAAAGGGTACAGCTGTTTCCCAAACATGTGTCACACCATCAGTTCCTGTGGGTTTGCCCCCTGTGCTTCCTCTTGCTTGGAGGGCTCCTTCTCTCCTCCTGGCTCGGCCAGTCTGATGCCCTTGGTGAAGCCTTTACCACGTGGCCCAAGCTTTTTGCCTGCAGACAGCTGGCTCTCCTACTCTTCCCGTGCACACCACTCATTGACGGTCCTGGAGCACCTTCTCACGAGATTCCCAAATGCTCCAGTGTACAGCCCTTTGGGTCCTTCGAGTCTAACATAATGCCCTGAATGTAGCACGCAATCAATACATATTTGTGGCAGATTATGAACATTCATTTGACTTAAAAGAACTACTTTCAAAAAGTGAGTTGATAGTAGAGAAGGGAAAGAAGAAATGAGGGTGGGAAACTAAACACTTACTTAACTTGCTCTTCAGGTTTATTATAGTAGATGCATGTCGTCTGTGAGTAGAAGCTTTCTGGAGTGTGTCAAGGAAATCAAACTCCCATTCTGCTCAGTTCAAAGGTAAATAGATACAAGTACCAGCCAAGGTCAGCCGACAAGCTCAGAATCTTGGAATGGGGTAGACAGCTGGTATGTCTTTGAACTTTACACCTTTTAGAGGAAGATAGGTAAGATTGATGTTGGAATTATTTCAGAGGGAATTGATGTGCTGATTCAGAAGTGTAAGGAACATTACTCCCTTGAGTTTGTTGCTTTAGGAGCTCTTAGAGCATGATGAAATTCATAGGAGGAAAAAAAGACTTGAGAGACAGAAAGTGAGGTTTAGAGAACAAGGGAGTCTTTTTTTTTCCTGAATCTTATTTATTTTTTTATACAGCAGGTGCTTATTAGTTCTCTATTTTATACATATTAGTGTATATATGTCAATCCCAATCTCCCAATTCACCCCACCACCACCCCCGCTTTCCCCTCTTGGTGTCCATACGTTTGTTCGTTCTCTACATCTGTGTCTCTATTTCTGCCTGAGAACAAGAGAGTCTTGACCTGAGGGAAGGTGAAGGTGATGAAACACAAGATCGTTCACCCTGGCTTTTAGGCAAATACATTTTCACCCTGCAGAGTGATATTCTTCTTTAAAACTTTAGGGAAGTTTATAGCTTTAATAGAAAGAAGAATTTTTTTTCAGTGAGATAGTCTAAGGCCAAAATGATGAACTGATATCTTAACAGATGCTGCAATTCCACAGGCTCCGGCCTAAGTTTCCCTCCCCTGAAATAGCAAGAAACAAGAGGGCTGCAGGGAAGAAGACCAGCCAGGGAGGACACACGCATTACATCTAATAGGATTTCCAGAATATGTTATTTGGTGAAGAGGATCCCAAATCATCCCTCGGCTTGGCCTCTTGAAGATCTCACAGTCTGCCAGAAGGCGGACACTTTGTAGGTCTGGCCCTAGGTCGGATCACCACCATCCAGAATTGGCCAGGCCTGGCCAAGAGGCCTGGTCATGTTTGCTGAGGCCTAGAACGTTCTGGAGGGCTGCATGTGACCTGTGGTTCTGAGAATGCCAGAAACTCTCAAGGACCTTCATAAATGCACACAACTGTTTACTGTCAACTACAAGCATTAAAAAAAAATACAGCCTCAGCACCTTGGTGACAACCCATGGACTCACATAGTCACTGCTTTAGGAGTCCAAACTCTAAGGGGGAAGTGGCTCTTTTCTTCATGGCCCTTACAGAATAGTGGAAAAGATAATGACATGTGCAGTTACATGAAGAGTGAGAAGTACTGTGATAAAGTGCTGTGAAGCGGGGGGGGGGTCTATCCTCTGTTGGCTTCTGCAGGAAGTGTCCCTCCAAGGCTGCTCCTGTGTCCATACCTCTCGTAGAGCATCTGCCAGATATGGGCACAGGTGAGATGCAGCGATGATGAAAAGCAGAGCCCATGTCCTCTGCAGGTTTATATCCCCAGCACCTGGCACCTCTGGATCACCACAGGGTCTCCATACATGTTTGTTGAATGAATAAATGACAATCTTGGTAAATGCTCTTAATGAGGTGACACTTGGGAGAACTCAGGAGTTTGGTCATGTGAAAAGGTTGCTCTCTGATGCATTTTATTATACACATTCCCATATTGTATGCCCCTATTTTACAGAGATAGAAAAGGCTGTACAATATTTATAGGCTTTAGATCACAAAGAAGTATAACACGGGAGGGACCACCTCTAACTTTTAAGGGGGTTATGTTTTAGGGCGTGTTTGGGATAGGGAGGTACAGACAACATTATCTCTCCAGGAAGAATTCTGCTTCCAGAAAAGGAGGAACTGAAAACTCTGAAGCCAGTCTCAGGAAACACAGCCCTAGCAGCTCTCCCACAGTAAAGCCGGCTCAGGAAATCCTTCGGTGGGACTGGAAGGTAAGGTAGAGTCTATTCCTGCTACTGATCCCTTTAGGCAGAGTCAACTCCTGTATAGCTTTAAAAAAGTCCTCTGAGATCCTTTCATGTTTCAGCAACCAATTCAAGTGTCAAGCAATTTACATGAACAGTTTCAGGTAAAGCTTCCTCCTGGGTGATCAAGATCTCCTAGCTAAGTAGAAAAGGAGGGTAACAAAAGTTCATTTTCTTTCTCCTCGTCAAGATCAAGATCCAAGAGCACTTCTCCCTTGGGTGGAGGGCTGCCTGGAGGCGCGGTGGGCGGGCCCAGGGGCTGGGCCAGGGGCGCCAGGACTGCACGCCTCGCCCAGCCTCCTTCCAGGCTCCGCAGCATCCCCGTGCGCTGGCACCACCTGACTTCTTGCGCGATGCTCCGTGCATTCTCCCACCACAGCTCCTGGGGTCAGGGGACCGCCGGGGCGATCCGGGGCGCCCTCGGCGGTCGGCACACAGTAGGGCTAGCCCCTCCCCGCTGCCTTCCTGTGAACACAGCGATGCGGCGATCCTGCGGCGTTCTGTGGCAGGTGCCTGCGCAGCGCCCGGCAGCTGTGGCGATGTTCAGGCTCTTCGGGGGTGGGATCGGGGGAGGCGCGGGGACCAAGCGCCGGCGGGCGGGCGCGATTCTCTCCACTCCAGAGAGTGGAGACCGGTCAGGGACACTGGCAGGGGGCGGTGAGGAGCCAGATTCGAGGGCGTGTGTGTGTGTGTGTGTGTGTGTGTGTGTGTGTGTGTGTGTGTGTGTGTGTGTTTCTCACTGCCTCTTTGATCAGGTCTTTATTCAAAGTGAGCTGTCCAAAATGATTTGACCTTCAAGGGATACACACATCTAAGTTTATGCGGCAGGATTCTTCTCCTCTGTGGTGGGTTTTCTTTTCTGCGGGCTCCCCAGCAGCCGGTTTCTGGTAGCTGCGGCCTCCTCCCCCAGCCTCCCACCGAAGGCTGCTTCTGCTTCTTTACGCCAACAGCCTCCTTTCCTTTCTTCGCTACAAAAGGCTTCTTGCCTGGAACCCCTCCCCATCGGATCCGGCTTCTCCCGCCGCCGCTGCCCTATCCACCTGGAGTTTGTGATTCTCAGACTGTCAAACAATGATGCCCAGCCTGCATGGTCTTTGCACGTGGGTTTAGTTAGATTGAACATGATTCTCAGGTTTTTCAGCAGATTCTTCTTCAGGACGCTGCAATGACTCTTCTTGCGCGGGGCTCTGGGGTTTTCCAGGGTTCTGCCGAGGTCTGTGTTGAGCATCTTGTGCATGGGAAGGTGGTAGTTACTCTTGAAGAACTCAAGTGCCCTATAGATAATCTGACTTGCTGAAAGCAAATCAGAAACGGTGCCCACCAGGAGCAAGTTCCCAAGTTGTTTTGCTTACATTAAGCAGAATCATTTCTTTTAAAGGGAGAGGAGAATTAGGGAGCCAGGGATGTTCCTCAAGGCCTCGATACCATCGTGCCCATGATAGATGATGCAGGGTCCCCTGGCGTGCACACCCCGCGGTGTCTCACTTTGCCCTCTGCCAGTGCGCATTTGCTCAGAGGCACATACCTTCTTGATATTATTCCAGGCCTTCCGTTTCTTAAGAGGCGCAACAGCACCCTTGTTCGTCTCGTAGCCTTCAACGTTATCTTCAACTACCAAAGGAAGTTCAGGACTTCCTCAATACAGTGACCTTTAGCAACGACCAGCGCCGGTTAGGCCGAGGCAGCCAGGGCAGAGCAGGTGGCACGTCACTGCGGGGCCAACGTGCCAGGTTTGGTTGGCTCAACGTGCGAACCCAAGACACATCTATTTCCCCAGTTAAAAATCACATTTCTCAAACTGTAGGAATTAAAAAAAGATTATGTCTTGCTCAGTAAGAATTTTCGGCAACTGTGACTGAGAACGCAGGAAGACACCAATTACGACATCCCTGCAACAGATTCGGGGTTTTTAACTTATCGGTGCCAGGGGGAGGGGTGAAAACGACTCCCAAGGAGGACGGCGACGGCGCCCCCGGACTGCGGGTCCAGGTAGGCTGCGCCCCGCGCGGCGCCCTCCGCAGGAAGACCGCCGAGCCCCTCCGGGCCGCCCCGCTCCAGTGCGCCTCGGGGCTTGGGAACCGCGCACCGGCGGCGCCCCGAGCCCCGCGGGGCGGAGGGACGGACGGCGCCCGCGCCCAATCGCGGGGCGGGGCCGAGGGGGCCGGCAGGCGGCTTCCAATGGGAGGCCGCGGGGCGGGCGGGGGGCGGTGCCGCCGGGCGGGCGGGCGGAGGTGTTGGGAGCCGGCGCGGCAGAGCGGGAGCCCGGGAGGAGCCGGCGGAGCGGGAGGAGGACGGCGGAGGAGGAGCAGCGCCGCGCCCCCGCCCCGGCCGCCCGCCCGCCCGAGCGCAGGCCGACCGCTCCAGCCGCAGCCGGCGGGTCCCGGCCGCCTCCCGCCGGAGCCCGGCACGGGCAGGGTCCGGGCCGATGGGCAGCCCCGGGCAGCGGCGGGCGGCGAGGCGGCGACCCCGGTACGCGCCGCCGCGCCCTCGCGGGCTGTAGCAGGTCCCGGCGGACTGCGTCTCCGAGGTGCGTTCGGGGCGAGGGGGGTTCCTCTCGGGAGCCTCCGGGTCGTGTCCGGGGACCGTCCCGAGGTGAAGGGGCCGCCCTCGGGGGCGCCTCGGGGGTTGACTGGGGGCCGGGGCGCGGGGCGAGGGTCCGGCCGGCAGATGCGCCCGCGCTCCCGAGCCAGGGGTGGGAGAGGAGCCGCCGCCGCTCGTTCTCAAACTTATCGATCGGCTGAAAGGTTATTCCCGTCTCGTAGACGCGAGCGTTAAGGAGGACTCTCCGGGCGCGCAGCGACTCCTCCGTGACTAACCCGAGAGGAGAGAAAAAGGTTGCCCGGCGCGGTTCCCCGGCGCGCCGGGCGGGGTCACTTGCGGAACTTGCTGCGGGGTTTATTCCCCGGTGAGGCGTGTGCCCGGGGCGCGAGCCCTCGCGACGCCCGCCCCTCTTTGTAAGGTCCCAGCGGCCGGCGAGCGCCCTTCTCGGGGCCCGACGGCTTCCCGGCTCCCCCGGCTCCGCGTCTCGCTCCATCCTCCGCTCGCAGTCCTGCTCGGGCCCCCGTTTCGTGGAAGCTCGTTTGGCCAGGTCCCGGGAGTATCCCCACGAGCACCTACAGATTAATTTTCAACCGCGCCACAAACCCAAAGAATCAGTCTCGGTTCATCGTCTGCCAGCGAGAGCCGATGCTTCTCGGGAAGAGAAAACAAGTTGGCATGACCCCTCTGGGAGATATTTGTCATCATTAACCTGCTTCGGTTAAATTAATTCAGCCCAGGATGACTCCAGCGTGAGTATTGGAAACATCAAGTGCATTGGTCACGGAATGGTGGTCACCAAAACCTGATTTTGGTAAAAATTGCAATTGTACAGTCTTGGGATTTTGTTTAGATTGAGACACGGTTTTTAATAAGGATGGACTTTTTTTTGTAAACAGAGAATCTTGGGGATTCTCATAGGTTTGCTCAGTAAGTTCAAAGTAGTCACTTAGATGTTTCTTTTCTTTGCCTCTTTTGTCTGCAGTTTTCATTTCTAAATGTTAACACTAGATGGCTTTCTTATGACAGGCATTTAGTAAACTGCGCTTTTGAGTTGCCTCTCTGCAATCCAGGTTGTAATTCTTCCAGTTTTTCAGTTAGTAATGGGAGAAAAAAGAAATCTCCAGAACTGTTGTTTTCCTTGAAATACATTACTTCCCTATAAAACCAATATTTATGCAGACATCAAAAGGTGGCCTATTATTTCTGGCATTCCTAAAGATGGATTTCAAGGGACGACTTGGTTACTGTTTTTAGTCACAAATTTAAGAATGTTTGTTTTGACTTGAGGAATTCAAAGTGCTACAGTGAGATTTGTAATTCTATTTATATAACATTTCTGCTAAGGATGTTTTCTGCTTAATTTAGTAGTTCATTGCTTGATTCAGAGAAGTATAAAAGAATATTATTCATGAGAAAGTGCAGTCTTTCTTGAGTTTTTGGTACACATAACATTGATTCTTCCTAAAGCCTTTGTTGAGATGGAGTTGAAGTATACATGCATGAGTCATACCAAGGATTGTGTTGGGGCCATCTTTATTCTCCCCAGTTGATATCGCGTGTTTCATTTCTAAAGTACAATGGCTTGTAGTTGGCCATTTTGGTAGCATCAGGTTCTCAATTATGTGTTTTCAGTACTTTTTCTCTAAAGCAAGATCATGGCAGCCTGTCCAAATCTTGCCAACGTAGGCAAACTTATTTATAAGCTGGTGAAATATCTCGACATTCCTTATAGGTGTTATTTATTGTGTGTCGTGCCCAGCCTAAAATATGATATGTTAAATTTGTTGGTTCTAAATTAGAGCATATTCGCAAATAGCTGAAGGGGAAAAAAAACCCACAACCTCTCTCGCACATCTGGGAAGTTGGGAATGAAATGAAATCAGAAACAGCTTTTATCAGTACCCATATGCTACCTATAGATGGGGTGAAATGAACTTGGATAAGAAGCAGTGTAAGCATTTGGTCTGGAAAATAAAGCAAGAGATAAATGGAAGTGGAGCTTCTGGCTTTAGAGTATGGGCTGCAGATTTTCCCTAGTTGATTTAAGTGTATATTTTCCATCACATGCTTTTGATGTTTTTAAATCTTAGTCTTTCTCAAAGAGCTTTAATTTTCTGGAATGTAAGAGGGAAATTAACAGTATCAGGATTTGACTATTATACTTATTGTAGTTAAAGCTGTGTAATAGTGTTTGTACGTTTTGTTTTATTTCATTTCTCTTGAGACTGGAATGGTATTTAGAAGGGTTCCCTGATACCTGAGCTTGGTAAACACCTGTGCACCTTGGAGGATCTCTTTACCTGCGGCAAAAGGGTTATTGGGTTATTCATTTTGAAAATCTGTCTGTTCTTCAAAGTGAGGAAATAATAGTGAGCTACCTTGAAAGGGCAGTTGTCTGGTAATTGAAACTGGTTTGAAAGTGCTGTGTTTGGTCATCAAAACTAGTTTAAAAGGGGTTGAATTTATTGCATATGTTGCAAAGAACTGTGTTTATGTTGATACAGCCCCCAAACCCCAGTCATGATCGGTAGATTCAAAGGTGTTTTGCTTGTTTGTTTGTTTGTTTGTTTTTGTGAGATTGAGGGAGGCATTGAGCCTTTGAACTTATGATCTACTTAAGGTGACGGTTTAGGATTACAAATCCCTTCAAAGACATGCTGAATTTGAAGGAAATTCAGACTGTTTTTGTTAGCTGAAAAGCAAAGGGTTTTTTTTTTGTTTTGTTTTTTTAATCTGTTTTGAACTTGCATGAAATATGAAGTACAGGCCTAAAGAATATAGGGAACCATGTTCCAGATTTTCTCCTTCTATTAATGTACTTAGTTCCCTTGCAGGGTGATGGGATAGAAAGAGCATTAGGCAAGAAAGACAGGAACCTCTAGCTTCCTGCCTCGGGTACCTGGCGCAAATGAGTTTGGATAAAGTATTTTCATGATCCCTTTCAGCACCAAAATTTTAGGTTTCTTTAATGTTTCAAATAAATGTATGGATTAATGAAAATGACGGATTGGGATAGTTTATATTTTTCCATGATTGTGTTTTTTCTTTCTTTGGTTTGTGATAAGTTTGTATGTGAACATTCATGAGAGTTATAGCTTACGTAGTTTACCTGGAAATCAATGACTCAGAAATTGCTTTTCTGTTGCAATCACATCGAGCTGTGACCCCTTTTAAAGGAAGGATAACAGTGTGATAGGAATTTAAATGCTTCAGAACTTAAGAGGTAAATTATTTTGATCCTTTCTGAACCTGATTCATAAACTTTGGTTCCAAAGAGTGGTCCAGGGGAGCCATTACCCACAGTAGAGGTTCTGTTTCTTGGGAGATTTCACATTTAGCATAACCTAATTCCTTGAGATATGTGTGTATGTACACACATATATGTGTATATATAGATATAGATAGATAATTCTTATTTTTTCCTCGCTGTACAACATTGTATAGCCAACTTGGGTGATAGCAAGGAAGAACAGATGCAGTAATTTGAGTCTAGTTGGCATAGCCTCTCTGTACCACAAAGGTCCGTAAGGTCCCTTTATGTCGTTCCTTTACTTTTTGTTTTTATCTACCTGTAAATTAAAAACCGGCAACAAAAATCAAATTTTAGGGATTGTCAGATTTGTCACTATGTTGTGGTACAGATGTATTGAAGATTTACAACAGCGGTTACTGCCTAATATCGATGCATTTCACACTGATACACCAAAAAGAAAAGGGAAAAAAAAAGGGGGAAGAGTATGCATGCTGGCTTAAGGAAAGTTCTTCCCATCCAGAGAGGGCATTGGTTAAAATTACCCCATGTGCACATATACTCACTCATACACAGACGCTTTTCCTTTTGCACAGACCAGTGAAAACTTTACTAAGAACCAGGGTTTGGAAATCAATGACCAGCTCAACTAACCCTTCTTTGATGCTTGGATCCCTTTATATACTCTTCACGTGATCTAGTAAGGGGTGGAGAGTTCCACCTTTCTCATGTTTTGACCACTAGGAGGTGTTTTGTTTTGTTTTGTTTGCATTACGCGGGTCTCTCACTGCTGTGGCCTCTCCCGTTGCGGAGCACAGGCTCCGGACGCGCAGGCTCAGCGGCCATGGCTCACGGGCCCAGCCGCTCCGCGGCATGTGGGATCCTCCCGGACCGGGACACGAACCTGCTTCCCCTGCATTGGCAGGCGGGCTCTCAACCACTGTGCCACAGGGAAGCCCTAGGAGGTGTTTTTTACCTGTAGAGTCGAAATCTGATTCTACCGATTTATTTGAATCTCCCCCGCCACCCCTTGGTGGCCTACTGAATGAATCCTTCTGTAGAGATGTTCCAGTTGGTCACTGGACAATACCTGTCCAAGTGGGGCTCAGAGCCAAAGTCTTCCATGTCCTGCCTGCACTGACTGATACAGTCCAACTTCACATTCACTTTTCTGCTCAGACTCAGTGAGTTTCCTGTTCACTCAAACCTCTGGGTCCTAATCACATGCTGTCTTGAAGCCACGTCTTCCCATCCTGTCCTAATGTCACTGCAAGACCTAGCATTTATTGGACTTCGTCTAACTTTATTTTAGCTTGTCCTTCCCATGATGCTTTTGGGAGTTTGATACTATTATTTAGCACCTTTGCCTGCTCTCTCAAACAAATGCTGTCTGCCCATTAGATCAGATTATTTTTTTATATCTTACCTAAGTTGCTGATAGAATTGTTAAACTGGCTGAACTACGAATGGTGTCTCTGGAAGCTTCCTTCTAGGTTTGGTTATAGTTAAGTACTAATGCTCTTAATTTCTTATAACTAGCCCATTACTGAATGCCTCTTCCACACAGATATCCCGAAAGAGCAAATTGGGCCATCTTTGCTGGTTCTACTGACCAAGGTACTCTAAGACCTGAGTTCATTTTCAGTGTGTCCCTGGTAACTTGAACCGTGCTCCGCGTGGTGAGAGATTAAGAAATAGATGTTCAGCGACTGACTGAGTGACTGAGAAGCTAGGGCCACACTGTGAACTGTGATGTCTGGAGGCTTCAGGCACGAAAAAGATGGTGGAAAGAAGCAGAATGTTGTGGACTTCTCTAAACTCATCTTGCCATTTGGTATTGTCTTCTTTTGAATTGCTTTCAGATAGTTGGGGACGAGAACCACCTTTTCCCAATTTTCCAGTGTTTTAATTAGTTGGTACTCTTTTTTTCCTATTTCACAGATAAGCATTCAGCCGTCAGGGGTGTCTTGAGTGCTACTGATTGGATTACTCCCTATTTTTCACTGTTGTGTAGTTGCTACATCTGCCAGAAGAAGCTCCCAGTTAGTTGAGCTGTTTGGAAATCAGAGTAGTCCAAAACAGGCTGTTTAGTGATATATTCAATTACTCTGAAGTAAAAAAAAAAAAAAAAAAAAAAAAAATCTAGGTAAAGAGCTAGTGTTAAAAATGGTTACTGTGGAAAGTAAGAACTCTTGGGTGAACACAAAATTATGTATGCTGAGACAAACTATTGTGTAGATGTTAAAAAAAAAAATCTCTGACTGTAAAGCTTAGGGCACAGTAGCGGGTGCAGTCTGCATAATGATTGCTTTCACTGTCTTCAGGGGGGTTTTGATAATCGTTTGGTTCCCTGTGGAACAGTGGATATTCACATGGTTCAGGAATAGGGTGGGGATACAGTCCTCTTCATATTGAAGCTTCTAATAAGAAATTTTAGGAATCACACTTTGGATTCTTCATACAGGACACATGCTGTTGTTTGGAGTGTTTAATGCCCTAATCCAAAGAACAATTATTTCTTTGTAGTAGGGTCTCTAAACTTTTTCCAGCGTGCATCCCATCTATACAGAATTTTCCTGTGTTTAGTGTCCGTGTGTGCACATACACACGTCTGTCTATGTGTTTGTGCATGTGTGTATACGTACAGTATAGTACATACATATATATGTAAAACTTTACCATGCTAAGATATGGACACTATAAAACATAATAATATAAATTTTAAGAAGGCTGATGATAAACAAAAATGAATGTTGGAGTATTTTCTTTTGCACCTTAAAGGCTTGCTTGTCACCCTTTGAAATGTGTGGGCCGGGTCCCGAGACCACTGCTCTCCCACCCTCTCTCGTTAGAGTTCAAGGCTGTTTGGAAACAATTTCTAGGGGGCCTGCAGGGTCTTGTGAGGGAAGCTTAAGACAGAGTCTACCCTTCATGGACCCTCTGTTTACTGTATTTATTCTTTTTCCTGAGGACAGTTTTTACTTTGGCTCGTTTACTTCCAGAATTGGTTGTGGGTTGCTTAGCCTGAGGTTTAAATTTTTGGGGGGCTTGGGGGAAGAATGATAGTGTGATGGAGGATACCATCCTCCTTGCAGTGTTTCTGGTTGAACTCAAATGTTTGGGAAGGCGTGTACTATCGACACACAGCTGACACCAGACCCAGAATCAGGATAGAAGGACGTAACTCATCATTTGCTCATCCAGAAACTTCTAAAGAGTAAGAACAACTTTGAAAGTGCAGATTAATGTTGGCTAGAACGGTAGCACATGGTCACCCCTTGTGCAAGGGAGGCCAGTGTCCCAGCGTCTGGAGGGCATGTGGGCTGGAAGGGATGATGGGAGGGCAGGGCATACGCATGCCACCCAGCCTCCCCGTGTGCTGAGTGATTTTAATCTATAACATTTATCATTGCCTGACATGATATTGTATATTGATTTTTCTATGTTTGTCTTTTGCCTCGCCTCAATAGAATGTAAGTGCCGTATGGGCAGGGACATTTCTGGTCATTACTGCTGTATGCCCTGTACTGCCCTGGTTCCTGCCACATAATAGGCACTTAGCAAATGTTTGATAAAGGCAGGATTGAAAGCCCAGGTTTAAACATGAAAGAGCTGTGTGCCTTTTTTTTTTTTGGTACGCGGGCCTCTCGCTGCTGTGGCCTCTCCCGTTGCGGAGCACAGGCTCTGGACGCGCAGGCTCAGCGGCCATGGCTCACGGGCCCAGCCGCTCTGCGGCATGTGGGATCCTCCCGGACTGGGGCACGAACCCGTGTCCTCTGCATCGGCAGGCAGACTCGCAACCACTGCGCCACCAGGGAAGCCCAGAGCTGTGTGTCTTGGCTTTTGTTGAACTAATTAAGTGTTGCCTTAAGGTTCTCATTATTTCTATTGTAAATGATCTACCGAAACAGCCTTTTATACCTCAATATCTTTTCTGGGTCACTTGAAATGACCTGTAATTGAACTCTGATATCAAACTGGTAAAAATGGAGAAGTCGTTTCTGAAGAGAGTAACAGCAGAGTTCCATGTGTTATATCAGGACCTTTATCGCCCGGTTCTGAGGGGTGTGGTTTGGGGAGGGTGTGTACTCTGGGGTGAGAGGGTGTGCTTTACACCTTTCCCAGGTTTCAAAGTCTGATCCTAACTGATAAGCACACTGCCTTGGCCTTACTGGAATCAGATGAAACTGCAGTTCACTTACAAGCCTGGTTTGGACTCCTTAATAAAGATAACTGGAAAGAGAGGATTTCTGAATTGTGCAATGTTCTCTTTTCTCTCTCAATCCATGATAATTTCTACAGGAAATAATGATTTTTTAAAACCGATCAGTAGTATATTGTACACCTTCTGTTAATTTAGTCCTTTTAATTTGAGGATTGCAGAGTATGTTGGAGTATTACTTACGCCTTACGTATAGTAGGTGCTCCGTAAGCATAGCTTTAATTTTACAGGTAGAGGTCTTTTATCTTAATATCCTGACCTACTACTAATTTCTATATTGCATGAATTCAGGGGGATATCATTCTAACTCCTGCTTGTTTAAATGTGTGTATTAAGGTATGCTATGATGAGAGCTGCAGGTGAGGCTGAGAGATTAGCCTAAATAATACTAAAATCACCGAATTTACCAGCCATTTTGTTTATTTGAGGGTCATCGTTAAGTCATTTGCTTGGGATAATGGATCTGTTTTCCTATTTAAAAAGTCTTAAATGATGAGAGGAATGAAAGAGAGAGGCTAATGCTTTTGACTTAGGAACAGGATAAAGAACTGGGGAGAGAGATTCCTGAAGGTAGACTTCAAAACAGCAGTTGTGCTTGAACTTTCATTTATGGTCTCTTGCAGACTGAACAACAACCTTGCAAGGCTGATGGGATTATCCCCCTGTACTGATGTGAAAACTAAGATTTAAGGCGAGAACACACATGGCTTTCTGAATCTTAGTTCTTAGAGTTTAAACCCATCTCTCTGCCCACTGTGGCAGCCTAGATGCTTTGTGAGGTCCTGTTGATCTCAATAAATCATAAAAGAAATGCGGGGTGGTGGTAGTAAAGAAAGTGCATGCAGAGGAAAATGCCAGAATTATCCCACTACTGTCCCTGCAAGCAGGAAGTGGTGGCCGGGGGCACCTACTGAGCTATTGTTCTAGCCTCCAAATGCCCTGTTCTGTGAGCCAGTGGATCCTCTGTTATTTGTGAGAAATTTTGTAGTTTGTGGTGAGATAGCAGCTCTGCTGATTGAGCCAGGTTCTCTAGTCTTTGCTGGGAAGTGAGAGGGCGCTGCTGTGATCCTGCAGAGAACATTTCTTTAGCTCCCGAGTCTTCGCCAGGATGAAAAGAAGGAACGGAGGAACCCAATTTTCGTTTTGCCTTTATGCTTCGCTAGATTTGCATCATCTTTGTTTAAGTCAGTTGAATGTGAAGCCCTAAATAAATTTCAGGCATTTCAATATTTAAAAGGATTCCTCCACCACACTTTACTCACCCAAAGAATAAAGGCTTGCAACAAAACAATCCCCTTGCAGATGCAGCCCAGACAGGCTCTGCTCACCTTGTCACTGAATTATCAGACATTAATAGCGAATCGAGAATGGGAACAGCCATGGAAATGCTTGGCTGGCTCTGTTCCAAAATATTGTTTCCCTGGTAGAGAAAGCAGGACAATTTGTTGAAAACTGGCAGTCAGCCAGTCAGAAGAGCTCTGACGCCATCCGTGCAATAACTACTCTGTTCCGACTGCTAATTTTAGGCTGGTTAAATCTGGGTGATGTCTGACGGCTGCTGTTGCTGTGCGTCTGGCTGTGTGGAGCTTTCTAAATCCATCCTCCCAGCCTGGCGTCACACTCACAGTTCTTTCCCAGACGGGCTGAAGCGCAGAGGAGTTGCTGAGTCGGCCTAGGATACGTGGAAGGAGTGAGGAACAGGCCCTGGGAGGGTTTTAGGAGGCACTGCCTTTCATCTTCCTATTTTCTTTGCCACTAGGTCCACAAACACTTATCCGCTGTACCTCCTGCCGTGGGAGGGCCTGGAGGAGGACGCAGACAGGCTCAGCCTCCAGGGAGCAGCCTCGTGACAGCATTCACTCCTTTTCCATCCATCCCTGCAAGCTTTCACCTGTTCAGAACTGACCTTCCTGGGCTTCCCTGGTGGCGCAGTGGTTAGGAATTCGCCTGCCGACGCAGGGGACACGGGTTTGAGCCCTGGTCCGGGAAGATCCCTTGGAGCAGCTAAGCCCATGTGCCACAGCTACTGAGCTTGAGCTCTAGAGCCCATGAGCCACAATTACTGAGCCTACTGCACTCTGGAGCCCACGAGCCACAACTACTGAGTCTGCGTGCTGCAACTGCTGAAGCCTGCGCGCCTAGAGCCCGTGCTCTGCAACAAGAGAAGCCCACGCACTGCAATGAAGAGTAGCCTCTGCTCACCGCAACTAGAGAAAGGCCCGTGAGCTGCAACGAAGACCCAACACAGCCAAAAATAAATAAAATAAATTTAAAAACTGACCTTCCTGGGGAATTCCCTGGTGGTCCAGGGAATTCACTGCCGAGGGCCCCGACTTCGATCCCTGATCGGGGAAGTAAGAGCCCACAAACCGCATGGCGTGGCCAAAAAACAAACAATCAGACAACCCCAAACTGAACTTTCTGAGAAGGTAAAACTAAGGAGAAAGATGAGAATTTTTAAAAAAGCATTTGGAACATCCCGTGGAAGGGCAAAGTAGCATTTCTTTGCTGTTGCAAAAGACGGAGGTGGGGTGAGGGCTTGGTGGAGTGTTTCGGTGTCCGTGTCTAACGTACTCTGCTTCCACGGCAGTGAGTAGGAGCCAGTTTTCAAATGGGGACTTGGGGCCACACAGTCTTGAGGTCTTTTTAAACTTCGGCGTTCTAAGATTTCCAGGTTAGCAGAGGGTGCCCTTACGGTGTGAGACCCTGGGGGCAGGGACCTGGTCACTGTGTCCCAGTCCTCTGGCCCAGGGAAGTGTCTGGCACAGTCAGCAAATGAACCAACTCAGTGTTTCAGGCCTCAGGGGAACCTTAGGGTGATCCTGGAATCAGTCTTCCTCATGGTGCTGATTCATAAATACGAGAATGTAAGAGAATGGTTTACCACCTAGGCCTGCTGATTTTGGTAGAATGGCTTGCCCTGGTAGTTGGTGAACTAACTGTAAGTGTCCTGGCCTGGCTGATGGCCACGCCTGATATATATTAGAAGGTTCCTGGGTAAGATGGGTGCTACAGCTTCTTTCAGAGGAAAGACCCTGTGGGTGGTAGAGAGCCTGGTGGGTGGAGGTAGTCAGGAGAACATTCAAGGAAAAGGGAGGACCCGAGTTAGGCTTTGGAAAATGGTCAGGGTTTTCATTTTTGTTGAAGGGCTCTTGTATGCAAGGCCACTCCTGGCTCTGCAGGGGACCAGCAAATACAAATCAAACTATCTCTCAGCCCTTCGCCTGATCATAGTACTGTCTCCGTGAACTTACTCTGCCTAAGACCAAACTCAGTTCCTAGGCTGGTTTGGGTTTTGCAACCGCCAAAATGAACTTTATTAACAAAAGCAACTTCAAGAGAAGTGATGGACATTATTTTTGGAGTGGTGATTAACTTGTCTATCATGTAAGGTAGTCAATTGGATTTTTTCCCCATTGTAATTTGCTAAAGGTGAATGTGCCTGTAAACCTAAGGGGGAAAATATTTTGGACTCATCAGAGATAGAAAGAGGACATTTTTAAAATTTGAGATGTAATTGACATATAACATTATATTGGTTTCAGGCATACAACATAATGATTCCATACTTGTATATATTGGCAAATGATCATCATGATAAGTCTAGCTAATAAAGTCTAGGTAACATCGCCACACATAGTTACAAAGTTTTGTCTTTCTCTTGTGATGAGAACTTTTTAAGATCTACTGTCTTAGCAGCCTTCTTTTTTTAAAAAAATTAATTAATTAATTATTTTTGGCTGCATTGGGTCTTTGTTGCTGTGCGCGGCTTTCTCTAGTTGTGGCGAGCGGGGGCTACTCTTTGTTCCGGTGCGTGGGCTTCTCATTGCGGTGGCTTCTCTTGTTGCGGAGCACGGGCTCTAGGAGCGCGGGCTTCAGTAGGTGTGGCACACGGGCTCAGTAGTTGTGGCTCGAGGGCTTCAGAATGCAGGCTCAGTAGTTGTGGCGCCACGGGCCCAGTTGCTCCGCGGCACGTGGGACCTTCCCGGACCAGAGCTCGAACCCGTGTCCCCTGCATCAGCAGGTGGATTCTCAACCACTGCGCCACCAGGGAAGCCTGGCAACTTTCAAATATACCTTACGCTATTATTAATTATAGGCATCATGCTGTACATTGCAGCTGCAGGACTTGTTCATCTAATTAACTGGAAGTTTGTACCTTTTGACCACAATGTTTTGGTATAAAATCACTGAATCTGCTTCAGTTATTTGTCCAGAGAATACCACACATAGTCTTATATTTGGGATTCAAGGTCACATTGTTTTGTTTTAAGACTTTCTATTTAGGAATTTATAACTTTTGGTAATTGATGTACCGAAGTGATTTACTTTAAAATTACTTTGAATATTCAAAGTTTTAAACTGAGGCAGCCTTAGGAAGCATGGCTGTGGACAGTGAGGGCTTAGGTAGCCCAAGCACCTTGTCCACCACCCTGGCCTCCCTGGGACATGTGTTCATTTGGTGTCCACATGCTCTTTTTATGTTGCAGGAAGTGGTAGTAAATGCTGGGTAAGATTTGCATTCTCCTTTAGATTCTAAAACAAGACATCTCAGCATATTAGCATATACTTGCCCTCAGCTTTTTATCATGCAAAATTTCACACACACAGGTAAGTTGAAAGAATTACTTAGTGTAGTGGACCCATATACCCACTGCCTAGATCCCACAAAGTGTTAGCATTTTACTGTGTTTGCTTTATACAGATCTATCCACCTCTATCTACCCATCAGTCCCTCTTTTTTTGGAAGCATTTCAAAATAAGTACACACATCGGTACACTTCACCGCTAAGCACTCCAGCATACATACCATAAATGAGTTTAAAACTCACATTCTGTTTTGAGGCAAAGTTTATAGAGAGAAATGTATACGTTTTAAGTGTATCGTTCTGTGAGCTTAGACAAATGTATGTACCTATGTAACCCATACTTCGATTAAGATATACCTAGCACCCCAGAAAGTTCTCTCAGGCCCCTTCCCAGTCTGCCATGCCAGTCTCTGTCTCAGGTGACTACTGTTCCTCCCCCACAACACCAATGTTAAGTTCTGCCAGTTCTTGAACTTCATATAAATGGAATCCTGCAGTGTGTACTCTTTGTGTAAAGCTTCTTTCACTCAGCATAGTGATTTCTGCTTTGCCATATACTTTTACTTTTAAATATATTACGCCAGGCTGGCTTACCTCCACCTTGGTCACAAGCTCTTTTCAAAGATCATATTGTCAAGTGATAATTAGAAACAGTTTTGTTTTAGGTATTTGTGTATTTTTCTTAAGTCTCATCTTCCCCTTTCCCAACAGAGGTGTGATTTTCATATTTGATTGGGCCATTTTCCGCCTGGGTTTCTCCTATGTATTCTGAAAACCAGGTGCTTCTTTTTTTTTTGGTGGGGGGGCCTCGCCATGTGGCATGTGGGATCTTAGTTCCCCAATCAGGGATCGAACCTGTGCCGGCTGCATTGGGAGTGCAGAGTCTTAACCACTGGACCACCGGGGAAGTCCCACTAGGTGCTTCTTTTGTTAGTTTGCTAACACGTGCTTCAGGGCCAGCTCGGCGCATTCAGCTGATTTCTCTTGCTTCTGAAGAGACGGATCCTGACACATTATTCACTTATTGTGTCTCTGCTACTTGGAAAACTTTAGGTAAAAGAAAATATATCTATTTTGGCAAAGCTTATTCTTAGCTTTGTGATTAACTTCTTTTAGAAGATTTTTTTTTGGGGGGGTAGGAGTTCATTTATTTATTTTTGGCTGTGTTCGGTCTTCGTTTCTGTGCATGGGCTTTCTCTAGTTGCGGCGAGCGGGGGCCACTCTTCATCGCGGTACGCGGGCCTCTCACTATCGCGGCCTCTATTGTTGCGGAGCACAGGCTCCAGACGCACAGGCTCAGTAGCTTTGGCTCACGGGCCCAGTTGCTCCGCGGCATGTGGGATCCTCCCAGACCAGGGCTCGAACCCGTGTCCCCTGCATTGGCAGGCAGATTCTCAACCACTGCGCCACCAGGGAAGCCCTGTGATTAACTTCTTAAACAAGTTTTTTTGTTTGTTTGTATTTAATAAGGCATCTTTGAGGAATACAGTTGATCTTCTGTATCCACAGGGATTGTTTCCAGGGGCCCCCTCAAGAAACCAAAAGCCAGGGACACTCATAAAATGGTGTAGTATTTGCATATAGTCTACACACATCCTCCCATATACTTTAAGTCATCTCTAGATTACTTATACTTCCTAATATAATGTAAATAGTTGCTGGTCCATGGCAAACTCAAGTGTGGCTTTTTGAAACGTTTCGAGTTTAAAAAATATATATTTTCAGTCTACGGTTGGTTGAATCTGCAGATGTAGAACCTGGGGATGTACAGGGCTGACTGTAATTTCTAGTTCAAATGCAACAATTTGGAAGACTAAAATTTCCTGACTTTTGTTTTGTGACACTATATGGAGACTAACAAAATAAACCTGGAATATTAGGAGATTTTTAAGTCACCTGTGTTGAGATATTGGCTGGTAAAATAAAGTCCTCGTTGACTTAAAAAATAAAATTCTAAGGACCTCCCTGGCAGTCCAGTGGTTAAGACTCTGTGCTCCCAATGCAGGGGGCCCAGGTTCGATCCATGGTCGGGGAACTAGATCCCGCATGCCGCAACTAAGAGTCCACATGCCGCAACTAAGAGTCCACGTGCCACCACTAAGAAGTCTGCATACTGCAACTAAAAAGGAAAAAAAAAAAGATCCCTTGTGCTGCAACTGAGACCCGGCACAGCCTAAATAAATAAATATTTAAAAATAAAAATTAAAAAAATCTAATTCTAGACTTAATTAACTGCCCCCTTTGCTATACCCACTACTACTGGAGTTCTGAGTTGCTAAACCTCTCCAGCCATGATCAAAACCAGGAAAAATGTTCTCATCAGTACCAGTTTAATGTTTATATGTAAGGTACACACACACAGTGTGCAAAGACTTTGCCTTGGGGCTGTGTTGGTTAGGGTATTTCTGCCTGCTGGAAAAGAGACTCCAGAATAGTGTCCAGACAAGAGACAAGCTGACTCCTTTCTTGTGTGACAGCCTGAGATCTGGGCAGGTGGGCTGCTGTCCTCCACCTGACACTCAGGGACCCAGGTTCCTTCCATCTTGTTTCTCCACCGTCGGGCCTGGGCCTCACTGCTTGGAGGGAGCCCACTGGGCATGTCTGCGCTCTGGCTGGCCGGAAGGGGAGGGGGCCGCCAGGAGGTGGTCACTTGAAGACCCCAGAAGGGGTCTGCGTCACTTGTTCTCTCATCCTCTGGAGAACTCAATGGCCTGACCACAGCTGACTTCAAGGGGCTGCTGAGCAGTGTCATGGAGCCGACCCTGAACGTGCTTCTGTGCTTATGCTGTGGAATTGGTCTTGCCTGTGGCAATGTGGGCGCTCCGATGGAGTAGCTCACTTGTCAAATGCTTCCTGCCTGCTCTGTCCTAGGGAGGGACTCAGGTTACAAGGGTGGGGTAGGTAGAAAGGGGTGTTGCTCTTATGGCACTTTCATTCTGGAAATAGAGTTGACCTCCCAATAATATTGCTCTCGGTGGATTTCTTTTTTTTTAATTGGAGGCAGTGCTATCTTCTTAAAGTGCAGCTTAGTTCTGGGTGGTGGAAGGGAGAGTAAAGTCTAGTAATAATGAGGTTGCAGACAGACTCTGTAACTTTGAAAAAAATGTTCCTGGGGACGTGGATTAGGGAATGTAATAAAGGACCTTGTCCCCTGTTTAAAATTCAGACTCATAATAGAAGGCTTAAGAGACACTTGATGAATGGGACCCCAGTAATCATTTATTCAGGAGCCAGAGGGTTTCTGGGGAGCAGAAACCTCCCCAAAGATGGCAGGGGCTCTGGCTTGCGTGTCATTCAGAAGGAAGTTCCCTTGGGTCCTGGGGTCTCGTCCACTCAGCGAGGAGCTGTCTCAGGGTCACGGGCAAAGCCTAAGGAAGCGATTGTGCATGTGATTCCCCCTCCTCTAATGAGCTAACATTACACTGCTTTCTCCCACAAATAACTCAGAATAGACTATTTGCCAGCCGCTTTAAAGGCTCTTGAAGTGATAGTCTGATTGATGGGATTGGCTGCCTGGGGGACCCAGGGGAGCAGGTGTGAGTCTGTCCAGGCTTGAGGGGCCAAGGTCAGTGCCCCCTGGATGCCGAGGGTGATGCGGAGCCGGGGAGTGGCCACCGTGCTCTGAGTTCTGTGTTCTCTAGTCACCCTGTGGGCTTCCAAGGATGTGCAAAGTGATCCTCCTGGAACCAAACGTAGATGTTCCTTCCAGATGGTCAAACTGAGCGAGAGCGTGTCCTGTGTCATTCCCCACTAACCAGTGAAAAAGGGGGAAGAAAAACTCCTGGTTGAAATAAATGATGCCTGACGTTTTTTTAAAGACGGAGAGGCCGAGTGGTTTTTATTTCAGCAGGAGCATCACGGCCTCGTGATGATCTGGAAGTTGCCTTGGTTTCCTCTTGCTGGCTGCTGGCTGCTCAGGAGACTGTGCAGATGGGTTGTGCGTAGTTTGCTAATTTTTGCCAATAACTTAAGCGCGGAAGGATTCAGGGAACCTCCCGAGCGATGAGAACACAGACGCCAAGGGTAACTTGGAGCAAAGAGGAGCGCTCCTTGAGCCTTTCAGTTGATTTGGGGGCAGTAGCTGCGGCTGAGCAGCTGCACATGGTGTGTTTGCAGTTCACACTGTGGGAAGTTTGGGAGTGTCTTACATCGTTTTGTGAACAAAAGAGCCGCGTGGAGCCTGATCAGCTGATCACGTGTATATCAATCCCGTGGGCTGTGTCTCTCTCTTAACTGAAATGTTAAACTGCTCTGTAAGGGAGGAAAACTGGCCTGGTGATTGATTGGTGTCTGACTACACCCTGCATTACACGCGTCAAAGGTGTGTGCACTTGGACTTTCCATTAATGGGTCAACATTCGCCTTGGCCTTTGCCTTTATAACTCACTATTCCATCCACCCAAACGCTTTATCTTTTTCTGCCTGCGCTGTTGCACGAAGTATTTGGCAGCCTCTGCAGGGAGCGTGGGCCTGTATTTTATACATTAAGTTAGTTTGATTTGTTGGTGGAATGGTTTGAGAAGGGAATGCTTCTGGAGGGGGGACGGTTTCTCAGGGGTCATGTCTTCATGGGGAGAGGGGGAAGAGATGCCAAAGAAATTGCAAATATCCTAATAATCCTCACAGAAGTGGTTTTACCCAGCACTTCCCACTCAGTGTCTCTGTTGTTATTGGACTCAGAATAAAGACCTGCTGGGCCCTGCCTTGAACCTCGGGGGCGATTCTTACGTTGTTGTGTCCAAAACCATCCCGGCGTCCTGTTGTTCAGATGCTGTGGATTGAAAAGGCACACAGTGCCCAAAAGATCCTATCCTGCAGTCCCTCAATCGAGATGAACTAGTTTGGTCCACATCAAGAATTTTTTCTCCATTATATCTTTTCTGTTCTTAAATACAGCTTCATTGGAGGTTTCCAGATCCTTCTATTTTTGTCTCTAAAGTAGTATCTCTATTTTGTTCACAGTTTTTAATCCTTGTTGCGTTCTTCTGAATGTTTAGATTACAGGTAATTTCCAGAATTGTTGGGAGACAGTTCCATGTTTGACGCCTTTGGAGAATACGTAGAACCTTGTTGATACCTGGAGATAATCCCCTTGACAGCATAATAGGAGTGGATGATTGTTAGAGACCATCTATAACTTTGCTTTTTAATTCTGGTCTGGGACTTCTGCAGCTTGACTGTCAGCATACCTTTGAAAAAAAAATCTAGTCTGAAGGGTCTTATATAAATACCAATATTTTCGGGCTTCCCTGGTGGCGCAGTGGTTGAGAGTCTGCCTGCCGATGCAGGGGACGCGGGTTCGTGCCCCGGTCCGGGAAGATCCCACATGCCGTGGAGCGGCTGGGCCCGTGAGCCATGGCCGCTGAGCCTGCGCGGCCGGAGCCTGTGCTCCGCAACGGGAGAGGCCACAGCAGTGAGAGGCCCGCGTACCGCAAAAAACCCCCACAAACCAATATTTTCAATAATACCTTTTGGAACAGAGAACGTGGTTAAGTTCACTGAAAAAGTCCTGTTTAGTTCCCCGCTCATTTTGGGTGAGGAGCTGAAGTTTTAGCTGAAGGTCAGAGAGCATCTGTGGCTCTCTGTGTTTTGGGCCTTATTGTTAGCACATACAGATTTTTTTAAAACTCATTTTAGAAACATGAGTGGACATAGGTGCTTCCCCCTATTGTAGTGTCTTTATTTATTTCATTCTGTGTATTCACTTTATTCTTTTATCAGACACTTGTCCTGGTGTCCTGCAGAGTTCAAGCTCATGGAGACTGGTGTTGAAGTTCCCTCCCCTCCCCACCACATGCTGAGGGGGCCTGAGCCCTGAGCCAGTCCTGGAACCTGGGTTCCCGTCCATTTGCCAGGGTTGGTCCTTGTCAGTGTTGCATGTGGAGTTGTGTTTGTAAGACTTGAAGGCAGATACTGGAGAGCTTACGAATATTTTATTGTTTATCAAGATCTTGTGGTAGAATTTCTTATATATTTCATTAAAAAAAAAAGACTACAGAAATAAGCAAGGCTGTTTCCTTCCTGTTGTTTTCAGTAGTCCTTAGACAACCCAGAAGATGACACTCCTATGAATGTATTCACAATACACATAGGAAGAAAGAAAGGCATTTAAAGAATTGTGCAGGTTATTCACTAAGACTGTGTGTTGAGGAGATTAAAATAACAAGTCACAATTATACACATAACATTTTCTTATTCTGCGACTATGACCAAACAAAACTAATGCAAAAAGGAGCAGTTTCCCATGTTAAATGCTATTAATTCTGAACAAATACCATGTGTATCAGTATTTAAAGGTTGAAATGTAATGCTTGCTTCTTAATTTATCTAATCAGGGTCAGATTGATGACATGCTATTTGCAGGGGATAATATATAGCTAAATAATTTCTAGGGTTTTTTTTAGTAACACTGGTTGTAGAGAGACCCTCTCATGGAGGACATAAATTGATAGAAATGAAGAAGAGATTTTAAAGCACTTTCAGTAAGTTCAGTATATTCACTTTAAACTTGTTATGTAAAAAGTAAGCAAATAATGTGTTTCACAGTTTATCTTTTATTTTTGGTGGCCAGTTAATTCTGTAAAGTATAGTTCGTTTGTCTTTTGGTGAACAAAAGGCATTCTAGATTTTGTGTACTTTTGTGTCACAGTTGACAAGTAGCTATAAGATATCACAGTCATAATACTCCTAATGGTCAGGATTAGTCACGTGATTCACCATACCGGTCTAACAGCTTCCAAACTGCTCTGCAGGTAGTTTGATGTGGGTGATTATCTTGAGTTAGCTTTCAGAAAAAATGAGGTTAAAATTGTGGAATACAAACCATTAGAAAAGAGGTCACTTTTTAAAATCAGCTTCCTCTTCTTTAAAACGGGGGATATGGAGTAGCGTTAGGTAATGTCTAACTTTATGAAGTTAGCCTATAGTCAGGAAGTAGCTAGGGGACAGGGAAGTTTTTGGAAGAGTTCTTTCATGCTGGGAATTGAAGATGGGGCAGAGGAAGGTCATATAGCCCCTCTGGCCAGGTTGATCTGCCTGGCACTTGGTGGGTATTTCTGGCTCGCGTGTCTATCTTACCTGGAGTGCTGGTCAACCCCCGACTGCACACAGGCCACCTCGTGTTTGTGATATGTGCAAGGAGATATGGGTGTGCGGCAGATACAGAAAACCATTATTAACTTGAGTCACCTGACAATACCAAAGTGCAAAGATAATTTTTCCAGTGAGAGGAGGACCATATAATTGGCTGAGGTGTGGTATTAAGAGTGTAGAAGAAGAGATAATATTGAAAGCAGGGCAAATGCCTGTGGATTCCAACATATTTATTTGTTTTCTATTATTTCAGAGTCTTTTGTACCTGTTGCAGGTGGTCTGTCCTCTGCCCCAGTCTCTTGCTAGACATTTGCCCCCTTGTGTGAAGCTGTACCTAAGATTCTCTGTCCATTCCCCTCCACAGGTGAAAGGTGGGGACAGGTAACCCTATACCTGTGCTTGAAGATGTCAAACAAAGCTGCTCTTGGTCCAGGGCACTGGGTCAGAGGTTAACAGGCAGGAGGAAAGAAGGGATGGTGTAGGTTTCCTTGATGCTCTGTGCTCCGGCCACTCCAGTCTGCTAGGCCAAGCTCTGTGCAGTTTTTAGTGAAGTAGAAGGTTAATAACTGTGTAGGGCTTTGGGCTGAGGAATTTACCCCATGACATAATCACAGTCCAAAAGATTTTTATATAAAGATGCTCATGCAGTATTAGTTACACTGTGAGAAACTGGAAAAATATTGGCAGTAAGACATTAAATTATGGTTCTCCATACGATCAAGTAATTTAAATCAATTAAATAGCTTGTTTTATAAGGTCTCTTAATGACATGGGAAAATGTGCACAGAATATTAAATGAAAAAATTTTCTTGCTAGGCAATATATATGATAGATCCCCATTTTACAGGAAAATTAAACATGCATAGGCATTAACAGAATAGGATACGTTAAAAAATTTACGGTGGTTATTACTTGTGGTTGCATTATGTCTAATTATCATATTCTCTTCTTTTTGCATTTGTTTTCCAGTTTTTTCTAAAATGAACATGTTAATTTTGTAACAGGAAAAAATGATATTAAAATATTTGAGTCAGAAAGAGAAAAGCAGATACTGTATGCTAACACATATATATGGAATCTTAAAAAAAAAAAAAAGGTACTGATAAACCTAGTGGCAGGGAAGGAATAAAGAAGTAGACATAGAGAATGGACTTGAGGACCTGGGGATGGGGGGAAGCTGGGGTGAAGTGAGAGTAGCATCGACATATATACACTTACGAATGTAAAATGGATAGCTAGTGGGAAGCAGCCGCATAGCACAGGGAGATCAGCTCGGTGTTTTGTGACCACCTAGAGGGGTGGGATAGGGAGGGTGGGAGGGAGGGAGACACAAGAGGGAAGAGATATGGGGATATACGTATGATTATGGCTGATTCACTTTGTTGTACAACAGAAACTAACAGTATTGTGAAGCAATTATACTGCAACAAAGATCTATTTTTTTAAAAATTTGAATTATTATGATGGGTATATATATCCTTTAAAACTATTTGTCTGTTTCAATATAATTTCTTGGCTTAGTATGTAAATTTATTTTATTATATAATCTTGCATTGATTTGTATTTTTGAGTTATAAAACAAGTTTTCAAGGCAAGTAATTAGCAAGCATTTATTAGGCACCAATTACATCTAATAAATATATTTTTGGTACATGTTCTTTACCATAAAAGTATTTATAATTTAAGTTTAATATCATGTAGGTAGATATCCTTTGAAAATTATTTGCTGATCTTGTATGTAAGAGTTTAAGCATATTTTTTAACCTTTTGACTACCTTCTTTCATTTAAACTTGTTGCACAGGAAAAACACATACATATATGTATACTTTTAAGGCATTAAATTTATTTTAGGGAATTTACTTTTTACTATTAATAATGTAGTTTATTGGTAAGGCACTGAATGACTTGTGTTGGAATATATTATTTTATTTAATTCTCACAGCTGTCTTTGCTTAACAGTGGGGACATCTTTCTCAGTTGGTATTGAGAGTTAAGTTAGAGACTTTGGCATTTACTTTAAAAATACCATTAAGGGCTTCCCTGGTGGTGCAGTGGTTGAGAGTCCGGACGCCTGCCGATTCAGGAGACACGGGTTCGTGCCCCGGTCCGGGAAGATCCCACGTGCTGCGGAGCGGCTGGGCCCGTGAGCCGTGGCCGCTGAGCCTGCGCGTCCGGAGCCTGTGCTCAGCAGCGGGAGAGGCCACAGCAGTGAGAGGCTCGCAAAACCGCAAAAAAAAAAAAAAACAAAAAAACCCCATTAATACTCTTTGCTTATTTGTGAGAGCAGTGATACCTTGACTCAGATAATACCCGTGTCTTCTTAGCATTATAATTGCTGGCCCTTTGATACTGTGCTTTTTGACATTTACATCACAAATAAAAATTAGTTAATTTGTAAGTTATAAGGTCTCAAAAAAATAGTTCATTCTTCTTTCACGCCTGGTAGTGCTTCTATTAAAATTCTGAAATGGCTTATTAAATTAAGTGCAGTGTCAAAGGCTAATTGTCTCTCTATGCATTAGTCTATGTGACTTATGAAAGCATGATTTAAGAATTATGTTTGAATAGCAACTCCGAAGTCACCTTTTAGTATCTATCAAATTGTAATGATCGTAGATGAAGAGTAGTAATAGCTTATGAAGTCCATTCTCCTGCTGTTACAAAAGATGCCTCTAAAATATGTGCAGTGTTAGCGCCCTTGAACTTACTTTATTTGCGAGCCTCCCACGTCTGAGGCACAGATGTGTGGTCTGAATGCGCTGTGTCCCGAGCAGCCCTGCCCGATGGTCAGAAAGCTGTGAGGACGGCCAGTGCGTGTGTGTGATGCGTGTAGGAAGAAGGGGTGGTGGATTGGTGGAAAATCAGAAATCCCATATTAAAAAAAGATTTTTTTTTTTAGTTTTTGAAATTATATTCACAAGTCAGCGTAATTTTAGTGGAATGAATGAGAGGTTTGGAGCCACCTTTAATCAGCCTGTCTCTAGAGCACCTACCGTGATGGTTTGGACACTTTGGCAGCCCCGGGTTTGAATCAGAGCTCACTACCACGTTGGTGAGCTGCAGCTCGGTTTCCCCATCTATAAGTGTGATGGAACGTGATGCCTGTTGTGAATGCTGGCTGTGAGATCTCCGAGGATGCTTGTGGAAGGGCTTTGCTCGGCACCTGGCACACAGCGGGTACCTGGTGACCCCAAGTTACTATTCCTCATCGGCCTTACTGAGCATTTAGCGTGAGCTGCGGGGCTCATATGCCGACACCCCAGAGCACAGGAGAGGATACGCTGGTGAGGAAACAAATACCACTGCCTGACAGTTAAAGCCAAGACACAAAGGAAACCAAGGTTCTCTTCGAGGATCACTGTTCCTCTCATGAGTGATCGTGAACGTCAGAGACAAAGTTGATTGGAAGAAACGTGGCTGGATTCTTGCAGGGGAGCTTCCCTCAAGCTTAACAGGCTGCGGGAGTCCTCTGAAGACTCTTAAACTGGGGTAGGAAGAGCCTGCATGCCCGTTGTGTTCTTCTGCTGGCTGTAAGTAATCCCCATGCGGAATCAAGTCAGTTTGCTTGGAGAGTACCATTCGTCAGCTGTTAAAGAGTGAGTAGTAGGTGACAGACAGGTGTAGGATGACAAGAGACTTTTTGTGGATTGGGTATCATGTCCATTCCTGTTAAGCTTCCTGGTCAGTTAACTTCCTGGATGTCAAAGGATGTCTTTTTGCCAGATACCCTTTTACTTTCTGAGAGTTTCTGTTGGGGCCTAGAAAAAGAAATTATCTTGGTAAGAGTGGCGACGTAGTCTTGTAGCTGGCGTTAGAGCGGGGCCTGAGGGCCCCAGGTGCATCTACATGTCACTGTGACCTCCCCTGTCGCCAAATGAGCGGTCAGTGCCCAGGACCTGCCTGCTCGCAGCATCCCCCGGTGCTCCCGCCTCTCTGGTACCTCCTGTCCCACGCTCACTTCTTGGCTCCTGCCCTTCGCCTGTCCTTCCACCCACACTGTGCAGCTCCTGGTCTCGAGAGGATCCCCGGCTTGCCCTCAGGCCCGCCCTTCGTGCTTCCACTGCTTTGACCCCAGTGAACACCCCACCCATTTCAACACCCCCATCTCCCTCCCCTTGGCTTCCTTGGCAGCCCTCTCTTCGCCTGGTTCTCTGGGTACCTCTGGTCATTTCCTCTCTGCTCTCGCTGGACTCTGCTGCCCTCAATACCTTTGAAATGTTGGAGTTCCTTTGGTCTTCTCCCTCAGGGTGAACCTCCCCTCCTAGTGGCCTCTCTCGCTACCTCTGTGATGGTGACCTCCACATTGTTACCTGTCTGACCTTTTTCTAGCCGCCTTCTTGCCATCTTCCTTGGAGAGTCTTTTTTTTGTGTATGTGGTACGCGGGCCTCTCACTGCCGTGGTCCCTCCCGTCGCGGAGCACAGGCTCCGGACGCGCAGGCTCAGCGGCCACGGTTCACGGGCCCAGCCGCTCCGCGGCACGTGGGATCTTCCCGGACCGGGACACGAACCCGTGTCCCCTGCATCAGCAGGCGGATTCTCAACCACTGCGCCACCAGGGAAGCCCCTTGGAGAGTCTTGATACATTTCAAAGGGAATGCATCCATTCTGGAGCTTTTATCTTCCCCACAAATTCCTGGTACACTCTCTTCTTCCTAGTGCTGTAATATCAGGAGCAACCTAGCCTGCCAGTTAGACCAGGCTTGCTGTCCTCCTTAACTCAGTCCTCACAGCGGTGTGTCCAGTTGCTCACCATCTTCTCCCAGTTCTGCTTCAGAAATGCTTGAGTTATCTTTCATCTCCACTGCCCCTGCCTCACTTCAGGACAAATCGTCCCTCTTAGAACTTTGAAATAGCTCTTTAGCCCCTGTGTCCGCTATGGTACACACAGCCACGTGTGGCCATTTACATTGAACTTAATTAAACCTGAAAATGGAAATTCAGTTGCGCAGACTCACGAGCCGCATTTCAGGCGTCGGGGAGCCACATGTGGCTGGCGGCTGCCGTACTGGAGAGCACGATGGGGCACTCCCATCCCCACAGACGGTTCTCCTGCACATCACTGTCCAGCTTATCTCCCTGCCGCCAGTTTCTCACCCTCTCCATCTCCTCCTTTGTATGGCCTCCAGCATTTTCTGCGCAGAAGCAGCGGCCCAGTTATGCCACGCCCCTGCTTAAAAACTTCTGTTGGATGCTGGCATATGTTCTGTGCCTCTCAGCATGGCACACAGGTCCTTCACTGCCTGCCGTGCCCCTCCAAGCCATGCCTCTCCCCTTTGGCACCATTCCTCTCTGCTTGCAATGCCCCCTCCTCGTCTCTGAACTTCAGAGTTTCATTACCTGTCTCTGGGAGTGACGCTTCCCCACTGCCTTGCAACCTGTGTTTGCTGCCCTGGCCTCCCCATCTGAGGCGTGTCTCTAGGGCATTGTCTTCCAATGTTTTTGTCTCTGTACCTTCTGAAATGATCTTTTATAAACTATGTACTCCCTCCCATGGGAGTACATATGTCTCTTACATTTTATGTCATGTAATGTCAACTTAACATTTTAAGTTGACATCCGACCTTTTTTTTTTTTTTTTTTTGTAAATCACAAGTTCAAATGATTTATTTTTGGGAAAAAGAAGTAGAAAATATTAAACATCTTAGAATATGAAAATGATATGAAGATTGACTGAGTTGGAGTGAATCTTTGACAGTATGATTTGAAAGAATTTTCACATTTTGATTTTAACCACGTAGTTGAGAAATGTAAATAGTTCAAGTGTATTTGTTATCTGTGGTGTATATCTAGCTTGGTTGGCATCTTGGGGAAAAATTCCAGGTCTACTTAAGAGAATTCATATCATTAACCTACATTTCTTCTTCTTCTTTCTTTTCCCCCTGAATCCAGGACATCCCCAAATGGGCCAACTTTTACCCCTAACAGAAATATGTTTAAGACACATAAAATAAGGAATCTCTCTGAGTTCAAGGGGCCATGATTAATCATTAAAGGATACTTCCCTGATAATCATCATTTTGAATTACCCCCTTCGTTTGTGGTCCCACAGCTTTCTGAACTTTGAAACAATGCACCCAGGTAAGCTTTCAGTGAGAGGGGAGCTGCTGGCAAGATAGGAGTGTCCTTGCATTTTCAGGAAGAGTGCAAGGGCAAGGTGGAGACCCGGAAATTGATTCCTTAAATTACCCTTCTAACGACTCCTTGAACTTTTTGCAGACTCCTTGAACTTTTTGCACCTGGGCTCCTGGGAGTGTGTGGGGCCCTCGGGGCTGCCTGCCTGGGTGGGAGGCTGCAGCTGTGGGACGCAGTTGGTCCCCCATCACGGCTGGCCTGGTGTTCAGATGTGGCTGAATGAATGAGTAGGTCTGTCTCCTGTTGTAACTGGTTACAGCCTCCCCTGGGGTTCACCGCTTTCTTCAGAGGGGCCGCCGGGGACCACTGCTTCAGCATTCTCTCTCCCTGTGGATTTGTCTCGGACAGCGCCGGCCACAGGAAGCAGGTTCCTTGCCTTATGCTTGGGGAGGAGTGGAAGTATTTTTGTCATGAAAAACAACTGTGTTTATAGAGGCCTGCATGATTTTGTGGAGCATTACATAACCAGTCTGAGCGGCCGGGGAAGATGATCGCATCCCCTCGTGCTGGCTGCAGGGCTGCAGTGTGTGCTGAGACTTCCGTTCCTTCCTGGAGCAGCTGCATTCCTCCTGCTCTGGAACCAGGAGCCCTGGATCAACCTCTGCTTGCTGCTTGGCCTGCTCAGAGGTGGACAGGGCCGTGCCTTCCAGCAGACACTCTCTTTAACATAGATTGTCATCTCTTTTAGGAGATGATATAAACAGACACCCCCAGGCAA
This sequence comes from Kogia breviceps, assembly GCF_026419965.1. NCBI lineage: Eukaryota > Metazoa > Chordata > Mammalia > Artiodactyla > Physeteridae > Kogia > Kogia breviceps. The sequence goes on from NC_081311.1 coordinate 82,202,969, forward strand.
AAAAAAAGAAAGAAAAAGAAAAAGCCGTTTTCAGGCAGCAACGGATGGTGCTGTCATCGTAGCAGCTCATCCTGTCATGCCTTCACACTCAGCTCCAGCTTCACAGGGGGTCAGGAGTGTGCCCCGGTGAGGCCGTCTTGCCCTTACAAGCTTGAAGTAACCAGAATAAGTTAGAAATGCTTGACTGGAAGTAAAAGGGCGTGTTGATTTTGACCCGAACTTATTAGGGAGGGTAAAGTTGATTTTATGCTTTTTGTTTGCAGAATCTGTTTCCTAATTCTGCTTAATACAGCACAGCCCAGATAGGCAAAGAAATGTTGGCTGTGTTTTGGGAGGGGAGGGATAACTGTCACCAACGCTGTCCCTTCATTTGAAAACTCAAAAGTGTCTGTCGTGCTTATAGCTCCTTCCAGAGCTGAGCTTAAAGTTCTCAAGCATCCCTGGCAAGCACCCAGCAAAGGCCAAGTCTTGCGCTCAGAGCCTGTTCAGGCCAAGGGAAGGCGATAAACTCTGACCTGGATTATTGCCCATGGTTCTGGCAAGAGCCCTGCACAGATGCAAGCAAAGCCCAAGCGTTTGCTTTCTAATCGCTAGTACAATTCGTTGCTAAATTTTTTATCCGGTAAGTCTAACACACCTTCAGGAAGGTGCTTCTTAATCTTGGACAGGAGATGCCAAGGTAGAGACGGGGTTAATGCATGGTTTGGGGAGTACTTTTGTTTTTGGTTTTGGCCACACAGCCTGTCGGATCTCAGTTCCCCGACCAGGGATGGAACCCGTGCCCCCTGCAGTGGAAGGGCAGAGTCTTAACCACTCGACCACCAGGGAAGTCCCTGGGGAGTACCTTGGAGCAATGCATTTTTGCAGAGCCTGCTAAGATTGTGTTGTGGCCTCCGTCTAGCCTTGCAGTGTGTGGTGACAGTCTTTTTCGTGGGAGGCTCAGGCCTTGCACCAAGCTATTTACTTGGCTCTGCTGGGTGCTCCAGCAGGGAGTCCCGGAGGAGGACTGTTTCAGAGCCCAAAGGGGGCAGTGCAGCCACCCTCGCTAAACTCTCAGAAGCCATCACGGCTGCGTCCTGCCAACGAGTCACTCAGGGTGGGCACCCAAGGGCGCACACCACGGATTGTGGGTTTCCCCAGAATTGGTAACACGTTGTGAACTGGTAATATACAGAAAGTGATGCAATTTCCTGCAACAGGTAAAAATTTGCCCTTGGCCAAAATTCTTCCTGGCAGGGCTTCGCTGAGAAGCTGCCTGCCATTCTCTTGTCCTGAATCCTCCTGCCAAGTGGTGCAGTTACTGGGAGAAACAAGATGTCGGGAGACAGCCATTGGATGAGGTCCACCGGGAAACTCGGTGCTTACTGGCCTGGGCAGAGTGGGTAGCTTTGCAGCAGCTGCTGTGTTCCAGATGACCAGCAGCAGCTCCGTGGTTTATTTAAAAAAAGAATGGATATATAATCCACATCTGGGACTCCCACCCCCATTCTGTCGTGGTCCAGGTATTAAAGCCTGTGACCCAGTGCTCTTTGCCCAGTGGGTACCCCTTATTTGCTCAGGGAAGGGATGTTACCGGATCTAATGGATTTCAGGTCATCCAGGAAATTGCTCAGTCAGCAACTGTTGAATTCAATTTAAATGAACAGGCTAAAAATCTCAAGGTTTGGAAGCATTTTACCCGGGGCAGGGGGTATCACATAATTCAGGGACCAGCAGCTTCGAGCCAGAGAGAATAAGCTTGTATCACGGAAGGCGTCTCAGTGACTGCCTTCATGCCATGAGGCCAGGGATGGTTTCAGAGTTGAGATGCTTCTGAGGCCTGATTGTCTTGGTTCATCCTCTGAGTCTGGCTCACCAGTCTCTAATGCCTTCTGGATGAATCAAAGGACAACAGGTGTCTTTGAGTTGGGCACAAGCTGTCTTTTAAAGGAACAGTGACCAAACAGAGCAAGTTTGTCTTGGAGAGCCAGGTAAGAACAATTAAGTGCTCAGGGTGGGACTTCCCTGGTGGTCCAGTGGTTAAGAGTCCGTGCTTCTAATAATGCAGAGGGCGCGGGTTTGATCCCTGGTGGGGGAACTAAGATCCCACGTGCGGCACGGCCAGAAGATTTAAAATAAATAAATAAATAAAAGAGCTCAGGGCCAGGCTGAGGATAAAGGCACAGTGTGATCGGCAAGCCCTGTCAGTTTCAGGACCGGCTGCATTGCTCATGCCGCTGTGTCTGGCTTTCAGAAAGTGGAGGTGTGAAGATCTTACTGCAGAGAACAGATTTGAAAATGAGGTGTTTGTTTGCGTCGCAGAAGGGTCCTTTCAGATGCCTCAGACTCATCCTGTCCAAAAGGAATTCAGCTTGGCTCTACTCTGAAATTCCTAAAGTCTTCACTGTTAGCTACAAGGCCAAGAGCTGCCTCTCTTGCCTGGATCATTTACAGCAGTGGCCTGAGTGATTGTTCCGACTCCCAGATCAAATCTTGAAGTCCAGACCCCCGAGTGCCACCACAGAGGCTGTCGTCACCTGGCTTCTGCTGGATTCACCATCTGTACCTGCACCTTCCCACCCAGACCCTTTGTCCTGTAGCGCTTCTTCCTGGGGACGGCCACCTCTGCCCCGTGCTCTCCCCCGAGCCCTTTCCACTCCGTGCTTGATTGGGCAGCTCTGCTCATCCTTCAGTTCTCCACTGAGACACCAGTGAAAGGCATTCCAGACTTACACCATCACTGCTGCACAGTTTGCTAAAAGCGTTCTCACTGCTGAGAACACTTTCCTGACCGGTTGCTGCTTCTGGTCTCAGCTCTGCCCTCCCCAAGCATCCTCATCTTCTCCACCTGGCAGGTAACTACAACGCACTGTGTCTGCCTGGGGCTCACCTCTCTTCCCGGGCAGGCCACACACTCTGGGGCCAGAGACCAGGGGACTGCCTTCCTGACCACTAGAGCCTCGGTTTCCAGCACGGTTCCGAGACGGAGCAGGCAGTCAGCAAAGTTTCGTGGAATGAATGAGGGTATAAGGCTTTCTTTTAGATTGCAAGCGTTTCTAATTATTTTAATAGCTACCTTTCAGAGAAACCAACCGTGATGCAAATTCAGGTATCCTGATTGGGGGCGGTGTGTGTGTTTATAGATACCACATTTTAATTTTAGCTGCGTTCAAAAACTCAAGAATAGTAGATGGCACTGTCCTTTTGGGAAATGAAATAGATGCTGACACCCGTTCACAGATGTCGGGGTCTCAGGCAGGCCCAATAAGAAGTGCCCTCTTTTCCTACCCAGGCTTTGACGGAGTTGGAAACTATATAAACAAAGTAAAAGTAGAGGCCAAAATACCCATATATTATTGGTAGAGGTTAAGTAGGAGGGCTCAGCTTGGGGTGAAGACCAAATGCTGACAGAGTCTCAGGGTTATTAGGCCGTGTCTCCACCCAGGCCCGGGCAGCACGGGGCCCACCTGGGGGCCTGGGTCTTGGGGAGCCACTGTCCCATCAGGCCAGCCCCTCCACCTTGGGAGTGAAAGAGTTCCGGAGTTAACTAATCAAGCCCCAGCCAAGAAGACATGGGAAGAAGCCCTCCGTCCCTCTAGTGATTGCTTTAATATCCAAAATCATTCAGCTTATGTTTCTCCAAATAGGTGAACTGTGGGGCAGTTGTCCTGTTGCCCCGTGAATGTTGGAAAACTCTTTCCATGAATGTTCTAGGTTTGGTGCTGTCTGATGAGGGAAGATGGGTGAGTGAGAGAGAGAGTGAGAGAGAGACGTGAACTCGGAATGTTACTCTGTGTTCCAGCGTTGCCTGAATTGAATTGAACATGAGTAGCTCTACTTCCAGACTCGCCCCTTGACTTGCTGGAGTCTGGTTTTCTACCCCACCTTCCTCTGTATCCAGCCACCATCCCCATCCCCAGCTTAACTTTTCTTTATAAAGGTAGTATTCTGAAAGCATCATTAGGGAATCAGAGCAGTTTTGAAAACAGTGAGGGGAGATCACTCACTTCTTTCCCATCCAGTGGGACTTGCAGGTGATGGAACTTGCCAGCCCCAATGGGGGACAGTGTTACTATTTACACTGACTTAGTCAACATTTAGGATTTGTGAATCCATTCGTAATGAAGCTAGGATTTTTCCTTTGAAATTTTTAAAAGAATAAAACTCAAATTTCAAATGTCTCTACAAGTCAGATGTTCCTTTTTTTTTTTTTTTTGAGAGCATATTAATTGGGGGGGAGGGAAAAAAGGTCATTGATGCACAGACTCTAATCCTAAGGATGGAAATATATACGAACATAGTCCCTCCCCCCCGCCCCCCATTGAAAAGTTACTTGAGACCGTTTGTATGAAAGTCAGGATTCTGAAAACCCTTATTGCGGGGGAAGCACAATAGATGTTTCTGCAGCCCTCGAGCCCAGTTTGAGCTGGAGAGAATGAGATTAGTTAGCTTGCAGGGAGAGAGTGTCCAGGCCACTGGCCCTCTCTCCTTTGTGAGGAAGGTGACAGCTGAAAAGAGCCAGGATCCGCCCAGTGACAGCAGTGACAGTTGAGCACAAAGAGTGGTGTGCTCCGATGACCTCTGCCTGTCCTTGGTTCCTGCTCCTGCGTCGACAAGTGGGGAAGGATGGAGTGGAGGGCGGTTGTTTCGGGTTGAAACTTTTCGCTAGATCTTCAGTTGTGCTTAGGGACCCAGACTTCGACATTTTCCTCTTAGATGCTTTAATGTCCTTAGCCAGTTGATTAGAGTAAGGCCTTCACTGCCCCAAGGGTGTGCTCTCTGGAAATTAAATGTGATGGGGTAGTGTCCTTTGTACCAATGAAAGGGAGCGCTGCCAGGAACGACCCCGAGACCCAGCTCGACCCCTCCCTAGCCGGTCAACCAGTGATTTCCACCAGCAAGCGGGTTCATGTGAAGTGAGAGGGCAGCTGAAAGGTGATCACTGAGGTGATGAAACAAAGGACAGTGTAAGTGCCCGGCAGGAACCAGCTGTTCTCAGGTCAGAGTCAGGGCTCTGCTAGTGTTTCTTGAACTTGGTTGCACATTGGAATCATGGGTGGGATGCCTGGGCCCCAACCCAGAGATTCTGATTGAATCGGACGGGCCCCATGCCGCATCAGGATTGAGGTCCTTCGGCTCTGAGCCTTTCAGCTCATGACTACTCTTCCTGACTTCTGGACTTGACGTTTTTCAAAAGTTAAACGGTATTAGGTGATTTCAGGAGAGATTCTGACTAGATCTAAGAGAGAGCTTATTAAACTGAGGAGTCTCGGGCCATTTAGGGCTGTCGGCCTGGGAGAAACTTTGGTGAGAACATTGGAGCTACTGACGCTCCTGAAAGCTCCAAGGGGATACAGTGGGCTGAGTGTCCACGGGGGTCTGTGGATATGGAGGACCAACTGTGAAGGTCTTGAGCATCCGTGGATTTAGGTATCCTTGCAGGGGGGCCTCGGTCCTGGAAGCGGTACCCCAGTGACTAGTTAGAACAAGGCAGGGGACGGGAGAGTTGAACTCCGCTCCCTTTGGCGCTGGTCCATGACGGTTCTCCCAGGAGGAGAATGAGGGTGGAACCTTTGGGGAAAAACAGTTAGTTATATCACACAGTCTCTCCAGACAGAGCTGTTGGGATATGTGGCCAGGAGCACAGAGTGGAGTTACGGTAGGGTTCCCTGCCCTGGTCCTCGGGGTGTTGGCCGTGTCTCCCCTGATGTTTGATCTTGGACACCAGACCCCCGGACTCAACTTCTTTGTTTTCATCCTCTTCCCAGCACCAACTACTCATTTTTATTCATTCCCTTTCCCCTCCCCATAGCCTGCTTCGTGGGCCTTCGCCACTTTGGGACTCTAGCTACGTTTTCCTTTTCCCTTTCCTCTGGTTCATGTTTTATACCCACTATTTGTGTAGTTATGTGGACGTCGTGGGAGGGCATGATGGAGTGAGGCGGTGAAGACTGGAGGGGAGCGGGCCTTGAGAAGTAATGGGACAGGACCAGCCCCGCAGTTGATGGGAGGTAGGGGCTAGAGGGTCAGAGGTCCCACCCTTGAGCGGGAGGTCAGGGCGGCAGCTGAGCGGGGCTGACACAGGGGCCTGAGCTTGCCGGTGTGGGCTGGCACTGACCATTCACACGAGCTGGACGTGCCTGTCCAGGCAGGGTCTCTGCCCTTGATGTGTCCACAGAGAAGAGACACCCCTTAGGTCAGGTGGCCCAGATATTTTCTTGCTAAAGGTCCGCTTTTCTAAAGCCCATCATTCTAGCTCTGCGAATATTGCTTATTTCACAAGAGGATTTTTTTTTAAAATGGAATATCTTTATGTTGTTTTATGTTTGGCTGAGAATTTCTGTCTTTTCCTTTTATTTAGACAACTTGTTGGAAAACTCTTGCCACTCTGCTAACTTTCAAGATGCCTAGCAACGTTTTATAGACAGTTTGGAACGTTTCTCTCTGATCAGTTTAGTGAAACCATGATAAATCGTTTTATGAAAAGCACCCTAGAGACAGTAAATCTTTCCAAAGAGTTATTTCAGAATTCCTTAGTTTACAGAACTATTTAAAAAAAAAAATGTAGTGTAGTCTGTGGGTCAGGCCTTAGAAGGAACACCCCTAGTTAATGCCCCGTTGACGCTCAGAATATCTGGAAAGCTGAGCTGATCTTTTAGCCACAGGCTGAATGTACGCAGCCTGGCCCAGGCCACCGCAAGGACCGCATGAACATGCCCCATCATTAGTGCTCCTGCTAAGCAAATGGATATTTCTTGACCGTCAAGAGGGGAGTTTGACCAGATAACTCAGTGTAACATTTTAAAGACGTCTTTGTGAGAGAGTAGAATAATGGATTTTGAACTTTAAAAAAAAAAATCTCCTTTTTTTTCTTAAATGCATCGTTTTTGTGGTTGTTATAAGCGTGTGAGGTGGAATGTGATAGTTTATGCAGCCCCAGAGAAGACACGTCTTCAGAGTCATTTTGGAGCTGGCATCTGAGTTTCCTAAGTCATTTGGATTTATTTACTGGCGTTAAGTTCAGTTCTAGGGTTTGGCCTCTTAAAACAGAGTCTCTTGAGGTTAAGACTTACAAGGAACTGATTTTCTTCATTACTTGCAACTAACTTTGTCTCCTCTTCTCTTTTTCTAAGTTGTACAACGGAAAAGTCTGAAATACAGGATTTAAGGAGAGAACGGCATTTTCACTTCAGTTTTTTTTTTCTTTTTCTCTGAACACATGGAAAGGATAAACTGAAGTCTGAAATATTAGTGCTCATTTTTATTTTATATAAGAAATTAGCCCTGTTGCTAGTTTCCTAAGGTTCTTTAAGGAATGGTAGGAAAGGTTCTGAAAAAGAACTTTTTTTTTTCTAAATTCTAGAAGGCTTATCAGTTGACCAAGCTTTTGGTCAACAATAAACATTCCTTCCTTTGATGATTCACAAAGTTTTTCTTAGTCTTCCGATGCCTTAGGGCCAGGCGTGTACAGACAGCATGATAAATCAGCTTTTGTTTTATTTTCATGTATGCACCACTGGCTATTTTGATTTAAGACCAGCAGTCTTTATTTATAATAGAATATGACTTGTTTTTAGATGTGAGCATTTTAGGTGACCACAGTTGTTTTGGTAAACAAGTGGCAGGTGGCCCCATTCAGCTTTACCAGTTTAGATGTGTTTACCTCCCGAGATGGAGGGAAAGTAATTGTATCTGGCAGAGAGCAGAGTCAAATTGTCTTTCTTCCCTGCTAATTATTCACTGACTTCCATCTATGCAGCTTCCCATTTTAATTCAGACAGTAAGTGTCTGCAAATGTCTGTGCTAAATATTCTCTTGCTATCAGACAGCCTCTAAGAGCGTGTGCGCGCGTCTGTGTCTAAGAATTGATAATTTCACTTCTTTCCCTTCTCTTTTGTCTGGTGGTTTATTTTCGGTAGTTAAGTTAGTGGAAACAGATAATTCCGTCATCTTTCCCCCCTGATTCTGGTGACCTCTTTCCAGCACTGATTAGTGGGAAAGGGCTCAGTGCACTGAATCAGGAGGACAGGTCCCTCTAGAAGCACCCAGGGGAGTGGCCCTTCCTGGCAGGCGGGGCTGAGAGGCCTCGGCTGTTACCATTGCAACTGTGTTTATTTTCTTAAAGAAGAGTTTTACTTAGCGTATTCTAGTAAATTAAATTCTCACATGACTTTGGAGTAAGGATCAGTTGCTTTTGTAGCCAGAGCCCATCAATCGTTTAAGGAGAAATAACCTCCATTCACTGACTGCCAGGTAAGCTTGGAGTTTTTTTGTCCCAAGGGCCCTGAAACATTTGCCTCTCTCATGTCTATCAGGGACCGTATCTTTTTGACTTTCTTAGACTCTGTCTTGTCGTGGCCTCACTGGGGAGACTAGAGGGCTGAGAGAAAGCCACGCTAGTGGATAAATGGCACTGAGAGGACTTAATGCCAAAAGGCAGAGGTGCTAGACAGCCAAGCAGGGCCAGGTTAGAGGTTAAGCCCGTGTCTGCCTGAAGACCCAGGTGGAGGTGGCCGCATCCTTGCACCCCGATGAGGGGTAGCTGGTCTGGGAAGGCCTCTGTGGCAGGTCGCCACACTCTGCTGTCCTGTCTGGTCCAGTGGGAACCCCTGGCCCCTCTCCAGCACCTCCGCAGCCCGCCTGGTCCCCTGCACCCGGGCAGACCTGGGGTAGAGGAGGAGGTGACAGGCAGTACAGAACCTGCTGGTGCCGGCGCGCAGGGCTGATTCCAGCCCCCTGCCGACCAACGCGGAAAATTTCAGTACTTTTCTTTCTTTCTTTCTTTCTTTCTTTCTTTTTTTTTTTTTTTTAAACCACATCCCTGAAATTGTAAACAGTTGAATTATTTTCCAGTTTGGTCAGGGAAGTAGAGAATCACATGTGAAATATTTTGGTAATAGAGTTACTCACTTTTGTTTTACTAAGTCTTTCCATTCAAATGCCCTTGACTATTTTCTCATCCTTCCCATTTGGGATGAAACCTTCACACAGGGCCCTGGAGGGTCCAGCGGGGCCGAGAGGGAGTTGGAGTGCTCTGTCCTCTCCCCAGAAAACAACCCACTCCTCTAAGTGAACCTGATTTTCCAGCTTTGCCTTTAAGTAGCCCTTTGGCTTGATCAAGGGTTAGTGCCTCTTGTTTGTGCTAAACTGTATTGAGGAAACCCTTACAAAGCACAGCCGTTCCTGTTTGTATTACTGTGTTTTCCATGGATGGATTTCAGTTCTCTCTTTCAGGGGTTACTTCTCATTCCACTTTGCTTCCTCTAGTGCCTGGTAATGAATTTGCTGTTTGATACTGTGACTTTGGCCTGCTGTTAGTTGGAAGAGCTCAGCCTCTTCCACTGCAGGACCATTTTATCTTTTTTATGGTGGGGCACATATAGGAGAAAGGCAGCGGTGACCTTGTGTGTGACAACCTCTGTGGCCTGGGCCCGACACTGCCAGCTCCAGGGAACCAATCTCCTTTTCAGGAAGTAGGTAGGGCTGGGGTCTGAATTAGCCTCCGACATCAAGTTCTTTGTGCTTTTTCTCTATACCTTCCTCTTTCCGGAAAAGAATGTGTATGAACTCAAAATGTCCCTCTTCCTCTGGCAACTGTGTTAATGTTGATGCTTTTACTGAGTTACATTTCTTCCTTTCTTCTTCTCTTTCTCCTCCTTCAGCTTTTAAACTTTGGCTTAAATCGGTTACTTTCTCCACCCTCCAGTTGTGCACAAAAATAAATGGAGCCTTATGGAATCTCACTGCTCAGACTGGTGACAGCCACATTTTAGAGAATTCCAGAAGAGTCATGGGACTTCCCTGGTGGCGCAGTGGTTAAGAATCCGCCTGCCAGTGCAGGGGACACGGGTTCGAGCCCTGGTCCGGGAAGATCTCACGTGCCACGGAGCAACTAAGCCCGCGAGCCACGACTGCTGAGCCTGTGTGCCGCAACTACTGAAGCCCTCCCGCCTAGATCCTGTGCTCCGCGACAGCAGAAGCCACCACAATGAGAAGCCTGTGCACCGCAACAGAGTGGCCCCCGCTTACCACAACTAGAGAAAGCCCGCGTGCAGCAGCGAAGACCCAATGCAGTCCCCCCGCACCCGCCAAAAAAAAGCGTAATGATGGGCGTTCTTAAGATAAATTCTTGAGGCTTTGAATAGCTGTCCTGATAGAACCCCCAAGATGGGGATGGGAGAGTGTGGGAATGGGGACACGAGGACGGCGTCCTGACCCGTTGTGTGGTCCTGTAAGGTGTCCAGGGATCTTCTTTCCCGGGGGGATGAACAGACGATGCTCCAGGCCTGCACGGGTCTTGCGTCCCTGGACTGTGGGTACTTTCGGGCGGGCCGTAGAGGCCTGCAGAGGAAGCCGTTGCTTGTGCAGAGAGGAACTTCCACTTTTGCTTGGGGGTCCCAATCCTAGAGTAGGTGAGTTTTGAGCTGCTGCAAGAGTGTCCTCTTAGCTGCGCAAGTATTGTTTCAGGAATTAGAAAGTCTTTTTCCTTCTCTGAGACTCGTGCTTTCCTAAGATAATGAATTTTCTGTCTTACTATTCTTGTACCTCAAGCATTCCACTTTTATGAGTGAGAATATATGAGCATTCTTACCAGTCTTGGGCTGGGTTCAGTAAAACATTTATTCTAAGATCACCTAGTGAAGTTGTGGAATTGTCAGAACAGGGGGAAGATCTGAGTGAAAAACAGCGAAGAGTCTGGAATCCAGTGGAAAATAGGTCTTTGCCCAATTAAGTGTCTGACAACTGGGTTATTTGTTAGTTATGCTAAGGGTATTTTTAGAATTCAGTATCTGTCTCATCCTTTGGTTTCCAATTATTTTGATTCCCCAACAGACGCTAAAGGATACAAGAGAAGTGAGACTGGAAAAAAATAAGTTCTACAGAGATCAGCCCAACTGAATCTTACTATGGTAATTAATTGGCAGAAAATCAGTAATTCAGTGAGAAGTCTCAGCCAATGGTGGCAAAAGACAATGCAGTGAATGTTGGTGAATTTGGGAGAATGTACAAGTATCAGTGAGCCAATTGCGTGAATTTACATACAGTGTGACTGTATTGTCGCACAAGACTAGTCATTTGGGAAATTTATGAGATTAACGGAGACCCAGATGTTTAAATTCTTCACCCATTTGTCTGTCCCTAAAGAGAAACCGCAATAAATGTCTATTTGGCTAATGAGTTAAAATGGAACTGCTTTTTTTACATTATCATTTGATGACTAAGAAATGTTAGTTTACCTGCTTTCTTTGTTTCTCAAGTTTGTTTCCTTGTGGGAGTTGCCATCTAAAAGTTCCTTTTAAAATGTTTTACTGTCAGAACTATACTCTTGAAAATTATTGAGGACTCCAAAGAGCTTTTATTTATGTAACTTATTATCTATTGATACTTAGCCCATTAGAAATAAACCCCAAGAGATTTAAAAAATCATTATTGAATTAAAAAAATAATAAACCTTCTGCATGTTAATATAAATACCATCTTTATGAAAAGTATCCATTTTCCAAAACGAAAGAAACCTTGTTGAGAAGTACGTTTTATAATTTTTTGCAAATATTGCTAATATCTGGCTTAGTAGGAGACAGCTGGTGTCTCATCTGGCACCTGTACTCATTCTGATATCACATTGTTTTGGTTCCCATGTATGAAGAAAGTACAGCCTCACACAGATAAGGTAGATGAAAAGAGGGAGTGTTTTAATTTCTTTTTAGATAAATGTGGATTCTTCTTTGATACTATGCTAAACAAGTGGTAGTTTCTTAAAGATTGGTTGAGATGTAGATTCTGAAACCCTAGCTATGAACTTTTAAAACTGTTCATGATTTTGAATATCATGCATTGGTCATTTGGAAAATCTCGCAAATGTTGATGCCTTTCATTTTGCAATATTAAAAAAATTATATCACCAATGAGAAAAGTCTAAACACAATATAGGGAAGGTGTCAGCTTCACAGTGGAGGTGGACACACCAGTTTTCCAAAAGCCCAGTTTTTGCATGAAAATCTTGACTCTTATTTTGTCAGTGTTTTCCTTGAAAACAGGCCCGTTTTGTTTCTTTTCTATAAAATGTCTTCCAAAGAGCCATATCTGAATAATCCCAGTTTGTATCTCGTGCTTTCGAGTAAAAGGTGGTGTTTCTTGAAAAAGTGACTCATTCACCCCACAGCTTGGTCTCACAGGTGCTTTCCCTGGAAACGCCAGCTGCATGCCGCGTGGGGCTTTTGCTGTGCGCTCCCCTTTCATCACGCAGAATGTTGACAAGCACGCGCTCCAGGACTGTGCTTTGATAAAACTATTTTACTTCTTCATCAAGGACATTGAGGGAGACCCTCCGTTCATCTGTTGGTTCATTTTAACGGCAGTTATGCGATATGGTTACTAGTACAGTTTGGTGCCACTGCCTTGCTTGTGCTAAGGTGCCAGCAGTTTTACATGTTGTTACTTCAGTGCCATGGATGCAAACAGGCAGGTAGTGTCTTAGAGTTATTATGAAAGTTTTTTTTTTTTTTGATGGATTTTTATTGGAGTATAATCGCTTCACAATACCGTGGTGGTTTCTGTTGCATAGCAAAGCAAATCAGCCATATGCATACACATGTCCCCATATCCCCTCCCTCTTGAGCCTCTCTCCCACCCTCCCTATGCCACCCCCTAGGAAGTCGCAAAGCACCGAGCCGATCTCCCTGTGCTATGCGGCTGCTTCCCACCAGTCAACTGTTTTACTTCACACATCCCATTGAAGAGCCTCCAGGATGCCAGGAGGGCCATAGTTTACACTTCTGAGAACCGTTGCTTTATGACCTTTGGGAAAGGTGCCAAATCAGGAGCTAGACCTGATTTGTCCTAATTGAGGATTCCAGAAATGAGATGGATCATAGACGTCGTGCTGGGCAGTGTGCGGGCTGGCGAGGCGTTCAAGTTGCTGGAGAGTGGAACTTTCGCTGGGGACGTCAGCTCATGCATCCTGAACATCTAAATCAGTGCCTGGTACGTTACTCGAGAAATATAGGTAGTACTTGGAATAATTAGACTGAGAGTAATGGGTTTATAAATTCAGTGGAGTTTTAAAAGATCAAATTCATCCAAGTCTATCTTTTTCTTGTATTATAAAGGTAACAAAAAAGTCGAGAAATATTAGTCGCATAGCCCCTACCGTCCCAGGCTCTCCTGTGATACCATAGCCTTCCTTGGTCCCCTGGCCTTTGTAGGTCTGTTTCCTGTTCCATCGAGGTCCCTGTCTCAGCTGTGCAGAGCCACTCCAGCAATAGTAGTTGCAACATTTGTCAGTTTTAGCTTCAAAAGCCTACAAGTGTTTTTCCTGATGGGGACATGCGCCCCAGCGTAAAGGACAGCTTCAAGTTGGTAATGAGATTAATTCTGCTGTGTGTGACAGTGTCATTCACTCCCGTGTTCCCAGTGTTTTTGCTTTGTGGTTCGTGGTTAGACAGTTGACTCTGCTTTCTGTGTGTGAGGTTTCAAAAATGTGTTCTCCTTGGGTGTTTCCACAAGAGGAAGGTTTCTCTGCCTAGAAGAATACCTTGTCGTGTTGATCAGTGCTTTTCTTTGTTCTTTTATCTTGGTAATAATGAGGACTAATTTATACTTTTTTTTTTTTTTTTTTTTTTTTTTTTTGCGGTACGCAGGCCTCTCACTGCTGTGGCCTCTTCCGTTGCGGAGCACAGGCTCCGGACGCGCAGGCTCAGCGGCCACGGCTCATGGGCCCAGCCGCTCCGCGGCACATGGGATCTTCCCGGACCGGGGCACGAACCCGCGTCCCCTGCATCGGCAGGCGGACTCTCAACCACTGCGCCACCGGGGAAGCCCTATACTTTTATGGGTTAGAATTACTGCCTTTGGACATGTGTGTGTGTTATACGCACATACACACACAATCACGATATATATGTATATCTAAATAAATTTAAGTCATTCAGGATGGCTGGTTACTTGTGAGTCTGTATTTCGCTTCATTTTATTTTTCTCTTCAGTTCTCTGATTTTGTGCGATGACTTAGGGTGCTCTTCCTGTGAACTGGGAAGGCTCAGATTAGAGTCAGTCTTTTAGAGCCTGCTGAGATGAGGACTGGTTTCCTTCCCCTGCTTGTCCCATTGGGGATCTCCAGTCGTAGAGGCATCATGGAGATAAAATGATAATGTCTACATAAAATGAGAATGTCCGACGAAATATTCATAAATACCTTATTGGACGTCTGCTCCTGAAGATGTGGATGAGAGAAACTGGGACATTCTGTTTCACAGCTGTCTTTTTAGTTGATTTCACAGTGATAAAGACAGGGCCCACATGATTGAGCAAATAGCAGAGGACGGTGAGGGCAAAACTGTAGCCCCTGTCCCAGCCCCATCACTGTTCTGAGCAAACAGACAAGGTTTTGAAGAGGAACCGAGTCTTGCGTTTTGCTTTCATGTGGGATTTTTCTGGATTAGCTGATAAAGCCAAGCTCAGTAAATATTATCTTTGTTTCCTGTTGGCCTTTTGTTTTGAAATATCATTCCAGTTCTTTTGCCTACACAGTTTGCTTTTTATTACTATTATTATTTTTACAGAGTAGAGGTACCACCTTTTCCAATCTTGCTCACTACGTTTTTCTTACTTTGAGCCTGTGAAATATTTCATTCAGTTCAGCAGGCCCGTGAGGAGTGTGTGAAAGTCAATAGCTGTCTTTACTGCCAAGCCCGCATCTTTGCTTTCTGCTATTTCTACAAACCCTGTGATTTGCATGGTCTGTACCGGCATCCTCTCCTCTCTGCTTTTTTCCCTCGTCAGGTTATTAAGATGAAGGGGACCTTGTGATGGAGCAAGAGTCTCCCAGGACCGGTTTTCTGCCTTTGTTCTCTTTGTGTTGTTTCACTGTTGTACTTATTTACTCTTTTATTTGTGAGCAGGGCCTCAGGTGTCAAGCTGTTGGCCCCTTTGGGTGGAAAGACATTCTGGAGGTGAGAGAAATAGTACAGAAGAGAGAGGAGGAGAAGCGATATGAAAGAAAAAGATTATTCCTCTTGTATCAATTTCCATTTATGCAAAATTCTCAATCTTTGACCTGTCTCCCACCCACCCCCTCCAACCGGCACCCCACTTTACTTAGACAGAAACTGTACTGTATCTGTGACCACTTCCATAGATAAGTTTGTAAAATACCATTTTTTATTGGGGTAAGTACAGAGACTTAGCTAGAAAATAAGAATCAGCCTCTAGAAAAGTATACTTTGGTGACTGTATTTATAAGAACTGTCATCTAAAGATCTGATATATTGGACTGAGAAAACTGATACAAGTTATGTTTTCTTGAATACAGGGGATAACCTAAATGGATGGGTATAGAGGGCGTTCCCTTTTACTACATTTCAAATGGCTTCATTGTATTTTTTCTCCAAATTGTGTATCAGTTACAGGAGTTAGCTTTGTATTTTCTGTTTTTATCTATATAAAATAAAGGGCTACATCTCCGTTGAGTAGATAATTGTTTAAAATCTGAACAATTTGAAGTAATGGGGCTTAAATGAAATACATCCTTACCACTTAGTAAATATTTGATACATAGTAAATCTTTGATACATATCAGCGGTCATACTTTCCTTTCCCCCACAAACATGACAACATAGGTATTATGTGGCTTTGCGCTGTCAGATTTATTTCTTTTGTTCTAGATGTGGTCAAGCCTATAATAGACAGCTCTATACCAATTTATTTTTCCTCTCTCATTTTCTTTCTGTCTCGTTTGCCCAGCTCATCATAGATTTCCATCTTGTATATTGTGTTAGCAATAATTTAAGTATGATTCAAGAAATTAATCTGTTACTGGGTTCTAGCCCTTTCAGTGTAGGAAAACAGAGACAGCACTACTAGCAAAGTTGTCACTTGGGGCACTTTTACCTTGTATGGACACCAGTCGTCTTTTGTTTGAATTTAGACTTTTTTTTTTGGTCGCGCCGCATGGCTTGTGGGATCTTAGTTCTCCGACCAGGGATTGAACCCAGGCCCTCGGCAGTGAAAGCGAGGGGTCCCGGACCTCCAGGGAATTCCCGTAGACTTTCTTAGCTTATTATGATTGCTAATTGTACTTGTTGTCAAAATAGAGAAGGGACTTGAATTTCACAAATTTGTTTTATTCTTTCTTCATTGATTTGATAACTACTATTTCATAATAGAGGATCCCTCAGTCTTAAAATGACATCATAACATCATTACATTAGAACTGTGTTCAACCTGTAGAGAGTGTGGGAAACAGCAGAGCTGTGCATGGGCTCCATTTGGTCACAGGTGCTCCCAAGTTTGGATCAATGTTCAGCTCTTAAGGTAACGAACATAATTCATAGCAGCACTATTTACAGTAGCCAAGACATGGAAACAACCTAAATGTTCATCAACAGATGAATGGATAAAGAAGGTGTGGAATATATACACAGTGGAATATTACTCAGCCATAAAATGAATGAGATAATGCCATTTGCAGCAACATGGATGGACCTAGAGATTATCCTACTAAGCAAAGTAAGTCAGAAAGAGAAAGACAAATACCGTCTGATATCATTTATATGTGGAGTCTAAAATGTGACACAAATGAACCTTATCTATGAAACAGAAACAGACTCACAGACATAGAGAACAGACTTGTGGTTGCCAAGGGGGAGGGGGATGGGGGAGGGATGGATTGAGAGTTTGGGGTTAGCAGATGCAAACTAGTATATATAGAATGGATAAACAACAAGGTCCTACTGTATAGCACAGGGAACTATATTCAATATCCTGTGATAAACCATAATGGAAAAGAATATGTACATATATGTATAAATGAATCACTTTGCTCTACAGCAGAAATAACACAACATTGTAAATCAACTATACTTCAATAAAGTAAATTTTTAAAAAGTTAACAAACGTAAATCACCACTTTAAGGAATGACATTTTCTTATTTGTAATGTCTTCCTTGTCTACATGCAGATGATAAAGCAAACTAGCCAGTGATCATGGAAGAACCTGTGCAGCTGTGCATGCCAAGTTCAATGTCCTATTGAGTTATTTTTTTCCTGGATAGGTGTGCTTGTGGGGCTGCACATGAATTCATCACGTACGTCTTTCTGCTAGTAAAATTGTTCCTGGCTCCCACATTAAAATTATATTATTATTTATTATGTTTTACACACTGGGTCAAGGAGAGGGGTGTTCAGCAAACAACAGCAGGACTTTTTGCTGGTCCACCGTCTCCCTAAGCAATCTGAAAAACTACTCTCTGGGTGTGTGAAGGGGCGGCAGGACAGGGACCTGGAAGGATGGCTGGAGAGATTGCCGGTGGCTTGGTTGCCATGGCTGAGAGTTTGGACTTTGTGGTGTCTGTGGAGCAGGTCGAGCTTTTTAGCTTTAATTAGCCCGGGTATATTGGCTCCCAAGAGCCTTCCTTATTTATCTTATTTGTGGAAAGTACTGACTGAAAGAGCCCAGAGTACTTCCTCCACCACATCAAGGCCACCCCAGTAGTCATGGTAGTTTAGTTATTTCCTCTTCAAAGTTCAGAGAATAATTCATGTAATAAATTTATGGGGAAGGGATACAGACTTTGAATTAATTGTACCATCATCGTCGGCAAATGTAAGCTCTCCTGCTTGTGATTCTCTGTTTCACCAACTATTCATTGATTATACCTGTTATGCCTAAAGGCTTCTGCTCATTAAAAACTCACAAGTGAATTATTTGTAAAGAAATCACATATGAGGCGGACTGAAAAATGTTAGTTTAGAGCAAAAGCAAAAGGTACAAGTCATGGTCTTTGGGAGGCATAGAGAGGAAGACACTGTCTAGGAAGTTTTTCTCGAAAACGTTTTCCCCCTGGAAATGTCTGAGAAAGCTTTGTGACAGTGAAGGCTGCTGGGTATATTGGGTGATGGGAACATCTTGATAAAAGGGACCAAACCAGGAGACCTTGGCGGGGTGGGGGGGGGTATATTTATTTGGGAAAGGTCATTTACTGCATGCTGTGCTTGTCAGGTCAAAGGTGCTTGTCTCCACCTTATGGACTTATTTGAAGGCTATTTCAAGATTGAAGTTATGCACGGTGCAGTTTTGAGTAGGCGTATTCATCTGGGCCGTTGGTTATGCGCGACAGAAACCCAACTTAAACCTTCTTAGGCAGAAAAAGAAAGGTCCAGTAACTGGGATGTCTGGGAGTAGCATACTTTAGACACTGTTGGATCCAGGGGCTCCAGCACTTGCCCGGAGACCCTTTCTGTCTTGTATCTTGACTGCCTTTCTCTGCTTTGCTGAGTTCTTCAGCCCTTCCCACGGAATCCGCAGGATGGCGGCCAGCAGCTTACATCCTCCTGGCCTAGCATCCTCAGTGGCAACCGACTTCCGTCTCCCAAGATGCCTGCATCATCCTAGAAAAGATGTAGACAGCTTGCTTTGGTTCTGCACGCTGATCTAGCCACTGATGCCGTGGCAGGGAGGTGCCTGGAGCGACCCAGGGGCAGGGGGTTCCGCCCAGAGCCAGAAGAGGTGGTGCTGGGCAGACAGAGCCTGCGGCTCCATGGCTCAGGTGGCACCAGAGGGCACATGAGGGAGGACGGGGCTGTTACCCAGGTTGGAAGCAGGGGTGGATGGGGAGGATTGCGGGAAGGATGTGAACTCTCTTCTGTACGTTGAGTGAGAGGTGCTGGCGGGTCATTCATGTGGCCTTTGGCTGATGGGGCACAGAGAGATGGGTAAGGCTGGCCTTGTCCCCAAACAAGCCATTCATGATAGAGGTAGGCATGGAATAGGCCAGCCCACGGAGGAGGAGATGGATATTAGGTTGAATCACGAGCTGCTTTTTCAGGTCAGCGATGCAGGGTATTGGTGATTTCCTGTGGCTCAGCCTGTGCCGTGGGAATTCCGTTTGGAAACGCCCCGTGTTCCTTCTTTAGGTACACACCTACCCCCGTCCTTACTCTCAGCGGCCTTTGTTCTCTTTGTGTTGTTTCACTGTTGTACTTATTTACTCTTTTTTTTTTTTTAACAGCTTTTTCCTTTCTTTTTCCTTGCCTAACTTTTCCCTTCTTTCCCCTCCTGCCACCCCTCCCCTCTTTCTTCTCTTTTTGGGAAATATTCTTCAGGTGCTTGTAAAGTGCAAAGCACAGTGCTTAGTACTGGCTCTGCAGTCATGAACCAGACCTGGTCCCTGCCCTCCTGGAGTCTAGAGTCTAGACACAAAAGCACAGTGTTTAGGGCCTGATGGAATTCTCTCTGAGGAGCGGTGTCACAGGGCTGGTGTTCTCTGTGAGGTGTGGGGAGGCATCCAATCTTAGATTCTTCCTGACTCCCCCTTGGGCTGGGATGGAGGAGAGGAAGGCCTGCCTGCAAGTTGGCTAGGTATGTACCTCCCTGACAAAACGAAGGGGTGAAGGGACAGAACCCCCCCTGCCCCCTGACTCACTCTTCTGTGGGGAGGTTGGCTCCCTCTGTCAGGCAGAAAGCTTCAGGTGGCAGCAA